>NC_080098.1:36179365-36490459 GCF_950005125.1 Chionomys nivalis
CATGGCATGGCTATTATAGGGGTACTCATCCACTCTCTGATTGGATTTAAGAAACATTCCAGAGGAGGAAGCACATGCCTGTGCTGTGAATCTGGCCAAGAACCCATGGCTAGAGAATCACAGGCTCCAGAGGTAAGCCTAATAATATTCTGTTAAATGAACATAATATCAAATTCAAATTGTCCTCTAAATTCATATAATCATACCAGTTGATTTGTTCCGCTCTTGGGACTCATAAAGAAAGTTTCTTCATGCCATGGATGGTAGCTAACACAGAAACTCACAACTGCTCAAAGTACAAAGAATCGTCTTATGTCTCATTTGTAGCATGCTCAGCCATGAATGAGGCAAGTCTACCACTCCCCTCTCCTCGACTCAGGGACCATTTTGGAAGAGGAAACAGAAGGTTCTATGAGCCAAAGGTCAAGGAGAAGTAGAGCAAACTATTATTTTCTAGACAAAGCATGACTTTTGCACTCATGTGATTGTCTGCACAATTTGTACACAAGTCAAGTCAAGTTAGTCTACAGTCTAATACGGTGTGGGAAACAGATTCCTGAGCCTCTGATCTAACTGAGGAGTTCCTGATGGTTGATGGATTCTGGGGGAAGGCAATCCATTTCCTTTTAAGGGCATGGCTCCTTGTAAGTTGAATCCACTCCAGTGGATGTACCCACACAGAGAACTATATGTGTAGCATAAATTGGAGGAGATGGGTTATTACATTTTTTTAAAAAGGACACAAAAATGGGAAGGTAGGGAGATGGGGGTAAATCTGGGAGAAGGTAAGAGGAGAAGTTGGGGGTAAATAATATCAAAACATATTGTACAAAATTCTAAAATGATTAATACAAATATGTTAAAAATTTTAAAGGTATGTTATTTATAAAGATTTAAGATGAGAATTGGCAGAAGAAGCTTTAGAGAGAAAATTTCTTCCAATTTTTCAGGGTGCTTAGTTCACAAGTGAAAAGGCCTAGGTCAAGAATAAAACTATACTGCTAAGGAAATGACTTAAATTTATTTTTTTTCCATGAAAGATACTTGACTAAGTTTATAAACCAAAGAAAATTGAGTGGTAGATCAGGATAGGTTGAAAGAAAAGAGAAAACAGTGACAAGTGATATATCTGAGTTCATGAGAAAGCAGAGAGGACCACAGAACACCTAGATGGTTTGAGAATGGAGTATCTGCAAGGTAGTATTCCATAGGTAATTCAATATTCAAAAATGGTGCCAGGACATGAGGTCACCTTATGAAGGGAGAAAGATAGATATGGAATAATAGCCTCGAGAAAATGTGAAGGTTTTATATTATTGCTTGCTGAATACAGAGTGAGGAAATCAAAGACAGAGAAGTGGCAAGACATACAGTGAGGTGACCAGGAAGCTGTAGCCATTCCAAGGTCTAGAGTTAGAGTTTTCTGCCAGTTTTCAACCTCGCAAGTGTAGCAAGAGGCTGCAAATATGAAACACTGCTGGGGTTGACCACAGAGACGCGGGATTCACTTCTAAAGAAACAAGGAGTTAAGTTGTCTTTCTGCAAACTAGTCAGAATGAGGCATGGTTGGTAGTATTCTTAATAGCATAGGTTTGAGGTCAAATATATCTCAGTCTCAGTTCAACCATTGACTATGAGTCTCATAGACTCTAGTGCTGGCCAGAATGCCTTGAGGAGGGAAGGAGTGGGGGTGGAGAAGGCTAAAATACATCCTACGCATATATGGAATTTTTGAGTAATAAAATAAAGGTATGGTTACCCTAGATGAAAAGTTGAAGCCTACTTCCAGATAAAAGCGTGGTCCCAACATCTATAGCACACAGCTCCAAATATAGCTGGAATCAGGCCCAAGTTTGTCTTTTGGCAGCTCTCCTCAAGCCTGCTTCCCACCTGACAAACAAATCTGTACCTAGAAATATAACTGTAGATGCTGGCATTTCCCAGGCACTGTCTGGCCCGCTCCGAAGCCTGGGTAGAGGTTGGCACTCTTCCACCAAGGCCTCTTTGAGTTTGACTGTTTGCAGTGGTATTCACTCGGAAATATTTTTATGTCTGGATCATTAGCTGTCACCTTGGTATTCTGGTTCTTAATTTGAAAGCCATGGGACGAAGTTGAACAATTTCCCGACTAGGAGAAGCCCCCTGGCTTAGACTGCACTGTCTTTTAGGGCACAGTGTTGCTGCAAGGCCATTAGGGTCATGCCCAATTGACGCAGCATCAAAGGCCCACTTACAAATTTCCCGTGTTCTCCTACTGCAGCTGGTGCTGTTTAGAAGTTTAAAGGCCCTGAAGCTGCAGAAATCCACCTTCCTATCTTCTTTCACATTTCTCTGTGTATTATTTTATTGCATTTTTATCAGCGCTAAAAAACTGAATTTTGGAGAAATCTAGATAGATCGTGGTGCGAAAGGAGGGCAGGCTGATGAAAATGACACACACAGGGGACAGAGGCAAGTTGGCTTATGAGGGTGAAGCAGGTGAGCGCCAAGTGCCCGAGTCAAGACTCTTGGAAAAATCTGGCTGACTGAATCCTGTGTGTGTGCTATTTGAGTTTTGACTTGTAAATACTGTAGGTAAAAATACTTTACAAAAATCCACATTTATTGTCCCCGGGTGTGATTTAGCAGTAAAACTAGTAATAATAGGTATTTGAGAAATGAGTTTACTTCTAACCACTTTGGCAATATCTAATCCCCAAGATATTTTTATTATTAGTGTTTTTATACTTTTAATGGGCATGTAAAGAGTAACAAAACTATTTAACTATTGAATCTGGACTATCAAAGGTTTATTTTCATTTGGTTTATTATGAAACAAGGTTTATGCATAGAAACATATAATATATATGTATCTGCATTGGCTAAATGTGGGAATTAACAAACTATTTTTATATGTAAAACTATGTTAATTTCATAAAGAAAATATCAAGGTCAAGAGGGTACATGTTAAACTCTTAGCTACCTGTCTCTATAAAGTGAAAAAGTCATTACACATTTCCAATACACATGACTCAGAGTATTTCCATCTTCAAAGGGAGGATAAGAAGAAAAGACTAAACAAAAGTATAAACCCTAGCAGGACCATACCAAAGCCAAGATTGTGCTGGCACCGTGTTATCTCCAATGGATTTAAGGATCTCTATTCTTAGGGTTCTGTGACCTCGACTCACTTGAGTTCTCACTTGGGGTTGTGAAGGTTTGGCCGAAGTTCCAGTTGCTAATCCTACACTATGTGTGAGTGGTTGATTTCCTAAAATGAATGTCCCTCAAGGCCACTGCCTGAAACTATGGAGATGAAGCCTGATTTGTAGTGACTGCTCTGGAATCTTGGAGATGCCAGGATTTGGGGCATCTAACAGTGTGTAACATTCCCCACTCTCACCACATCCATGCCAGCCTTTATTTGTCATTCATATTGCTGATGATGGCAATTGTGACTCTAATGAGACGGAATCTTAAAGTAGTTTTAATCCACATTTATCTGATGGCTAAGAATTCTGAGCACTTTTTACAGTGTTTGATAACTATTCTTTGCCTTTTTGAGAATTTTCTCTTTAGGTGCACAACTCTCTTAATTGGACTGTTTAGTTTCTTAATGTTTAGTTTCTCTTAATCCTCTGTCAGATGAATAATCTGGCAAGACTTTCACTCATTCTGTGGGACGTCTTGCTTCACCCATCCTTTATTATGCAAAAACTTTTTAGATTCATGACATCTCATTATTTTCCGTGTTACCAAAGCCTTACACTAATGTAAGGACTTACAAAATCCTTACTAACGCCTCTAAGTTGAAATATGTCCTCTAGTTTTTTCTCTAAATGGTTCAGATCCTCAGGTCTTATGCTGAGATCCTTGGTCTATTTGGTGTTGAATTTTGTGCAGGATGACGGGTAAGGATCTAACTCCATTTTGTGGATGTTGAAATCCAGTTTTCCCAGAACTATTTCTTAAACATGCTTTTTTTTCCGTCAATCATTTAACTGTAGTCTCTTGAGTTTATGCTTTGATCCCTAATACTACTGCATTGTTCTAAGTGTCTATTTTTGTGACAGTATTATGAAGTTTCATGACTACGACTCTGTGGTATAACTTGAAATCAATTATAATGGTACCAGCCACAGGATTCCTTTTACCTGATTGCTTTGGTTATCCTTGGTCTTTTGTGCTTCCATCTAAACTTTTGGATTACTTCTTCTAAGTCTATAATAAGGCATCAGCATATTGATTAGGATTGCACTAAATTTATAGATTGCTTTTGGTAGGATGGCCATTTTCTCAGTGTTAATTTCTCCAGTCCATGAACTTGAGATGCCTTTCCATTTTCAACTGTCTTCCATTTCTTTCTTCCCTGTCTTACTTTTCTTTTCCTTGTAGAGGTCTTTCATTTCCTTCTTTGGGGTTATTTATGTGAGGGTGTGTGGAAGGTTTGTGTGTGTGTTTACTTTTAGCTATGGTGAATGAGATTTATGCCTTGATTCCTTTTTGATATGTTTGTCATTGCTCTATTGGAGGATTACTAATTTTTGTGTGTTAATTTTGTTTCTGACATTTTTCTAAATGCAGTTCAAATGGTTTTTGATTGAATCTTTGGAGTCCATTATGTATAGAATCAATCATCCACTGAAAGGAATACTTTGACTTGTTTGCCTATTTATATGCCTTTTATTTTTTTCTTTTTTCATATTGCTCTAGCTAAAACTTTACACATTATGTTGAATATAGGTAGAAAGTATACACACACTTGTCTGGTACCATGTCTTAAAGGAAATTGCTAAGTTTTTCTCTATTTAGAATGCTGATTATAGGCTTGTCATAAATAGACTCCATTATGTTGAAGTGTATTCTCTCCATCCCTAGCCGCTCTATGACCTTTATCATGAAGGGATGTTGGATTTGCCAAAGGCTCTTTCTACATGTTTTGAGATGATCTGGTGATTCTTTTCTTCAGTCTATTTCTGTGATAAATTATATTTATTGATTCATTAGTGTTAAATACATATAATTGTTGTAATTAAGCCAATTCGGTCATGATTATCTTTTTAATGTGATGATAAATTCGAATTGTATTTTATTAAGAACTTGGGCATCTATGTTCATTAGTGACATTTTTCTGTAATTTCTTTTTTATGGGATCTTTATCTGGTTTTTGTGTTAAGGTGGTACTGGTTTTGTAAAAAGAGCTTAGAACCCTTCCTTTTCTATGTCACAGAATAATTTAAATAGTAGGTTCAAGTTCTGGTGGAGTTTTTCAGTGATCTCACCTGTTTCTGGCCATTTTCCTTTAGTTGAGGGACTTTTTAAAATTACTTATTAAATCTCATTTCTAGCTCTGGATCTTCTAAACCTATTTATTCATCTTGGTTCAGTATGGGTAGGTCATATGCACCTAAAAATCCCTCCATTTTTGAAAGGTTCACAACTTAATAGAATCTATATCCCCATGATTGGCTGTATTTCATTAGTGTGTATTATACAGCTTGTCATTTCATCTCTAATTCTCTTAATTTGAGTCTTTTCTTGCCCTCCTTTGGCTAATTTGGCTAAAAATTTGCTAATTTAGTTTATCTTTTATGATAACTAGGATTTTTACTTATCATTTACATTTCTTATTTTTATTTCATCTATTTCTACTCTGAGGGTAATTATTTCTTCCCATATATACTCTTTTGAGGATTGGTTTGTTCTTGTTGAAGACCTTAAGGTGTATCACTGATTAGTTTCTTTGTCATCTCTCAGATTTATTGATGTAAACTTTCCCTTTAGGACTGTCTTCTTTTGCCCCATAGATTTTAATGGGTTGTATCTTCATTTTTACTAAATTTTATACTTTTAACAATTTCTTTCTTGATTTCATCACTGATCCATACATCAGTTTGTATACTTTCAGTAGTTTCTGATACATTTGGTATCTATCTTTATCCCAATGTCATTAGATAGGATCCAGATTATTTCAATTTTCCTATATTTGCTCAGTCTTGCTTTGCATACTAATATGTCAAAAATTTTGGAGAAAGTTCTATGGGTTCCTAAGAAGAGCATGTATTTCTTAGTGTTCAAGTAGAATGATCTATAGGATGCCTATTAGGTCTATTTTATTTATTGTGCCACAACTCTGGTGTTTCTCTGTTTAACCTATTTGTCCAGATGAATTGTCTGTTGGTGAGAGTTGGGTATTAAAATCACCTACTATCACGATCTAATTGATAATTTTATAATGAAACTAAGTGTGCCTGTGTTCTACATTTATATATTTGCAATTATAATGTCCTCTTGATGGAATGTTTCATGGATGAACATAAAGTGACTTTTTTATCTCTTTTACTTTTGATTTGAACACTGTTTTCTCAAGTGTTTTAATAGCTCTGCCTGCTTGCTTGCTTCTTAGTTATAATTGCTTGGAATGTCTTTTTACAACTTTCTCCCTGTGGTTGTGTCAGCCTTTGTGGTGAGATGTGTTTCATTGAGGCTACAAAAAGATGGATTCTGTTTTCTAATCTAAGCTGCTAGTCTGTGTCTTGCTATTGGAAAATCAAGACCATTAATATCTAGAGTTATTGAAAGTTGTATTTTGATTCCTCTTTTGTGGAGTTTCTAATATCTCTTTTGATGAATTAATCTGATATTGTTTACTTAATCTCTATGGTGTCTTTAGCATGTTTGGATTCCTCTTCAGACTAAATAATTCTTTCTAGTACCCTCTGTAAGATTGACTTAGTGATCATAAATACCTTTAGTCTACTTTAGTCATGCAAGTTTTCATTTCTTCTTCAGCTTTTGTAGTTTTGCTGGGTATAAAAGTCTGAGATGGCAGTTGTGGTCTTTCCACGCTTTGAATACATCTTTCCAGGATCTCTGGTTTTAGAAGTTTATTGTCAAGTAATCAGATGTTATTCTGATGGGCCTGTCTTGATATTTGACTTGACCCTTTTCTCTTGCAGTTTTCAGTATGCCCATTTTTCTATCTGTGTTTTTTGTGTTTGAATTATAATATGCCATGAAGAGTTTCTTTTCTCATCTTGTCTATATTTTGTAAGCTTCTTGTATCTGTCTTGAAATAATTTTCGCCAACCTTATGAAATTTTGTCACATTAATTTATTAAAAATATTTTCTATGTTTTTGTTGTAATCTTCTCCTTTAGCTATATCTACAGTTTAAAGGTTTGTCTTCCATGGTGACTTAGTCCTCACTTGTGTTTAATTTTAAATGTTTTAATTAACTTTTCTTGACTCATTCAATTCTTTTACCTTGCCTCCAAATTTTAATACTATATTTTCTATATGATCATTCCTATTAGTTAAGATTTTCACTTTGATTTTAGTTTGCTTTGTTGGGTTTTTCATTTCATTATAATTTCAGTTTATTTTTCTTCAAAAATTCTATCTCTATTAAATTCTATATTCATATTTCATAATCACTTTCTTATTTCATTCAGTACTTGAGTATTATTCATTCTAAATGTGTTTATGTCTTCTTTGAGTTGTTTGAACATAGTTGTAATTATTCTTTTAAATTATTTGTCTGGAAGCTTTTCCAAATTGATCTCACTAGGAGGCATGACTATGAATTTAGTAATTTTGTAAGAAGACATATTATCTTGATTTTTCATGTTTTATTTCTGAAGTTGAATTTGTACCTCTGGAGTTGGTTTTTTAATTGAGGTTTCTTTTTCTCTCTTTTTTCCTTTCCATCATTTTAAATCTCCTTTCTTCTTTCAATGGAATTGCTTATAATTGTCAAGAGAGGACTAAGTCATAGTACGGTTAAGGCTTCTGTCCTCTGTAGTTTTCCTATGAGGATCAAGTATTGTCCTAGACCAGATAGAGCATCCTATCTGGGCCTTCAGTTTGTGTTGTGTGTTGTGGAATATCATGTGTTTCTGTGGGCTTAACCTGGGTCAATGTAACCTATTTCCTGAATCAGAAACTTCTGCTGAAGTCAATACAAGATGTGAATCACTCCATGTGCCTATAGACCTTTACCCTGGGTCATATTTGGTCCCCCATCTTGGTTCAAACCTATGTTTGCCTGCCTGTGGATTGTGGTACTCTTTGTATGCCGTGTACTATATCTTAGTTCAGACCTTGTCTCCACACAGTCTGCAGCTTCTGATGAAGCCACTGTAAATAGGTTCATATTAATAATTTTGATGTTTTTTATTACTTGCTGTTAGTTCAAGTAATTTTTATTAGTAAGTGATCTTCTTACCTATTTAAAAAAAATTAGCATAGACTTGGACAACAATTATGCCTCTGGTAAACAATTCAGCAATGCGGCAGAAAACAGAATCTATGCAAAAATCAGTATCTTTTCTGTACAACAACAGCAAACATACAGAGAAAGAGATCATAGACATTCTCATTCATATTAGCCTCAAAAATATCTAGTAATAAACCTAGCCAAGGAAATGATGTATCTCTTCAATGAAAACTTTAGATCCCTGAAGAAAAAGATGGAAAAACATACCAGGCTCATGGATTGGTAGATATAAGATTATGAAAATGATCATTCTTCTAAGAGCCTTTTATAGATTCAATGCAATCCAAATCAAAATTTTCATCTCGTTCTTTATAGAAATAGGAAAATATATTCTAAAATTTATATGGAATTACAAAAGACACTGGATAGCCAAAACAATGCTGAACAAAAAGACAAAAAGAACAATGCTTGAGAGTTTACTGTTACATATCTCAAGATACATTACAGAGTTAAAGTTGTGTGTGTGTGTGTGTGTGTGTGTGTGTGTACTGGCATAAAAACGGATATGTAGACCAATGAAACAAAAGTGAAGACCCAAACATGACTTCATGAAACTTTAGACACTCAATATTTAAGAAAGATGATATAAACATATGCTTGAGAAAAGAAAGCATATTGAACAAATGGTGCTGTGAAAACTGGACATCCACACACAGAAGAATGAAAGTAGACATGTGTGTATCACCATGCACAAAAACTGACTAAATGCAGCAAAGAACTGTACATGAAACCAAATGAAGAAAAAATAGGCAGTATATTATACTATATAGTTGTGAGTAAGATTATATTTGCCCAAAATTAAGGGCAACAATAGATAATTGGGACTTAATAAAACTGAAAAGTTTCTGCAGAGCTAAAGAAGCAATCTGTTGAGTGAAAAGGAAGCATTAGAATTAGATAGAACCCAAAACTGAAGACTGCTGCTACTGCCTTTGGTTGCCTTCCAGAGGTGAATGTCAAGTCCCTGTTGCTGAAGACAGCTTGCACTTCAGAAACAGGACCCAGAGGTCACTGAGATGCAATGGATCTGAATTCCCTCCTGAGTACAGCTTTCATGCTACAAGAAGGTACCATGTAAGGAAGGAAACAATCAGCATCCCTACCAGCTATGATATCTAAAACACACAACAACCAACATGGTGTGATAACCGTAAGGGTGCAGTAGTGGCATGTGTATTTTGGTAGTAACCAACAGCTCTATAACTGGGCTTGGAAATTGCTCATTAAGAGAGAAGTCAGGCTGATATGTGAAACCCAGCCAACTAACCAAGGCTGGTGAAGTCATGGAGCCTAAAGGAGAACCTACAACTATCACCTTAGTAAAACATCGCAATCGCTAAGTACATTCTAAATATGTGTCCTGACACTCACAGAGAAGGGTAGTCCTCACACCTTCTCTTTACAGCAGGCAGGAGACCATTACAGAAAATCATAGCCAAGCAGTTGTGGAGTGCAGACTCTATGGATACATCTACAAAATAAGTCCTGTACCTGAGGCTCAGGGAATACTGCAGAAGAGGGGCTAAGAGATTGTAAGAACTAAAGAATCAGGAAGTTTTCTGTGAGGTTGTGTCTAGTAATGTATGATACTAAATTTGTAAAATCTCACTTCCTAGACATGAGCTGAAGAAGGACAATAAAAGACATGCCGAAGTGTATGGGAGAAAGACCACTTTGCCTCAACACTACACAAAAGAACCAAAGGCAACTAAGTAACATTGAGAGTGGGAGAAATAGTCTTCACCATGGAAGAACACATGTCTAACAGATACCAAATTGTCAGTCCTGAAAACATATAAGAAATATTATACAGACTTAACTGGTTATATTTAGGAATACATGTACATGTACATATACATGTGTGCATGTAACAATAATTGATGAAAAAGATGTGATGTTTGAATGAGAGCGAGAGGGTATATGGGAAAGTTTGAGGGAAGAAAAGAAATGGGGAAATGATGTAATTTTATTATAATCTCAATAAAAAGAATAATAAAATACATATTTTTAAAATCCAAGGCATTTTCTACTGTGAAGTTGAGGTATGGAAGGTCTCATGTGAGTTGACTCATTAATAAACTTCTCTATGAATATGAGGTAGCATATCCACACGTAAAATGGCCCATGGGTAAACTTCTTTATGAACTTGAGGCAGCAGACCCACAAATAAATATTTTGGTGTCTTTCTTACCTCTTCCTCAGTTCCAGAATTTGAAAACAAGTAATTTCTCTTTCCAGTCCACTTAGCTCCTTTATGCTGCCTTAGTAAGGAGTGAGCTCCTTCCAGTTCACACTGACACTCTACAGATTTTTGGTGTTCAAACTTTACAGGGGATGTCTCATGATCTGGTTGCTCAACATGAAAAAACCTAGACATAACTGAGTTAGTTGAAAAGAGTGTCCTCCATAGATTGGCCTGTAGGCAAGTCTGTGGAGTATTGTCTTGATAAAAATTCTTGTGGAAGGGCCCAGCGCCCTGTGGGTATTGTTACTCCTGGTCAGGTGGTCCTGAGTTGTATAAGAAAGCAGGTTGACCAAGCTATGAGGAGGGAGCAAGCAAGTGGCATTTCTCCATATCTTCTGCTTCAGATCCTCCTTCCAGATTCCCGCTTCGAGTTTCTGCCCTGACTTCCGTGGTTGATGAACTATAACTCTAAAATGTAAAGGTTTCCTTCTTTCTTCCCAAGGTTGCTTTTGGTCGTGGTGTTTCTCAGAGCAATAGAAACCCTAACTAAGACATCTCTCATAACACATTTTTTCCTTAGAAGAGGCCTGTGTTTACGTTTCTTATCACCACAACGCCAGGCATAACAGCATAAACTGTGATGCTCAACAGATAATATCAAGTTAAAATACTGGGGGAAATGTTATGCTTGTCCCCTGTCGTTCCCACTTTCCTTTTGGATTTTTCTAAGAAAAAAAATAATAATAATGTTTTGCTAGGGCACTAAATCAATCATTTACAAACTTAATTAGGAATATCTAATATGCCCATTATTATTCTCTGTACTGGAGATACAGAATAACATAAGAACAATCTTTTCCTCAAAAAATTTACAGCACAACAGTTGAGTGATTGTTTTAATAACGCTTCTGTAAAATTACTTCATCCAACTTTCTTTGTGCTGTCTCACATAAGGCATAGAATTTCTTTCAATTAAACCTTCTGAGGAATACCATAGTAAGAGTTTCCAGTTTAATTTTTTCCAAGAGCTTTAGATTTGATGCCTTAAGACTCCGTGGTTGCATTAGTCCACATGTTAGCAAATTTAAACAATTGCCTTAACTTTAGAGTGGGTTATAATTGTCCTCCTTCAACTGAAAAAGAAAATCTAGTCAATTTTTTTCTGGACTAGCCGTGTTGATCTTGTTTCTCCATCACAATATTGTTTGGGAACATGAACTACACAGTGAAGTGAAATCAATTTTGAAGATTATTATTTAAATGTCAGTTTTTATTGTTTTTAATTATAGCCATAGACCAAAGTCACTCTATAATAATCCTTTGTCCTTCTCAAATGCTTCTTCTAGGAGTGGTGGTGTGTAAAAGGGTCTAGTACTTCCAGTGAGAAAGATTTAACTTCCAACACAAGATTTTCATTGTTCTAGTGCTTGCTTCTCTCTCTCTCTCTCTCTCTCTCTCTCTCTCTCTCTCTCTCTCTCCCCCTCTCTCTCTGTCTTATTTATTCATTCATATATGTATGTCTGTGTTTTGCCTGTAAGACCTATGTGTATCACATGTATGCCTGATAGCTGATACCAGGAAAGGGACTCAAATCCCATGGAACTGGGATAGATAGCATTATAGACAGTCGTAAGCCACCATTTGGATTCTGGGAACCAATGATGTGTCCTCTGAAAGAAGAGCAAGTACTCTCAACTACTGAGCCATCCTTCTAGCCCATTCTGGTATTTATAGAACAATTATAATCTTAAATTGACAGAACCACCCTACTCACTAAATGTACTATAGGGAACAGTGCAGTCACTCAGAAAAGCTGTGCCAAAGTTCCATTGTGCGTTAGGAAAAAGTCCATGTGAGCGATATGAAACCCATTCTCTCCTCAAAGATTCAATATCCTAACAACTCTCAATGACCTACCTCTCTGAATCAACTTGGTCCCCAAATACCAGAAAATGCTCTTACTGAAAACAATGAAATGGTTTTGGTAGTCCCTTCCAAGTCCTAGCAAGAAGGAGATGCTGGTGGAGGTGTACTCCCGGCCCCTTGTACCATGTAGCTGTGGGCACCTGGGAAAAGTCGAGGACACCCAACATTTTCCACAGTGGATGATTCAGCTAGCGCTTGAGGACGGGAAGATGTCTACAGTGTGTTAGCTAATTGCTCCTCACTCTTTGTCTACAGATAGATTCTAGGGTGATGTTTTAGAATATGCTTCGTGCCTCTGGCTTAATGACTAAGTTGCTCAAGAAACACAAACATTTGGATTGGTAGAATTTGTAATCTTTCCCTGGACAAAGTGTTTATTTATCATTAAAATGAGAGTTTTTCTAATAAGTGAGGCAGCTGTTAACCATCTTGATTCATTTCAAATGTGGTTGGGGAAATTCAACAAGCTTCAAATGGGGGGTGAGAGGGCAAGCCCTGTTTTCCTTATGCTCTTCGGGGTCACATTAAATCCATGTTGTGTTTTCTGAGAGATTAGAAACAGACTGCAGAGTACAAAACACACTGTGACCTGCAGCTCTCTTCCCCAAAGCATAAAATCCTCAGCTGTCTGCATACATGCAGTATGATATGAATTTATATTTGTGCCAAATAAATGGTTTGTTCAAATATCTTAAAGCTCTGGGAACTGGCTTAGATGAAGATCACTCATACCCGCTTTTCTCTCTGTCTAAATTGCTCCTGTGATTGGAACCTGAGCTCTGTTAAAGAAAAAGTCCAAGCCCCACCCCTTACTGAGGAGCTGTGGCAGTGGCTAGCTTTGGAGGGGGTGAAGAATTGTTGCTTTTAATTGATGTGACCACTGGTAGATGTCTCCTGTCCCAGTGGGTGACCATATACCCATGCACATATGGGCAACACTAAGAACTTAATGGATTATCCAGGGAAGAAAAGGACATGAGGCTGGGGGAGTGTTATGGAGGGGCATTGAAGAGGGAACACAGGGGTACATGTGATCATATTTCATTGTCTGCATCTATGAAACTCTCAAGAAAATCATGATTTTAAAAATCGTAATTTCTTAAAAAATAAAATACACATTTCTCCAAAAAGAAAAGATGGTGCTTTTTGAATAAGACTGCCATGAGACACAAAGGATATTGTCTGACCCCCTTTGTGAAGTTTATTCTTGCCTGGAGTAAAATGAAACCAGTAAACATTAGTCCCAGTGCAGATTGACCGATTAACAAATTGCTTTAGTGCAAATGGGAGAGGCTCAAATATTTGACTTGACTGTTTTTCACTGGAGTCTTTCACTAAATCTGACCACAGCTGTCCTCAAGGCCAGATGTTAGCTGTAAAATTCAGTGACTTTAATATACCATGCAACCTCCCTGTGTTTTTAGCCAGGCTCAAGCCCGCAGCATCTGTGCATTAGCCTTACATAGCTCCAGTGGCTGTGCTGAGATGCCTATTATCCTCCTGAGGTTTGGCAGTGGCTCAGATTTCCTCTAAGCTTGCGTACAATCACTTCATTTAGAAGCTCTCTGCTTCTATTGAAGTGAAGGTACCTCACAGATGCATTTGATACCGGCTGTTCCTGAAAGTAATTGGGTGAGGTCAAATACCTGCCCTTGTTATCACTCTTAAGCTGCCCAAGTCCAGTTAATTGTGGCCTCAGCAAATGATTCCCTGGAAGGTAGCTTTTGCCCAGGCTTGGCACGCCTCACAGGAGTGTGGAGCTTACAGACTGTGGAGTAGTCTGGCCTCTGCTCTCTGCCTCCTCCAGCGCATTTTCTGGTCTGTTAATTAGAGATTCTGGTCTGTGCAAATGCCTGTCTGTAACTCCTCAGGGTGAGTCTGCAAAGCTGGGGAGCAGTGATGCAATGGAAAGAGAGCAGAGTTTCAAAACTGGAAAGACCTGGGCTTAAATCAAGCAACACTGCTCAATTCCCTGAATGCCCATTGATTCCAGTTTAAGCCTGTTCCTCTAACGTAAGGCCGTAATTTTCAAGCCAAGTGCAAGACAGCTTTAAGGTCTGCAAATGTTTGAGTGTCTTACTCTAAAATGTTTTATACTTTTAATAAAGTTATAATTGAAAAATACAAGCATTCATGTACTAAATACCAAAACTTGGTTTCCCCCAAATAGCCTGGTTTAGATTCATTGTGGCCCTTGAAAATGTGAAATTATAGCTTAAATTTTTATTCACAAAGTCCTGTCTCAGTCTGCACTTTATGATAAAATGTAATATGTTGCATGTGACAATCAATCAGTCAATCAATGTTCTATTGCTAAATTCCACCACTGAAAAACCACTTCGCAGTGTGATTCTAACTCTTCAGGGTTGTTCTTTCTCTCTCAGGGACTTTAAGTGTTGCCCAGCAGCCCATAAAATGCCACTGTTTTAGGGTGCTGAACTTTCAAATCCATGACATCATTCCTTTCGGGGCTTATGAAGGACTAAAGTATTACAGAAGAGTGAAATGACACAGGTGTTGGGACAGAAGACTCAGCACATGTGAAATCTGGAAACCCTTCACTATGACTGACTGGAAAGATCATGCAGGAAACAGGCTGGCAGACTGGGGGAGAGCTGAGGCAAAGGCTTTACCTTCCATGCACATGTACTTGGATTCCATCCAGGAAGAAATCAGTAAACCAATGAAAGCGTAAAAAAAAAAAAAAAAAAAAAAAAAAAAAAAAAAACAAACAAACAAACAAAAAAAAACTGTGAGCTATTGGAAACTTGGGCATGCGGAGTCAGTATCTGCCCAGTTGTCATAATGCTCTTGCTTTCTCAGATGGTACGACTGAATCACACCAACTTCTTTTTAGCATCCAATAGATCAAATAGAGCTGTTTAGGTTGTGACTGTCTCTGCCTCTCACTACTGTGACTCTTCTAGGCCTTAACTTACATGAACTGAATTTCATAGACGTGGTTCCTTTCCAGAAGATTTGAGCTCCAGGTGAGGAAAAACCTCATTTATAGGAAGGACTTTTCTGACTCTTCTCTACCCAAGGAGGTTTGGAAGTTGGGGATTGTTTTGTTCTAAGTAGAAATGTGCTGTCATAGGGAGGGACACTGTTTTCCAAAACTCATCCCAGGATGTGTCCTGGGATCAATCTGGAGTATATGGACCAGGTAGCACACTCACAGTAATTTGTAAACTCTTATTTATTCTTTCAGAGAACTCTTCGTGGAGTCTGTGAGCTTGGGATGCTTATATACTTTAAAAGTCTGTCAGGTTATTTCATAAAAATCACTTAGATAATAAAGTAAAATATGGCCATGGGGAAATCTGAGGTTAGCATGGTTTTTCATTGTTCATTGTATCTGACTTTTATGATTAGAATGTCTGAGTAACTGACTTCAGAGCTTAATTGTAGTATTATTCACACACAATAAATAGCACATAGTCTGGTTTTAAATATATACAAATTTTCATGCAATGTCATTATGAAATAATCACCATGGAGATAATAAAAATATCTACCAACTCGTAGCATACCCTTACATAGATTGTTTATGACTGAGTTCTGCTCCCGTATCCAATCTCTCTTCCCAGGATACAGGTCTGCTTCTTGTCACCTCATGCTAGCTTATATTTTCTAGAGTTATATATAAATGGAATCACATCCTACATATGCTTTGTGTTGGAGGAGAAGGGAGTCTGGCTTCTTTCACTTCGCATAATTATTTTGAAATGCATCCACTCTGTGTATGTAAGTATCTCCTTTCTTTGCATTACTAACCAGTGTTCCACTGTATGAATATATCCGAATTTAGTTACATAAAAACTTGCTAGCAACATTTGCATTATTTATAGTTTTTGACTATTACAAATAAGATGCAATTAATATTTGTGTATGTGCACTGACAAGTTGAAATGTATCAAGATAAGAACTTTTGCCCTTTGCAAAAATTATTCAGAAAATGAAATATGAAAAGTCATTTACAAAGCGCATATCTGAGTAAGAACGTATATCAAGACTATCTACAGAATTCTGAAAAACTCAGTATTAGAAAACAATCTCAACCGAAAAAGAGATGGGCGAAATATTTAAACAGATACACGCGTCAAGCTTGGGTATTTCTTTTCAGTTTAATTTGGCCAGATCAGGTAGCATTGTCTGGACTCACATTTTTTTCTTTGATAGAGACTGGGGCATCTGAGAAATCAGTCTAATGCCCCAAGAGTTATGTTTTTTTTGGGGGGGGGAGGGAGGGATAGTGGTTGTTTGGATAAGAAAGTTTCAAGCTCTGTTTAAACTTCAGAAATCACCATCTCTAATTCTGCTTGTTTCAAGCATCTTTCTTGAATCTCTTATAAGAAGAATGGGGAGCTTCCACCAAATCAGAGCTCTGTCTGTCTATCTTGGGTCTTTTATCTTAGATACTTGGGCCTCCAAGAAACCCATCTCTACCAACTCTATTCTAGGGAATCTGGGGAGTATGTTTTGGGTCCCCCATCTATACTGCATCCCCAAAACACTCCTCAAAACTGCAGGGCTTGTGTTGTTTTTATTATCTCTTGCAGATCCTAGTGAAGTGTTTCTTTGTGTCTAATATCATGAAATATTTGTTTCAGGAATCAAACTTTTTTCAGGTGGATAGATAATTTTGTGGACAGAGTTTGTCATTAATGTCATATGTGCAGAATGATCAGTGACTCTTACTGTTGTGATGTCTGGTAGTTTTCAAAACACATTTGTCGTTAGTAACTTAATTCTCAAAGCACCCCTCTGAAATGTAAACTACTTTGGCATTCAGAGATGTGACAAAGTGACCCTCGAGGAAATAAGAACTAAATGGGAGAGCGGTCTCAAATCAGGCAGTTCAAGTTTCATCCCAGTATGTTTAAGTCATATACAAGGCACCCAGTCTTTGAAAATAAATCTTCAATTAAATCTTCAACTCAGTTCTGTCCAATATAATATTTGTATTAATCATTTGGGAATTTCATACAATGTAACCTGAACACTTCTTATTCCTTCCAGGTCAACCCTCATGCCTCCACTACAGAAGAGGAGGAAGAAGAAGAAGAAGAAGAAGAAGAAGAAGAAGAAGAAGAAGAAGAAGAAGAAGAAGAAGAAGAAGAAGAAGAAGAAGAAGAAGAAGAAATAAAGTAAATAAATAAACAATACCAAGTCCATATACTCATTGTGTTGTCCATATACTCATTGGAGCATGGTCCAATTCCCAGTGGTCAGTCCCTAAAAGAAAATTGAGTACTTCTCCAGCCTCAACCCCCTGCAAGAAGTAAGGATTCTTTTCGATAGCTTTCTGTCTGGACTGTTTGGTTGTTGTTGGTTTTTTTTGGGGGGGGAGGGGTGCAGGGGTTAGCACAAAAGACTTCAATGTCTCTCATTCTCAATTACGTTTGTAGTTATCCATACCACAACAAAAGAAACTTCCGTGAACATAGCAGTCAGAAGCAGCATGGATCATAGATATCAATATGGTCTCTGGCATTTGCCAGAACCACAGAAATCAACATGGTTTTTGACTGCAGCACAGATCATAGATACTAATATGGCTGTTGACTGCAGTATGGACCTGGGACACCAATATGGCCTCTGGCGGCAGCATGGACCATGGAAGACTTTCAAGGAGACTTAATCCAGAAAATAAACCATTCATCATCTTGTATATCTTGCTGTTGCCTGCCAGCTTGAGTTGCAGACTTTGCCATCCTCCAGACCACAGTTTCTGTATATTGGTCCCCAAAAAATATTTCCTAGAATATTTTTCCTCATAATGTTGATATCTTGTTAATCATAGCTGATTCTTCAGCCTTAGCTGACCAGAAACCATAAACATCCCTGATAGGCTTTTTTTGGGAATCACAGCTCCAATCTCCTTTTCCCATTCAAAACCCTGTCCAGATATTTAGCTGATAACCATGGCCCCTCTCCTCACATTCCAGACCCCACCCTTCAGAAAGCCCGCCAAGGGTCAGCTCCTCCCCTGGAGATGCTCAAGACCATGCCTTGAGAGTCAGAATGATTTGTGGTCAGGCAGCATTTCCAGGGGTAGCACAAGCTCCAGGAGGCTGTACACTACCCTGCCTTCTGTGCTGGTAACCCTGCTGGTATCCCAGGCTTGGCCATCATGTTTGCAGGCAACAGTCAGCATTATGCCCCCCCCCACACACACACTCTCCTTCTCCCAGCAGAGTGAGCAGTGGAAGCAGCAGGAGCGGTGGCATCTCCATGCTGCCAGCCAGGTCTTTGGACAAAGCAGTGGCACCAGGCTAGTGGACATAATGGGGAGAGACCAGCCTGGTGGTGGTCTAAACCTTTCAGTGGCCTGAGGACTGGCCCTACTTAGCAAGACATGTTCCTTTGTCCACCATGGCCATGTTCTGATTCCTGTCACTAAGTATTGTGGCAGGACTTTGGGGTTGTAAGCTAGAAAAACCATTAAATTCTCAGAGATTTCTAAACAGTTACAGAGCTTAGAAGATAGGAATGGTGAGAAAGATGTAAACTTTGGAGGCCTGGTTTAAGAAGTTCCAGAGGGAAACAAAGACTGGCAGGTATTGATTACCAGTAATTAATTGGGTTCCTCTGCCGATGCAATCAATCATATCAGGTGGAAATAATAAGACCAGGTTTTAAATATCCTGTAGGCATGGTCTTGAGCATCTCCAGGGGAGGAGCTGACCCTTGGCGGGCTTTCTGAAGGGCGGGGCCTGGAATCTGAGGAGAGGGGCCATGGTTATCAGCTAAATATCTGGACAGGATTTGGAATGGGAGAAGGAGTTTGGAGCTGTGATTCCCAAAAAAAGGCTATCAGGGATGTTTATGGTTTCTGGTCAGCTAAGGCTGAAGAATCAGCTATGATTAACAAGATATGAACATTATGAGGGAAAATATTGTAGAAAATATTTTTGGGGGACCAATGTACGGAAGCTGTGGTCCAGAGGATGGCAAAGTCTGCAACTCAGGCTGGAAGGGAAATTTGATATTGTACAAGAATCTTCTACTTGGTACCAGTTTCTGGTGGCATGGAAGGTACAAGTCAAAGCAGTCATGAAGAGCAACTGAAGCTCAGCACTATGAGAAGCCAGAAGGGGCCATGGATGAAAGTAGAGCCTTGGTTTCCATAGAGAACCCCCATGTGGAAGATGCATGAACTATGTAATGAGCACCAAGAGCAGCAGCAAGTTAATAGACTCAGGCATGCTCCATTCTGTGATAAGCTGTACATGATGTATATGTCAGAGGCAGAGGAAAGGAGCTGCCTGGGCTCTTCGGAGTCCAGAAAACCAAGAGTGAATTCTAGATGTCAAACACTGAACTGCTTAGCTATTTACAAATATTACCTGTCTTAGTTAGGGTTTTTTATTGCTGTTAAGAGCTACCATGACCATGGCAAGTCTTATAAGCAGAACATTTATTTGGGGTGGCTTGCTTACAATCACATATTCAGTCGATTATCATCATGGTGGGGAGCATGGTGATGTGCTGGCAGATGTGGTGCTGGCATAAAAGCTGAGAGTCTTATATCTTGCAGGCAACAGGAAGTTGACTGAGATACTAGGCAGTATTCTAAGCCCAGAAAACCTCAAAGCCTGCCCCCACAGTGGCATATGTCTTCCAACAAGGCATACCCACTTCAAAAAAGCCACACCTCCTAATATGTGATTAGGAGGACCTATGTGATTAGGGGAACCAATAGCATTCAAATTACCACATTTTATTTCCTGGCCCCCATAAGCTTGTAACAATATCATAATGCAAATTTCATTTAGTACAACTCCAAACGTCCTCATAGACTATCACAGTCTCAACAATGTTTTAAAGTTCATGCACGCTCTTAACTGTTATCACCTGTAAAAACCACAATCAAAAAGAAGAATACATACTTACAACATAAAATGGTACAAGATACACATTAACATTCCCAAATGCAGGGAAGGGGACATAGAAAGCAAATACTGAACCAAAGCAAGACCAAAAACCAGCTGGGTAAATGATAGAATCTCCATCTCCCTGACTGATATCAAAATGCTTTTCAGATCGCCAACCCCATTCAGCTTTCTTGACTGCAACACATTTCTTTCTCTTGGGCTTGGTCCTCTCCCTACTGGCACTCTCTTGACAGGTATCCCACAACTCTGGCATCTCTAACACTTTGGGTTCTCCAAGACAATCTAGACTTCAATTTCACTGCTTCATGTAATGGCCTTTCTTCTAGGCCTCTCACCAGGAATACCCCTAACATATGCTTGGCCTCAGCGGCATTGTTCCATAACTCCTTTCTTTTATTCTTAAATTTAAAACCAGAACTGTGTGGCTGAAGCTGCCAATTTCTGCTACTTTCTGAGGCTGGAACATGGCCCCCTCATTTAATTCCAACTTCATCTTTTCTGTCTTTCACTGCCTAAGTCTGGCTGTCCTAAAGCTTGCTGAGTAGATCAAATTTGCTTCAAACTCAGAGATCTGCCACCCTCTGCCTCCTGAGTGCTGGGATTAAAGTGCACACTACAAGATACTGCTCTAAGCTTTTCTTCAATTCCTTTTGAAAAGTTAAAAACTTAGCTGGATTGAATTTTGCCTTGAGGTCACCACCCCCTTTACTCAATTTCTTAAACCATTTATTTCCTTGAACACAGGACTTAGCTCCATTTCACTTTCTGGTGCTCTTTTTCTCCTCAAAAGTTACATTTTGTAATTTTGCAGCTCAGCTTATTCATTTTATACTTTTCATTATGCAGCTTCATTAGAGTTACCACTGATAACAACATGACAGAATCTGTGCCGGGCTGTTTTGAGATTTCTTCTGCCAGTGGAATTAATCCAAAACGCTTCACTTGCACCTCAGGAAGACTCTTGGGATAAGGGCAAAAGGCAGCCACTTTCTTCCCCAAAATATCACTAGTCTCTAGACCACATATTAACATTCTTCTCCCCTGAATCCTCCTGAGTGAGTCCTCAAGAGTTCAAATAATTCTCAACGCCTCTGTTTTCCATGTTCCTACTAGTATGACCCATTAAGCGGTACTTAAGCATTCCACTGCTTTCCTAACCCAAAGTACCAAAGACCAAATTCCTCTGAACAAAACATATTCTGGCCTATCACAGAAATATCCCAGTCTCTGGTACTAACTTCTATTTTAGGGTCTTTATTGCTGTGAAGAGACACCATGACCAGGGTAATTGTCATAAATAAAACATTTAATTGGAGTGGCTCACTTGTAGTTTCAGTGATTCCGTCCACTATCATCACGGCATGGATCATGGTGGCATAAAGACAGGTATGGTGCTGGGGTAATAGCTGAAAGTCCTACAACTTGCAGGTAACAGAAAGTCAACTGAGACACTGGGCAGGAAACCTCGAAGCCCTCCTCCCACAGTGGCACACTTCCTCCAACAAGGTCATACCTATTCCAACAAAGCCACACCTCCAATTATGCCACTACTTATGAGATTATGGGGGCCAATTGTATTCATAATGCCACATTACCTTATGGTGTGTACAAATGTATGAATGCAAACACAGCTCTCCACATTGACTATTCTCTTTAGCACTGACCAAACACCAGCAGTGTGTCACAGCAGACAATACTCCTCTCTTGTTCTTACTTTACATCCTATTCTTTCAAACAGCTACAACCTGATCATACATCAGAGGACTTGAGGTGACTCCAAAGTATTCATTTAATTCTGATTCTCATCCTCTAAAGTAGGTGTTCTTAGGGAGATTTTATTGTCATCTTCTTTAATAACTTCCTAAACAAGCACTCCTCAGATAAAGATTCTAATTACTCCTCGCTAACTGAGGTCGTTCAGATGAGAATAACACTCCCAAATCTCAAAGTGGTTTATCTTCATGTCCACTTCCATTCATCTTTAAAAAAAAAAAATGGAAACCCAAGATAAATAAAAAAAATCAAAATGAAATACTCAAAGGAGGAAAAGAAGAATTAAAACGAAAAGCAGACTAGGAAAAGCAGCAAAGAAAATCCAAAACTATAAATATAACCCAATCCAATAAATATAACCTAAATCCAATATAAAAATAATTATGTGAAATTAAACATTCAAAAATTACCAATTAAAAGACAGATTGATATAATGGCTAAAAACAAGACCCAACTGTGAACTCTCCAGGCAAAGCTCTTTTAAAGAAATGAATTATGGATGCACTAAAGATGAGAGAATGTAGAGACCCCCCCATACCTACATAAATGGGAGGATAGTCATACTCCTGAATAAAAATTAGGTAACTGAACACTAAGAGGAAGGAAATCATAAGTAAGTGCAATACCTAACAACAAATAAAAGCCCCAAACTGAGGATAGGATGACAAAAATAATAGAAGGGGCTGAAAAGACGGCTTAGCAGTTGAGTGCTTCTTGCTCTTACAGAGTACCCGTTCAGTTTCCACTGTTCAGGAGGTGTAGCACGCCAAGACGCTCTGCGCACCATGGCGCTGTCAGCTGTCATGTTCCGATGTAGCGCGCCACGGCGCTCTGCGCGCCAGGCGCTTTGCGCACCTGTCAGCTGTCATGTTCACAGGGTCTGGCACTAAGCCCGTTGCCGCCATTTGCTAGTGTCCCTAGTAGTAAACAACTTCTGCGCACGCTCGCTACCGGCCCAAGAGTGGTTTGAATCCACCTATCAATTGCTCACACGTCTTGCTCACGCAATTGCATCAGTGTGGGCCGAGCCAATCAAGCAATGACACATCATAGGCGGACCAGGCACTGTATATATTCCCCCGCGCGGTCGGGCTCGGGGTCTTTTCGCCTCTATCTTATCTTCAGTCTTCTGCGCTCCAATAAAGTACGTTCCAAGAAGAATCCTGTTGTGGTCGTCTTCTCTGCTGGCAGAGTTGCGCGCCGCAAGGAGGTAGTTTATAACTCTATTTCTGGAGGATCCCAAACAATCTTCTGAATTCCTCAGGCTCCTGCCCACATGGGGTACAATGCATATATTCAGGCACAAAGGCAATAAACAAACAAATAAATAAAGATTTAAAATGTTTATTAGAAGAAGTTATAAATGGAGCCTTCAACCCTTCTGTCAATAATATAAATAAGTAAGTAGAAACAAAATTTATAAAGAAATAGAGAAACAAAATACCATAGACAAGTAGATCTAACCATCATTTATGGCGTGTTCAGTATAATAACTACAAGAATATTTTTAATATTTCTAAAAAATAAAATTTTGAATATAAAAATAATTATTTTAAATAAAATAACTTTTTCTTATAATGTGATTTAACATTTGCCAGAAGAGACTACATCATTGGTCATAAAACAAACTTAGTAGTTTAAAAGAAAATAATGCAAAGTTTCAAGCCAGGATAAAATTAAGCTTAAAAAATTCAAAAGCAGAAATAAAATAATAAAAATCACTAAACTATTGAAATTAAGAGTCATCCCTATAAATAGTCAAGAGATCAAAAAGAAAATCAAATAAAAATTAGAAAATAAAAGAGTTAAATGTTGTCAAAATTGAGGGAGACAGGTCAAGTAGCTTCCAGAGGCAAGTTTATGACAAGAAATGACTATGTTAGGCAAATGCCCTGGAGCCAATTCTGCTTAAATGAATGTTCTGACATAGAGAGAAAGACACTGGTAGAGATATGGAAGAAATCAGCTTGTATAATTAAGTTCCGCCAGACTTCAGAATAGCAGCAAAATTAGAAATATGTCACTCAGTAATTCTACACAGGAATATTGTAGCAGTCTGAATAAAGTGAGCCGTCATAATCTGGGGAGTGGCACTATTAGGAAGTGTGGCTTTGTTGGAATGGGTATGACCTTGTTGGAGGAAGTGTATCACTGTGGGGGTGGGATTTGAGGTTTCCTATGCTCAGGAGCCTACCAGTGACTCAGTAAACTTCCTGTTGCCTTCTGACAAGATGTAGCCAACATCATGTTTGCCGGCACACACCATGGTCTCTACTATGATGACAATGGACTGAACCTCTGAAACTGTGGGCAAGCCACTCTAATTAAATGTTTTTCTTTATAAGAGCTGCTGTGGTCATAGTGTCTCTTCACAGGAATAGAATCCCTCACTAAGACAGAAGTTGGTACCTGGGACTAGGATGTTATTGTGATAAACCTGACTCTATTGGAGTAATATAGACTTTGGAAGTTTGGGTTAGGAAAGCACTCTAATGCTTTCAACACTGTCTTATGAGCCATATTAGTAAGACCATAGAAGATAGTAGTGCTGAATGTAATTTAATAAACTGTGGGGATCTAGAGATTTCAGAGGAGAAGAATGTTAAGATGTAGCCTGGAGACTGGTCTTGTGATATTTTGTTTTGGAATGATCTTTTTATAAACTGTGAAGATGTGTCACTCTGATTGGTTCAATAAAAATCTGAGCAGCCTATAGCTAGGCAGGATTCCCAGGCACAGAGGATGAGGGTGGGAAAGAAGGGTGGAGTTGCCAGGAGACACCACAGATGCAGAGCAAGAAGCATGGGCATTATAAAGTAAAGGAAACTGAGCCACATAAAAAAATGCACATTAAAAGATATGAGTTAATTTAAGTTATAAGACTAGTTAGAAACAAGCCTAAACTATTGAACAAACTTTCATAATTAATAAGTCTCCATGTCAGTTTTTGTGAGCTGGTGGTCCAAAAAGAAAAGCTCGTCTACAATATTTTAGTGAAGAAAGTGACTGTTTTTGACCCTTGTCCCAAGAGTCTTCATGAGGCTAAAGTGAAGAGTTTTAGATTAATTTCATTGGCAGAAAAAATTTTGAACTTTGGACTTTAAAATATCATTGAGACTGTGATAGTTTATGGGGACTTTTGGAGTTAAAATAAATAAAATTTAAATTACAATATTGTTACAAGCTTATGGGGGCTAAGGGGTAGAATGTGGTAGTTTGAATGCAATTGGTCCCAATAATCTCATAGGTAGTGACATTATTAGGAGGTGTGGCTTTTTTGGAGTGGGTAATCCAACCATGATTCCGACCATGATCCTCACCATAATGATAATGGATCGAACCTCTGAAACTGTAAGTGAGCACCCCAATCAAATGTTTCCTTGTAAGAGTTGCCATGGTCATGGTGTCACTTCACAGCAATAGAAACCCTAACTAAGACAAATATAAAAGAAAGCAAAAATTATTAGCCAAAATTTACTTTGCTGGAAGCTCTTCCCTGTTCGCTGACATTCTGAATATGAGAAATGACAGTTTTGAATTTGGGCATACTAGTGTTCACTTCTAGGATTCCAGGATCTTTTTTCTTTTTTTTTTTTTTAAAAAAAAAAAACTAGTTATATTAGCAAAATATACTTGAGTCCTTGGCATAGAGCAGATTCTCTGTAACAGAGGATCATAGTACAGGGGTGGGTAAGAGACAAAGATGACAGGAAATCTGACTGTCAATCTTGTCTCTATCTTCCTACATTTTGGGGGGAAATCTAACCAGACAGCATTCCCCCTTTGCAATTTGAAAAGGGTGTTCTGAACCCATTGAGTCTTAGACGCCTGCTTCCTGGGGCAGAGCTGCCAGGCCACAGTAGCTAGCTTTCATCCATCATTAGAACTCGGTGGTAGTTCTAAGAAGTAATGAAATGACCAAAAGTTGGTAGTAAAAGAAGTCCACTGAAATCTATCACCTGGAACATCTCTTATTTAACCATCCAAAGAAGCCTGGTTGCATACTATAATTTAGATTGTCAGGAAGCCCCAGGGGGAGCCTTCAGAGGATGATTTAACCCAGCAGGCTCTGTTTGCCTTACCCTCCAAGTCTGCAAAGCTTGGCAATCTATGGCTAGAAACTGCTACACATCTGCTTCCCTGGATGAGGCGACTCTGTCAGAGCTGTGTGAAGTGCTGTTGGTGGCGTGGGCAGTACCCCAGCAGAAAGCCCTCTGGGAAGGACATTTCTCAGCTTCCTATGGGAATGCATTCTAGAGAATGCATCTCAAGACTTTCCTGTCTGATAGGATCTCCTTACACTGCCTACATCTCTGGTATTCCCACTTAAGCCTGCCTCCTCTGGGAGAAGCAGAACAGCTGGCCACCCTTTTGTATGTAATTATCCATCCAGAAAGCAAACACTTGCTGCTGGTATTTCTAATGCATATTAGTACTCCTGACACTGCCAGGATTCTTACTGAAGGATGTCGTAGCTTCCCATACTCCAAGAGAATGAGGCTGGTGCGTCGTTTGCCACATGTGTGTGAAATGAGAAATTTATCATCTTGAGAAATGTTTGTATGAGTATTGTTCACAACCTGACAGCATATCTGTTGCTGCCTGGAACTCGGGCTCCCCAGCTTGTAAACTGCCTAACACAAATGCCCTCCTCCCCTCCTCTGCCCCGTGCCACCAATTTCCACAGACTGCTGAATAGCAGAAGCTGCTCTCTCCATGGCTTTTTAAGAGCTCTGCAGTCATGCCGTATCCCATTTTATTAGCACGCCTGTCTTGAGGTCTTCCTGCCACAGGCGTTTTCAAAGCCCTAGGCCACTTGGTTTCCAATGTGTTACAATAAATCAGCTTTTCTGGAATCATTTTGGCTAGGCACTAGCTCAGTATTGAACACTGTATCAGTCGTAATTTTGTCAACAGCTCTACTGTAATCGTTTTTCTCTTTTCAAATAGTGATCCACACACTTGGGTGTGTACCTAGATTATGCTTTGAAAATGTAAGTGAAAAATCATAGTTTCTGATCTGATGAACCAAAATGGTCAGAAAATAGAACCTCATTTCTTTAAAAAAAAAATGCTTACATCTAGATTCTGAATTGACCAGAATTGACCAAACTTTTTGTCATCTTGACGCAAGTTAGACTCATCTAGGAAGAAGGAACCTCAATTAAGAAATGCCTTCAGAAGCTTGGCCTGTAGGCAGGTCTATGGAGCATTTTCCTGACTAATGATTGACATGGGCGGACCCAGAATTCTGTGGGTGGCACTTCCCCCTGGGTAGGTAGTCCAGGGGTACACAAGGGTTTCTATTGATGTAACAAAACACCGAGACCAAAATAAATTTGGGGGTGAAATGGTTTGTTTTATCTAACAGCTTGTAAGTTCATCATTCAGCAAAACCAGGACAGGACCTCCTGCCAGGAACCTGTAGACAAGAACTGATAACTTATTGGGAGGCCATGGAGGAGTACTGCTTTACTGGCTTCCTCCTCATGGAAAAGAGCTATCAGAACTATTTGTGTCATATTTTGAACTGTAACTCTGTGGTTTCTGGTCATATGAGGCTGAATAATCAGCTATGATTAACAAGAGACCAAAATCACTGAAGTGAAGCCTTTGTTTCACTGGGGCAATTAATGTTGGTTATCTGAGGCTGAAAAATCAGCTGTAATCAATAAGAAATCAGTATTGCCAATGTGACATCATCTGGGAAGTATTTTCTGAAGGGAGCAGGGGTCTGGGGGGTTGGCACACAGAAGCTCTAGCCCAAAGAGGGTTGAGGCTGCACCTCAAGCAGGGAGCCAAAGCTGGTAAATATGTGAAACTCTCCTACATGTTACTGGTTTTGGAAACATGGCAGCTACAGGGTTAGGAGTCATGGAGAGCAGCTGAGGTTTAGGAGAAGCCATGGCTAAGGGTCAGCCTCTATTGCAGTGGAAACCCCAGGCCTGAAAGAGGAATAAAAAAATGCTGAAGCTTGGCATCATTTGGTAGGATTGGAATCTCTAAATAGAAACAAGGTAGCCATTGGTGAAGGCTCTCAGTTGTAGTAGAGGCCCCAGGATTTGAAAAGATGGTGAAGAAAGACTGAGCCTCAGCACTGTGTGGCAGGATTGGAGTCCCCGAAGAGGCTGCTGTGAATGTGTACTCTCGGTTGTAGCTTCAGACCCTAGCCTTTTGGATCACAGAAGATCATGAATGCGTTCCAGGCACTGAACACTGAGTTTTCAACATGGTTGTATTTTGGTTTTGCTATACTTTCTTAGCAACTGGTCTGCCTTATATTTTTAGTTGTAAGCCTATCTTTAATGGCTGAGTGATCTCTCCAGCCCAGAAATTGGTCTTTCTTTATGACAGCAATTGGGGGGTTTGTTCTCAAGGTGTATCCTGTACAATAAGGGTCTTTTGAACTGATTCCCTACAAAGTTTTAGAGAACAGTACTTGGTTTTCAGATTTACCACCTTTTATATAAGAATAAATGTAACAACCAAGAATGTGAAGAAGAGAGAACTAGTTAGAGATATATCCTCTCGCATATTCCTAATGATTCAAAAGCAATTCTGATTTCATTTCCTTATAAGCAATCAGATTGTTTAAGTCAAATTTAAAAATATTTCATTTCTTTCCAAAACTTCATTCCACTACAGTGTGGTTAGGTTTTGTCTCTTGGACATCTCAGGAGTTTGGCTGAACTGTATTACTGAATGATAAACACTAACCATCAAGATCTGCTTGGTCCCTCAGTCTCTGATGCTGTTCTGTGGTTTTCGTTGCTTTTCTCATATTCCAGCCTCCATCAAGTTCCAAGGACTGGTACTTTTGTTCAACTGACAGTCATCAAATAGGCATCACTTTCTCCATTGCTGTCTGGCATGTGGCCACCAAATCCAATGACACTAAAAAAAAAAAAACCTAAGGAAAGTCAATACATTGGCAAAACCATATAAAAATATGGCATTTATTATATGGTACACAAGGAGAGAAGTCCCCCTCCGTTTCATTGTGTTTATCCCAGAAAGGTGGGATCCAAGAATATTGAAGGAAAAGATAGCAACAATGACATCATGCAGGTCTGTAATGACGGCTCGTGACGGATATCTATATAATTATTGATCTCACTTTATGTCGGGAAGTGGACAAATATTTTCTATAAAATGTTAAATAATAAATATTTGGGCATTGCAGGCTATGATACTCTGCATCAAAATTACTAAACTCTGCTATTATAGCGCCCAAAGAACCCATAGACAATATGTAAATAAGTGGGCATGTCTGTGTTCCAGTAAGACCTTATTCATAAAAACAGGCCAAGTCTCATCTGCAGACTGTGTTGTACTAAGCTCTGTTTCACATGATATAAACATTTTGAGTTTTTCTAAAGTGTAAATGAAATACTTACAATTCATCTTGCTGAAGCACATACTAAAAGCAACACATTTGCTTGGGAATTTGTTGCTGTTGTTTTAGGTCTTCCATTCAGACATCCATGATTTATATTTAGGAGATGCTGAAACATGCCTTTCTGGTCTCATATAGCACTGAGCTTGCAAGTTTTTGATATGAAGAGTCTGGAAAATGTTTACTTAACACAGTCATTTTGCCAAAGTTAAGTAGATGTTTCTCAACCTCCCTCCCAAATGCCAAAATTAAACACAGGAAAAGACAGTGAAGGTGCCTGGTTCTTCCAGTGCTCCGCTAATGTCTAACAATTCCTTCAGCCCAAACATTCCTGAATACAGATTTAGACTAAGCGTATTTTATCTCTTCTTCCAGTAGCTAGCCAAGACTTTCCTATAAAAAGTTCTTTTTGAAAAAGACAAGATCTCCTGAGTAAATTGAGGACCATGGGAGAAGGTAGAAAAGAAGGGGAGAGAAAGAGAGGAGAGCAGAGAAAAATATATAGCTCAAATAAAACAATAAAAAAAATAAGTTCTTCCCACATAGCCTTATGCCCTTTCTTTTCCACTCCTAGCTATAGTCTTTGGTAATTATCTAAAAACTCTTCATAAGCATAATTATCTTACATTAATTAAATAAAAGCTATAAAGAAGTGAATACACACAATTTTGTATCATGTAAGAGTATCATGTAAGAGGGTCTCAAGATCGAGACATAGTTCATTTTCCTCACTAATATGCAATATAGCATGGGATGTAAGTTATGAGTCTGACATCATTCCTTGAATTTTGCCTAGATTTTCTCACCTGGGCACAATTCACTCCACAAGTACAGAATTGGTACAATACATGTCATTTACAAGATTCTGTTTATTATAATAAGCCAAAGCCTGGGCTTGTGTGTAAACACGTCTCGCTGACTGTTCTATCTGTGAAACCACAAGGAGATTTAAAGTGAAATTTATCATTACAGAGATCTTTTCTGTGTTACAGATAGATCGTTCAGAAATAGAAATACAACTTTATCTATAAATTGTATATATCATGCATAAATATGTAATTTTATTATGTAGAGAAATACAGATATATATATATATGTATATTTTCAAGCCCTAAATTAATCATGATAAATATCTTAGCTGTGGTGGTTCAAGTCAGGAATGCCTCTATAGGCTCATGCATTTGAATATTTGGTCCCCAGTTGGTGGAACTGTTTGGGAAGCATTAGGAAGTGTGGCCCTGTTGGAGAAGGTGTTTCACTAGGGTCAAGCTTTAGGGTTTCAAAAGTCTTACACTATCCCCAGTCTCTCTCTCTCTCTGACTTGTGATAGTCTCGAGATGTGGCCTTTCAGCTGCTGCTCCACTGCTTCATGCCTGTCTGCCTGCTGCTATGGCCTCCACTCCCACAATGGTCATGGAAACTAACCCTCTGAAACCATAGCCCCCAAATTAAATGCTTTTTTTAAGTTGTATTGGTCAAAGTGCTTTATCAAAGCCATAGAAAAGTAATTAAGGCATTAATGTATCTTATGAAAACTAGGAATAGATTTATTTTTACAATATCAGTTTTTACTTAACAATAAAAATGTCATAAAATTGGGAACAAGAGAAGCAAAATTTATGAACAAAAACCTCATGAGAAATGATATCAGAAAGGAAAATTTTCTTTTAACTTTTTCCAAATATCTATTTAAAGGGAAAGGGGTTTATAAGCAATAATGTTATTCATAAGAGTTCTCATCAGAATTCTGCAGATTCCTCTTGCCTGGGGAATATGATAGGGATGGTCTCTCCACAATCCTTACCCCGCAGTTGTCCTGCCTGGGCTTGCTCACCTGATAACAGAGCCTCCTTAGTATGAATGTGCAAGCTCCAACATACAGCACCTTCAAATCTGTTCACTTTGCTTCTTTGTCATCCTGAGAAAATAAACACCATTTCCCTATCTTGTGATAACCCAGAAAAGTCACAGCGAGTGTGGCCTATATCCAGTAGAGTCCAAACCCATGGGAAGGGCCACTACACCAACCACCTCCATCTGCAGATGCATGCTTTTTTTTTTCTCTAAAGAAAACCATAAATTCCAGTATGAAATGCAAAGAAACAGGCTCAAGAAAGCCGTCACACACTCTTGAATATGAGTCATTGTCACAGTGCCAGAGAGATGCTAAAGGAAGGAAAACAGTGGGGGAAGGGCAGCTAAAGGAAGAAGAACTGAAATATGGAGATAGTTGTAAGACCATTAAGTCACAAACAGGAAGCATTACTTTGAACAGTTTGTGAAAGAACAGTACATTTAAGGAAGAAATCGCCCTTAAAAGTCCTGTAAATTACTTGACAAACAGAAAGGGAATATTAACACTAAAGAAAAATAAACATGAGAGAGGAAAAGAACAAACAATAAACAAAGATATTTTTGAAATTATTGGAAGAGAAAAAAGGAAATAAGCAGAGGGAAAAGGCAAGAAATGGAGAGAGAAAAAGAAAGCAATGGGGAGAGAGACCTTATCCAGACCCACTTCAAGGTAAGACACTAAAGAGAATTTATAAACATTCTATTCAAACTGCTAGTGATGACGAGGAGGAGCTTTGATCCTGAAACTTATTTTCCTTCATTAGGATATCTTAGTTGAAATCAAACTCCCGAAGCAAATTCCCTGAAGACCACAGCATAATAAATAGGTCTTTGAGGTCTTTTCTGCAAGCTGTTAAATGAATATCCTCCCTTCTGTTTTGTATTTCCTCCTAAAAGAGAATTAGAAAAAGGTGCTCCCAGCGCACAAGCCAGAGTACCACTGATGAGAGCAAGAGGAATGGCCAGCTGCTGCATTGCCAGGGTCTGGGATGTAAGTAAAGTCCTTATACAACCATTCTGCAGATGACACTGGGCTGGAATTAAGGAACTCTACATCCTATAGATATCCCACTAGCATGATAAGGAATAAGAAAATCATAGGCAATGTACCTTAACTGAGACCCCAGAAGAACCCCATATTTAACAGCTGAATTCACTATGCAAAGAATGTCTTTTCATCTTCTAAACACTGATTGTAATAGGAGACAAAGTTACTCTTCTAAGATAACCCGGTAAAATCAGCCCCTACACAGCCAGGAGTATTGGGTACAAATTTGGTAATGTAAGTAGTTACACTCAGTATAGTGAACATGAGGCCTACAGAACCTAAGAGTCATGAGAGGAGTGAGATGAGTTCCTGGATGAAGAGAAAACGTAGAGTGGATTGGGACTGAATCAGGCAACATGGCCAAGAAACATTAAACATACAGGGGCAAACAGGAGAGGCAGTGTCATTAAAAGTGTAGCTTTAGGATCCCTTCTGAAGCCCTGGATCTGACCTTTGTTCTGAAATTCAGTCTGCACTTGGACCTCTAGACCTTCTTGCTCTTAGTTAGAGTAAACATAACACCAAAAAAATGCGATAAACAGCTATCATCAAGATCTGGAAGAGAAGAGGGATTTGCATATTTCTAGCCAATACCCTACTTGTTGATCTGTTGGCCAAGTTCAACTAACCTCAGTGCTACCATGAGTAACAAACAGAGCAGACCAAACGCCACGCCATCTACGCTTGGCACCTTTTGCGAGCTGCACGGTGCCCTGCCAAATTTGTTCTGGTTCTTCCTCTTTTGTCGCCTTGAATCTTCTCCCTCTCAGCTTCCGCTTTACTGAGCAGCTCCTTGGGAGCTACTATTATTTTGCCAATATAAAATAGACTTCAGGAAAGGAAGGCCGATGAGTACATTAGCTATTTTGCTTTTTGTTATGGTGTTATATCAGGAAAGCATGCTATCAAAAGGGTAATTGATGAACATTACTATACTTGAAGGCTTTGGTTTTTTAGCTGGAATCCTGAATACTGAATCTTATTTGGGAAAAAAGAACTGAACAGTCATGTTCAATAAATAAAGTATATTTTTCTGAATAAAATGGATGGATTAAAAAATTACTCAAGCCGGGCGGTGGTGGCGCACGTCTTTAATCCCAGCACTTGGGAGGCAGAGGCAGGCGGATCTCTGAGTTCGAGACCAGCCTGGTCTACAAGAGCTAGTTCCAGGAAAGGCTCCAAAACCACAGAGAAACCCTGTCTCGAAAAACCAAAAAAAAAAAAAAAAAAAAAAAAAAAAAAAAAAAAAAATTTACTCAAGCCTTTTGAAATTTTAAGGACAATGGACAGAAAATGATAATATTTATTGAGCAAAGTAATCCAGTATAATGGCTAATTTCATGTTAACTTGACACAAGTTAGAGTCTTTTGGGAAAAGAGACTCATGATTGAGAAAATGAGTCCATAAGATTCATCTGTAGACACATCTGTAGGGCATTTTCTCAGTGATTATTAGAGGAGGGTCCAGCCTATTGTGGATGGTGCCACCCTTGGAAAGTAAGTCCTGAATGCTATAAGAAAATATGTTGAGCAAGCCATGAAGAGCCAGGCATTAATCAACGGTTCCTCGGAGCCTCTGTGGCAGTTCCTATCCCTGAGCTGCAGCCTTTGTTTCTCCTGATGGACTACAAAACATAAGATAAAATAAACCCTTTCTTCTCCAAGTTGATTTTGATCATGGTGTTCTACCACAGCAATAGAAACCCAAACTGAGACAAAAATCAGTACCAGAAGTGGGGTACTGTTGTGACAGACCTGATCATGTATTTTGAGGGAGGATTGTGAAAGGGCTTTGGAACTCTGGGCTAGAAAAGCCACTGAGCTCTGGAATCTTAACGAATTACCATGGGAACGCAGAAGATAATGTTGAGAGCAATGAAGATGAAGATGATGGAGGCCTGGCTTGTGAAGTTCAAAAGGAAGTTGGAGTATCCCCCACAGTTTTTCAATATTTTGAACTAGGAACACATGGAAGCTGATCAGCTGGGACTAAAGAATCAGTTGTGATTAGAAGATACCAGCATTAATGATGTGAAATGTTTGGGGGCTATTTCCTCAGGGTCAGCACACAGAAGCTATGGTCCAGAGGAAAGAAAAGCTCTACCTCATGCTGGCTGACAAATTTGGTGACATCAGAGTCTTTCAGGGGACATTGGTTTTAAAGGCATAAAGGGGTCATGGGGAGTAGCTAAGGCTTAGCACTGTATGGGAGGCTTCGAATCAACAAAGAGAGCCTGGGAGAGGCTATTGGTGAAGGTACAACCCAGTTGCATCAGAGACTCTCACATTTTAGACATGCCAGTACCATTGGATAGATGCCAAGGATGGCAGTAGCCATGGAACAGAGCCGATCTAAACCTAGGAGACGGGCTGCATGTGCTGTGAATAGCAGAGCCACAAAAAAAAAAAAAAAATGTAACCACATAAGCACTCTAGAGCCCAAAGGATTGTGAGTGAATCCTAGACATTGGACACTGAGTTATTTCCAGTGTTGAACCTTGTTTGGAGTTTGATTTGACTGCACCTATGCACAGTCTTGAAGTAAGAAAGTATGCAACAGTTTTTTACAGGTGCACAGTTAAGAACCTTTGTAATTTTACATACTTTGGATATTTGAGAGAAACTTCAAAATTTTAGAAAAAAAAACTTCGAATGTTTTGGAGAGGTTTTGAAGTTTTAGAGACTTCGAATATTTTAAAGAGAAATTTTTAAAGTGTGTGCATTTTTAAAGATTGTGTGACTTTTTAAAGCTGGAATGTTTTGTTTTGTGATGTTGATATTAACATGAGATCTTGGGGAAGGGCAATAAAAAAGGTTGTTGTTTAATAGTGTCATATTGATGTGCCAAACTGTCAAGGATTCGATTATGTTGTTAATTTTATGTCAACTTGACACAAGCTAAAGTCATTTCAGAGAATGGACTCTTAATGTGGGATTTCATTGGTCAATAAAGAAACTGCCTTGGCCCATCTGATAGGGCAAAATTTAGATAGGCGGAGTAAACAGAACAGAATGCTGGGAGGAAGAGAAAGTGAGCTCAGATGCCATGCAGCTGCTCCCCAGGGCAGATGCGATGAAGCTCTGACCCAGGATGGACGTAGGCTAGAATCTTCCCGGTAAGCGCACCTTGGGGTGCTACACACATTAGTAGAAATGGGCTAGTCCAGGTGCAAGAGTTAGCTGAGAAGAGGCTAGATATAATGGGCCAAGCAGTGTTTAAAAGAATACAGTTTGTGTGTTGTTATTTCGGGGCATAAGCTAGCCAGGCGACCAGGAGCTGGGGCGGCAGGAACACAGCCCGCAGCTCCTACTACAGACTTTCAACTGAGAAAATGCCTTCATAAGATTTGCCTGTAGGCAAGACTAGTGCATTTTCTTAATTAGTCATTTGTATGGGAATACCCCCTGAGTAAGCAGCATTCCTCCATGTAATCTGCATCAGTCCCTGTTTCTGACTTTCCTGGATTAGACTACAAGCTGGAAAAATGAAATAAACTCTTGCCTCACCAAATCGATTTTGGTCATGGTGTTTTATCGAAGTAATAGAAATCTTAACCACAACACCCAGACTTAGAATAACAGAAGCTTTACTCTCTCTTATGTGTATCCAGCCTTGGAAAATTTTAATTTATTTTATTTTAATTAAAAAATAATTACATAATTTCCCTCTGTCTCCTCTATCTAATCCCTTCCACATTCCCACTCCCATGGAAATTCATGATCAATTATTTTTTATTTAATTTTTTTAAATTTTACATGCTAGCCCTAGTTCCCCTCTCCCCTTCTCCTCCAACCCTCCACCTCCTACCATCCCTCCCATCCATCCTTCGGAGGCATTGTAAAGGCCTCCCCTGGGGACTCAACAAAGTCTGGTATGCCAAGTTGAGGCAGGACCAAGCTCTTCCCCCTGTGTCAAGGCTGAGCAAGGTATCCCAGGGTAAGTCCTGGTCCCACTGCCAGCCCCCCCCCGCCCCAAAGATCAAGACACATAACTCACCCACATTCAGAGGGCTTAGTTTGGTCCCATGCTGGTCCTCACAGCAGCTGTCAATCCAGAGTCAATGAGCTCCCACGAGCGTGGGTCAGCTCTCTCTGTGGTTTTCCCAATGATGATCCTGACACCCCCACTCTCCCAACCTCACTCCCATCCCAGCTCATATGATTCCCTTCTCTCCCTCTCTTCAACTAAGCTCCAGGAGCTCAGCCCAGTGCCTGGCTGTGGACCATCTGCTTCTACTAGTTACGTTAGGTTCTATGATGACAATTAAGGCAGTCACTAATCTGATCACAGGGGAAGGCCAGTTCAGACACCCTCTCAGCTACTGCTAGGAGTCTTAACTGGAGTCATCCTTGTGGATTCCTAGGAATTTCCCTAGCAGCAGGTTTTTCCCTAATCCCATGATGGCTCACTCTATCAAGATATCTCTTTCATTGCTCTCCCTCTCCTTCTTTTCCCCAACTCAGTCATCTCAAGTCCTCATTTTCCCATCCCTCATCCTCTCCCTTCTACTCCCCTTCCCAGTTTACCCAGGAGATCTTAACTATTTCCCTTTCCTGTGGACCTCTATGTGTGTCCCTCTTAGGGTCCTCCTTTTTACCTAGTTTTTCTGTGGTTATGAGCTGTAGCCTTGTTATCCTTTGGTTCACATCTAATGTCCAATTATGAGTGAGTACATAATGTGTTTGTCTTTCTGGGTCAGGGTTACCTCACTCAGTATGGTTTTTTTCTAGTTCCATCTGTTTTTCATGTCACACTTTTTAAAGTAACCATTGTTTTATACACACACACACACACGTGCGCATGCACACACACTTAAATGAATAAATATATAAATATAACCTGTTGTATCCATTTAGTGTCACTTGCATGTGTCTGTTTTAAGATAACCGATGTCGGGAAAGACTTCTTTGTACACTCTCAGTTCTCTTCAGTTGCCTTTACTTCTTCATGGGGGTGGGGACTCCAGGAGATTTTCCCCATCAGCTCTAGGACATCAACTACTGTTGTCATTGTTCAGGCCTTATTTAAGCAGCCACACTGTTGAGATTTCATGGATGTAGCTTCCTTCTCACATCCAAAAAACATAATCTTGCCTCAGATGCCTTGGTCCTCTATCTCATACAATCTGTTTCTGCATCGATGGTGTCCCCGAGTCTTAGGCATAGGGGCTGTGTTGTAGGTGTATTATGGCTGGGTGCACCACAGGCAATTTCTTCTCTGCATTTGTCCAGTTGTGGCTCTCTGTACTGGCCTCTGTATACTGCAAGAAGACTCTTTGATGCAGGTAATAGCTACACTTACCTGTGAGTATAAAGATATGTATATTTTTAGAATACTAGATAGTATATTTTAAAGATACCGTTAAGAATTACACTGGTTTAGGAAAGTGGTGGAAGTCTGTTTTCTTCTGAGATCCATGTCTTCGGGTTAATATCGCTGTGACAAAACACCATGACCAAATAACAAGTTGGGAAGGAAAGCGTTTATCTGACTTACACTTCACATTGCTGGTGATCATCAAGGGAAGTCAGGACAAGAACTCAAACAGGCAGGAAACTGGAGGCAGGGGCAGATGCAGAGGCCGTAGAGGAGTGCTATTCACTGGCTTTCTCATTACGGCTTGTTTAGCATGCTTTCTTATAGAACTCAGAATCATCAGCCCAAGGATAGCACCACCCACAACGGTCTGAGCTCTCCCCCATCAATCGCTAAAAAAGAAAATGCCCTATAGCCATATCTTACAGAGGCACCTTCTCGATTGATGTTCCCTCCCTTCAAGTAATTCTAGTTTTTGTTTGTTTTTTTTTTCAAGTTGACATAAAACTAGCCCAATCAATGATCTCATTAGCCATAGGTATCTGGATAGGTTTACAGCACTGGCCAGGCATGGTTTTCCTCCATTTAGTGGGCTTAAGTCAAATTAGAGAGGTTTTGGGTACAACTATGAAAAAAGTGCCACTATGACATATGTAGGTATTCCTTGCAGGCCTTATAACTGTTGTTCTTCATGGGTATGGCGGCTGAAATGGACCGTCGGATGCCTTCTTCTCTCCACAGCTTGCATCGCACTTTGCTGTCTATGAAAGCTAGCCCTGGAGGCTTCCAGTCCCCAAAGTCCTGTGTTCAAAGCGCATGGTGTCTTCAGAAACAATAAACTAGTTTTCAACTTTGGGAGGCAACCAAGGGCAACAGCGATGGCCTATGTTTTTGAGGGAGTCTCTTGGACTCCCCTGGCAACTCACAAAAAAAGACAATAAAGCCGGAAAGGGGTGAGTTGGAAAGGAGAAAGGAATGAGCAAGAGTGGAGATACAAGAAGCGAATGAGGGCAGGGAGGCAAGTGCGATCACAGTATATGATTACATGTGTGGAATTGTCAAAATTAAAAAAAAAAACTTGTTAATATTTAAAACTGAAAAATACTGATTCAAGATCTTTTTTCTCATTGTTTTAAAACAATCTTTTTTCATTTTACATACGAATCTCAGTTCTTTCCTCCTCTCTTCCCGCATCCCACCTTCCATCCACTCCACTCCCATCCACACCTTAGAGAGGGCAAGGCTTCCCATGGGGAGTCAGCAAAGTCCGGCACATCACTTTGAGGCAGGACCAAGGGCCTCCTCCCTATGTCTAGGCTGAGCAAGGTATCCCTCCCTCCAAAGAGAACGCGCTGCCTCAAGATCTTACCAGTGTTTGTTTAGAAGCCACTCAAAGAATATTTATACTCATTTAAGTCTTACAGAATCAGATGTGATTTTAAACATTTTAAGGATGGGAAGAAACTTGTCATCGTGCGGACACGACAAACATACCTAAGAACAACAGGTAGAAAAGGTGGAGACTGTACTTTCCCACTACTGGAGGGTATCCCTGGGTGAAGAGAGCTTCCCTTCAGTGCAGTTCTAAGTGGAGGTTAGATGAAAACACCAGGTGAAGAGAGAATTTATACCGAAAGTTCTTTCTCACCCAGGGAAGGATTCTACTCTGATGGTGTGTATGTTTAGACCTCACAGACATGGGATTTTAGACTGAAACATGTCTCATACTTTAACACAAAATTCAGACTGCAAAGTCAAAAGATGATTGAAATGTATATGTTGCTTAAACAACTAGAATTTTTTACTATTTGAAAGAGAAAAGGGTGTTTCCTATTGGGATGGTTACTTTTCATTTAGAATATTTTAAAATTATTTTCTTCAAATAACAAGCCCCAAACACACTAAATAAAATAATCTTATTGTCTCGGGACACATCAGTTTGCATAGAAATGGCTGAGTTGCTCAAAGCTGATTGGTACTGTGCAAATTTCGTTTATTTTTCAACTATAGCAAAGTCATAAAGGAAGAAAGACCATCATTTTACCATGTTCCTTCTTAAGGTTTTTTCCTCTTTCATCTCCTAAAGTGTTTATCTCTAAATTCCCACTCCAGGTTGCCTGTTTCAGAACTACTCCTCTAGTTGACATGCAACAAATTATTCCTAGAATTGTAAAGGCTGACAATAGACTGCTGGAGAGAGATCTTAGACAGGATCACACTTACCTTTGAGTGCAGTCATTACTCTGCGATATTTTTGTGTTGCTTTAACAGTTTCTAATGATGGAAAATGTATAGAAAATAGGTTTATTTGGATTATGATTCATGTGACTGTAAAGTCCAGACCACATGACAACATCACCTGCTGTGCCACACACTGAAGAAAAGAAGAAACGGAGCTCGCCGTGCACAGAAATGTCGTATGTGCATGCAGAGAAGCACAATACTGGAGGGGGCAGGCTCCAACTCACTCTCTCAGTCCCCAAGACCTGACTCAATACCCAGCGATAGCGCTAACTCAGTCATGAAGGTGCGGGTCCATGATTAGTCACTGTTCACTGGACTTCCACCTCTTCAACCCCACCACACCACAGCACAGGAAGCTTCTAGTACGTAATTCTTTAGTGGACAATCCACAGCCAGACTACAGCATGAACTACTGACAGGCGTCTTGCACGTGCCACATTCGAAGAGACTCCCTCCTAACAGCCATTTTCTCATGTGTTACAACTTACATCAGTGGGCAGCTAGAAAATAATTAAAGGACTTTCTAATTTTTTCCTCAGTAGTCTTTTATTTTTTTGATTTCTACAGTACTTTAGCTTGTAAGTGTATGGAAACATAAAAAAAGAATTTAAAAGACCAAGTTAGTTAAGCTGTATCAGTAAATAAATTAATTCTCTATCCAGCAGAAAAGTCTTTCCTTCCAGCCTCGATGCCTCAGATATAGTTCAGCCAGTTCTCTCCTCTATTTATTCCCATTTCCTAGAATCCTATGGGGGGAAAATCATTTTCTAATTTCTGGGAAAAGAATTTGATTAAACTACTAATGCCTGCCATTTTAATAGTATATCTTCTTTCAGAAAATACTTGCATTTTGAAATGTATTTCAGTGTCTTAATCAGAATACTAAACAATATGTTAATTTTAAGACTCCTGTGAAAACTAAGGGAGATATTAAATTTTAGAGGAAGCCACCCCACTGAGTGTTACTCTAAGTCATGATTCCTAAAATAATTAGGAAATTTTTAACTTGTGCTAGAACCAAGATTCAAAGTTTTAGATCTAGATACAACTGATGCAAGCCAATGAGATAAGGATTTGCTCTGTATCCAGTGGTTACAGCTGAGTTAACTCTCCAGATTTTTCACTTTTGACATTTTCATTGGGCTGTGCTTTCTTCTTTTCTTTAAATGAATATTTCCCATAGGAAACTCTATTAGAATTTGACGTATATAATTTGTTTGACTCACTGAAGCCCTTAATGAGAGAAACATGGTATATCTGAAATATGCTGGAAGCTTTTAGTTACTCATTGTGTTATTTAGTTTTCTATGACTCTGACAAAATTACTTGACATAAAGAAACTTAAGGGTGGAAGGGTTGCTTTGTGTTTATGTTTTTTAGAAGGGCTAACATTCTTCATGGCTGGGAGGACAAGATGGCAGGAGGGTGTGGCAGCAGGTTACACTGTCTTGACAGTCAAGAAACAGAGATGACAGGAACTGGAAACAGAATGTGAAACATCCGGGTCTCCTCCAATGACTGACTTCCTCCAGGAAGTCTTCACCTTCATAACCACCCAAAACAACCTGAGTCAGACATGTGCCTGTGACGGATGTTTCACACGTCAACAACAGCAGTTACCGGAATAACACTAGGAAAGTCATTCTTTGTTGATTATAGAACCGACACACAGGGTGACTGAGAGCAAACACTAGGGAGAGCTGAACTAGTTGACATCAAGCCTACTTTTTTTTCTTTTTCCCACAACCAATTGACTCCTCCTGTTTGCAGAATATTGAACCTCTTTCTACAGGCAACGTAAGTTTACTTCATTTCTTAGCATAGAGGAAGATCGCAGATGGTATCCCTGATGTATCATTTAACCACCAAAAACGGATGTGCTCCACAAATCTGATATTTCGGGTCTGTAGCATACTATTTTAAAGAAGGCAGCAGAGTCTATTTTACCAGAATTAAAACATAGCAAGCTGTTTGCTTTCCAAAGGTGACCATATTTTCCTAAACAAATGTAGATTATTCCCTATTTAATTTATGACTTGGAGTAACTTACGGCCTGAAAGTAGTCATTGGAAGAAGCTGGCATTTTCATCTTAAAACACACAGTAATTTTGGTTTGAATTGGACATTTCTTTAATCTAATCATCTTTCATTTTTATATCAACATATCGATTGGTACTATATATTTACTTTAAAAGCTCCCATTTCCTAACTTCCTTCTAAATTACCTGTTGAAGGCCCAGAAAGAAACATAAACAGTCACATCCAACAACAGAGAAAACCAAAACTTATAAACAGTCACTGACAGAATTGGAAGGAAAGTTCAGTAATTACAAGGCTGACATAAGTGGCTTGGAGCAAGGAAAAATGTATCAGGAGACTGCCCAAGTCAGGATGCTATGGCATCGTTATGAGGAAAGGAGTACACTCTACCGTATGCAAGCCAAGGCCTAGGAAAAGGAAAACCAGCTCCAGCCAGAGACTTTTAAGCAAGAGCCAGGTCTGTATAGCAGCAGCAATAGGTTTTAAATAAAAAGGATGTTTGGCAGATGTTCACTCAATAAAGTAGTTGACAAAAGAACACATTATTCAGTCATTCCTAATATAAATGAAGTTTTGTTTTTATTCTGCTTTGCCTAGAGAAAGGCCATGAAATTGGCCCATGGACACAGTATCATCTACATATATATGTGTGTATGTATATATACATTCAGATGCTATATATATTCTTATTTATAACAATATTAAAGATAACACACTATATGCCTATTTCCTCAGCTAGGATGGCAACCTGTGAAGCTCTTCTCCCTCATTGCTAGAATACTGACTTTCTTGCTCGCCTGTGGCTTTTTTCAGTCATACCTGCCATTCATGGGCACAGTGGTCTTGCTATAAAAATATCATTTTGTTTCAAGCCTCCTCAACCTCTGACTCTTATAATCTTTCTGTCTTCTTCTTCCAAGATGGAGGGCAGAAAGGGGTGTAAGTGATATTGGTGTCCTATATGCGGCCGAGCAGTCCATTAAGAGTTTCTGCTTTGACTATCTGTGAGTTTCGCTGTTAACCATGGTCCACTGCGCAAAGAACTTCCCTGATGAGATCTAAAAGCTGGACAGTGGGTATACAGATAACAGTTTAAAGTGAAAAACAGACTTGAAAACAATTCCTGTTGGTAGAATTAAAGAGAGTTATTTCATACCTAATAAGAATCGATGATTCAGAAAGAAATTTTAATTTTAATATCCACACACCAATTCCATAATGCAAACACTAACAGTTTTAAAATCACAGATTAACTCCAAACCCAACACAGTAACATCGGGTTGCTTCAATATTCCACTTTCACGATTGTATGAATCAACTGTTTAGTAAATGAATAAAGAAACACTAGAATTAGGTAACATTGTAGATCAAAGGGACGTAACAGACACCTATAGAATATTCCAACCAATTACTAAAGAATAAATATTGTTGTCAGCAGCTCATGGAACTTTTTCTAAAACAGACTATATATAAAGGACACAAAGCAAATCTCAACAAATATCAGAAAACTGAAACATTATATATTCTATCTGACTGCACTGGAATAAAGCTATAAATCAACAGGAAAAGAAACTACAGAAAATGTAAAAGTCACGGGTATTAAACAACACACTGTTGGATGATGAATGGGTTATTTGAGAAATAGAAGAAAATTTGCAAGTTCCTATAGTTTAATAACACCAAAGCACAGTGTATTCAAAGGTATCAGCTACAATGAAGTAGTCCAAAGAGAGAAGTTTATAGGAGTAAGTGCTTACATTTTTAAAAAACATCTAAGAGCTATCAAAAACATAATGATGAACCGTAAGACATTGAGAAAGCAGGCAAAAACCCAGACCCTAAAACAGCAAACAAAGAAATAACAAAGATCAGGCAGAAATTGATGAAATAGAAATAAAAGAATCAATTAAACACAAAGTTAATTCTTTGAAAATAAATGCCAAGTCACTTGTCAGATTAGCCAAAAGAAAGAGAAGGAGCAAATCAATAAAACTAGAGTTAGTTGAAGAGAGTATTACAACAGAAACTGACAAAATTCAGAGAATCATGAGGAAATACATACATATATATATATATATATATATATATATATATATTCCACTAACCTGGAACATTGGAAAGAAATTACTTGATTTATAGATTCATGTGACCTACCAAAATTAAACAACTAAAATTAAGTAAATAATTTAAACAGATCTATAACAATCAATGAAATAAAAAACAGTAATTTTAAATCCCCCAACTGAAAACAGACTAGGGTCTGATGGCTTCTGCTCAAAACTGTACAAGACACTCAAAGAACTACCAAAACTACACAAATTAGAAACAGGATGAACACTTCCAAACTTTTTGCAAAGCCAGTATTATAGTAATATCACATAGACACATAAGTTCTTAGTAAAATACTTGTTACCTATATTCAAGAATCCATCAAGAAGATCATTCACCATGAGCAAGTAAATTTCACCCCAAAGATGCAGGGATTAGATCAACGTATATGAAGAAGTCAAATGATCATTTCAATTGATGAAGAAAAGTCCTGTGACAAAATCCTACTTAAAAATTCTGGATGGTTAGAAAATTGGAGGTAAAAAAGAGGAAAAATTAAACCAAATAGTATACATGAAACAATTTACAAATAAATATTTACCCAATTGCAGATAAATTGTTAGTAATTATACAAACTGTAATTAGATGAGACCAATTTTATTTAAAAGAAATATCTCAAATAGATAAAAATGAATCAAAGGACAAGTTTAGCGCCATCATTCCTTCCCCTTATGTGGTGAACTGCATGATTTTCTCTTTGTCCCTTAAGAGGGAACACTTTTATTTAAGTTTTTGTTTATTTATTTATTAAAAATTTCCGCCTCCTCCCATCCCCCCATTTCCCTCCCATTCCTCCGACTCTCACTCCCCCTCGCTCTCCAGACCTAAGAGCAGTCAGGGTGCCCTGCCCTGTGGGAAGTCCAAGGCCTTCCCACCTCCATCCAGGTCTAGGAAGGTGAGCATCCAAACAGACTAGGCTCCCAAAAAGCCTGTACATGCAGTAGAATCAAAACCCGGTGCCATTATCATTGGCTTCTCAGTCCGCCCTCATTGTCAGCCACATTCAGAGAGTCTGGTTTGATCACATGCTCGTTCAGTCCCAGTCCAGCTGGCCTTGGTGAGCTCCCATCAGATCAGCCCCACCATCTCCGTGGGTGGACGCACCCCTCGCCATCCTGACTTCCTTGCTCATGTTCTCCCTCTTTCTGCTCTTCATCTGGGCCTTGGGAGCTCAGTCCAGGGCTCCAATGTGGGTCTCTGTCTCTATCTCCTCCATCACCAGATGAAGGTTCTATGGTGATATACAAGATATTCATCAGTGTGGCTATGGGAGAAGGCCAGTTCAGGCACCCTCTCCTCTGCTGCCCAAGGACCTAGCTGGGGAAATCAAGAGGGAACACTTTAATGTGGAGGAAATGGCCACAACAGACTTATGCATGTCAAGGAATCTCTATTTTTCTTTCAAATAATTTTCTAAACATGCTTTAAAATTCAATTATATGTATATATATATATATATATATATATATATTCAAACAACCCATGCCAATTTTTACTGCTAACATTTGTATTCCATATCTTCCATTTTTCCTTTTCATTGAAAGTAAAGTTATTAAGTTTCCATATGGGTGTATCAAAAGCTGAAAAATACAGGTTTCCATCCTTTCAAAAGAAAAATATGCTGAGGATAACAGAATATTTTGTGAACTCTCCTAATATGATATAAAACAAATGACTAGTCTAAAGAAAGATGGGTACCTAACCCTTTTCCTTCTGTCAGCCTAACTTCTTAGCTGGGGTTCCTGTTACAAAAGTGATATTAAGAAGACAAAAACAAGTAGACATTCCTTGACATACATAAGTCTAGTGTGTAGCCATTTCCTCTGAATCAAAGCATTCCATCCTGAAGGAATAACAGAAGGTGATGCAGTGTTCATCACATGTGGTGGAAGGAATGATGTCACCAAACTTGCCCTTTGATTCATTTTTATCCACTTGAAATATTTCTTTTAAGTAGAATTGGTCTCATCTTTATTTGAGTGGATGACTAATTTGGGATACAGTTATTTCAACCTTACATTCATATGCCTATAATGACATAGAGCTGCCAAAAGACAAGATTACAATAATTTAAAGTTCTTAACTGGTTCTATTTGTCATTATAGAATTACTCAAAGCTTCGTTTCATAAAATAGAGTTAGTGTTCTAATGAGAAGATACTAGTTTTATAGAGAGACAGGCTAAGTGAAACACAAGACATTTATTAAAATAGATCATTTATTTCAAAGTTATTTTCCTTGTAAAGCAGGGGCAGAGAAATACAACAACAGAAAAAATAATTTATTGGTTCACATTGATTGCTTTGGTAATATATATGTGTGTATGTATGTGTATATATATATATATATTTATTATTTTAGAATTTTATTGTCATCTTGCTGAAAGTGACCTGTTTGTGAAATGTGGCTGTTTCTCTTTCTTGACTTTTTGGAATGTGGGTTGACAATAACCTGTGATTGACAAGCTGAAGCTGAGTTTGGCTGACCCACATTATTTGTCATCTAGGACCTGGTGGTACAGGAACTTAAACCAACTATTGTCTCTTGGTCTCTTGTAAGTTTCACTTGATCCATTTAAACTATGTGAAGCAAAGCTGAGGAAAGAAGAGTAGTAATAACCGAGCCCACAATCTAGATGGGAATTTTAGCATAGCTCTATCTTTAAAAGTTTAAGAAAAATATACCAATAAAGATAAAGAAATTTTAAACAACCCAAGTAGCAGGCTCAGCCTGACATGTATACAATGCTACACTAACACCTTCAACTATAAATTCTTTTAATATGTATATGAGATTTGAATATGAAAAATTTGTCTAGACAAACTACAAATGAGTGAAATTTCGCAATGGCAGCCCTAGGAAGCAAATACCAAAATACCTGAAGCAGTTGGGCAGTACACAAAATGGCCTGGTAAAAGAATTCAAGTATCTGGAGGATACTGCCTGCATCTATTTTATTGTGTTTTCTGTTGCGGTAACAGATTACACAAAACAGCGTGATTTAAAAGGAAAAGTGGCTAATTTGGGCTCATAATCCTAAAGGCTGAGATGACCACGAGCACGGTCCAGCATCTTGCCAGACTGACAAGAAGACTCAGGCGGCTTCCGCTTGAGATGGGAAGCAGACTGACAGATGGAAAGCAGCAAGGACAGATTCACTTTGTAAATCATCTTCTCTTATAGTTGCTCTGTCTCCTGAGAATGAGAACTCACCCAGTTCCTCAAGAGTTAACCCAGTTCCTTGAGAAAGTCCACAATCTATGCTAGCAATATAACCACTTCTTAGCACCTTCACCATTGCTTCTCAACACACTCAGGGACTATACTGCTGCACACACACCGGAAATCTTACTTAAGCATACATTTCAAGGGGGAAATGGCATTCAAACTGTTGCAGCATCTGTTAATACTTACTAACTCCAATTTAATCTGGAAATACAATGCAAAAATATTGTTTTACATATTAAATTAAGCAGGGGTTGTAAAATCTATGTGACAATGTGAATATTTCAAAAAATAATAATTACAATCCTGAGGACAACATCAGAGCAGCAGCATTAGCTGACAGCAAAGTTTCACATAAAGCTAGGTAATGAGTAACTATAATCAAATAATAAAAGATACATTTGACAAAAAAACATGTATAGTGTATGATTAATAGCATACATAAGACACAATTTCTCCAATAAATAGTATTGAATTTATAGAATTTCTATAAGAAATAATGTTAACTCTCAGTCTAAAAGACCCAAAACTATCAAAATCTGATTCCAGATGCATTATTGAGTGAACTGTAAAAGTTAAGCAATGAAAATTCTACAAAAAATATTTCAGAGTATGTTAATAAATAACATGTGTAAATATATTTAAGCAAAATAGAATATATTAATTATAATGTAAATCATTGTTTAACTGGACTTTGCTAAAATTGAGAATTCTACTCATCAAAGGATTATTGTGGTTAAAAATGTAAGTCTCAAACTGCACAGTGTATTTGAAACTCCTACTTTGACAAAGAATATTGCCAAGAAACAGAGGTGTTTCCACCAAAGAGCATGTGAAAACTATTTGTTTTTATAAAGGAAATAGTAAAATGGCATATTAAGCAAGCATATTTCAAAGGAAAACACTCAAATTGCCAAATACAAAATATACAAAATTTCACTTGCTATTGGGGAGAAAAATAAAGCCACTATGAAAACCAATAAAAATATCTGTCTTAAAAGCTGATTCTGAAAATATTAGCAAGAACATGGACAATAAATATTTAGATATAATCAATGGCCATGAGATTTGTCACAACTACTCTAGAAAATTTAATGAACATACAGATGTCAAATAATGCAGATTACTGATGTCCACAAATAGAAACATATCCCCAAATGTAAAAATGTATCAGAAGACATAAACAGGAACTTGTGTGTCTTAGTTAGAGATTCTATTGCTGTGAAGGGACTCCATGACCACAGTAACTTTTAGAAAGGAAGACATTCAATTGAAGTGTCTTGCTTACAGTTCAGTTCATTGTCATTGTGGTGGGATATGCCAGACATGATGCTAGAGAAGTAGCTGAGAGTCCCATATCTTGTAAGCAACAGGAAGTGGTCTAAGTGTTATCTCGAGCATATATGAGACTTCAAAGCTCACCTTCACGGTGACAAACTTCCTCCAAAAAGACCACACCTTCTAATAATGCCAGTCCCTTAGGGCTTATGGGAGTCAATTACATTCATATATCACATTGTGTAATAATATTCATTTCATTTAGTCTTTCCTTTTGTTGCTTGAGAATTTCACATATGCATATAATATATTTTGAACAAATACACCTCTTTTCCCCCATACACTAAAATGCTTTTCCTAGCTCCTTACCACTTTTTCCTCTCAATTTTATGTGCTCTCTATTTTTTTTTAACTCACTGGATCTATTTAATACTGTCTACATGTGCATGGGTTTAGGACTGAAGCACGGATAACCTCTCATGTCTTGCATCTCTAAAGAAAACTGACTCACCCTCTCCCACCTGTCTTACATTGCCAATAATTTCCCACCTACTGTAGAGATACCATAAGATCTATCATGTCTTGGATTCTGTCTAACTTGATATTGCACAGGTCTTGTGCATGCTGTCATACTTGTTATGAGTTCACATGTTCGGGAATAGTTTCACTGTAGTCACCTACTACCTCTGGCTCTTAAGACTTTTCTCACTTCCTCTTCTATTATGATCCCTGAACCTTTGACAGGGGGCTGTAATATAAATCTTCCATTTAGAGCTGGTCACTCTGTAATCTCTTATTTTCTGCTTGCTGTTCAGCTGTGGGTCTCTGTGTTAACAGCAAGTAGAAGATTCTCTGAATAGGGTTAAAAGATATACTAATCTATGGGCATATTTGTACATTACTAGGAGTTTACTTAATATTTTTACCATTTGCAGAAAAATAGTAGTAGGTTCTTCCTTAGGGCCTGGACCTGAATAGCTGCAAATTTTTGGTCCAGTTAACCATGTCAGGTATGTGTTTCATCTCATGGAATGGGCCTGAAATCTAATCAGAAAGTGGTTGGTTGCTTCCATAACATTCATGCCACTGTTGCACCAGTGGAGATACCTTGTCAGGCTAGTCACATACATCATAGACTTCTCATCAAGGTAAGATTAATGCTTGCTTTTCTCCTCTAGTAGCATCTATAGCACTTTCCAGCACATTGAAAGCTAAGCAGTAGGAATGAAGCTTCTGAGTTAGTATCAGATGATATAAGAGAGGGGAATGAGTGTGGAGAGGGGTAACTAGGACTTAAAAGAGCTTTTAAAATCATATGGAAACCTGCTACTGTAAAAGATTCATCAAAGTGCATATTTATATATTAAAAATAAGAACAATTCCTCTCCTAGATATTGTAAGTCATCAAATTAAAGTTGAGTCCAATGCATGTAATGTGTTACCATTTTGTAGGTGGTGGGCAGTAGTGACCCATAGAACTATAAGCATTACAGACTATTACCATTGCTCTTTGTTAATCTCCAGAACTTGATTGTAGGACCCTACTGCAGGGGACATCACAGACTCAAGTCATATAACATGACTCAGTCATTATTCCTAATACTGAAAGACTGAAAATAACATATATGTCCATAAAAAAATAAATAAATGTATATTTACATAAAAGAACAACAATAATAAAAAAGAATGAGTGAACTATTGCTGCACACACATGCACAGATGAAGAATAATAAATTTATTAATCAAACATAATGCTAAGTGATATGTAAAAAATGACAAACTACTTTTAGAAAGTTGAAAAATAAACAGATTTAAACACATGATAAAAGTTCATGTTACCAGCATTAGAAAAACTTCAAATGTGCATCCTGATACTGTAAACATAAGTGATAAATTGTCATGACTTAAAGTTAGAATTCAACAACAACACTAATTGCAGAAGGTCTAAAAACTCATGGAAATTGAACAATGCTCAACTGAATTACCCCTGGATTAAGGAAAAAATAAAGAAAGAAATTAAAGACATTCTAAAATTCAATGAAAATGAATGCACAGCCTACCCAAACCTATGGGACACTATGAAAGCAGTGCTAAAAGGAAAGTTCATAGTGCTAAGTGTCTACATAAAAAAAAAATGGAGAAATATCACACTAGTAACTTAACAGTACACCTGAAAGCTCTAGAACACAAAGAAGCAGACTCACCCAGGAGGAGTAGATGGCAGGAAATAATCAAACTGAGGGCTGAAATCAATGAAGTAGGAACAAAACAATATAAAGACTCAATGACACAGAGTTGGTTCTTCAAGAAAATCAACAAGATAGACAAATCCTTATCCAAAATAACCAAAAATCAGAGAGAGAATATCCAAATTAACAAAATCAGAAATGAAAATGGGGGCATAACAACAGAAACTGAGGAAATTCAAAAAAATTATTAAGTCATACTACAATTTTTAACAAAGAAGCAAAAAATATCAAATGAAAAAGAGGAAACCATATTTAACAAATGGTGCTGGCATAACTGGATATCAACATGTAGAATAATGAAATAAATCCACATCTATCACCATGCACAATACTCAAGTCCATATAGATCAAAGACCTCAACATAAAGCTAGCCACACTGAACCTCATAGAAGAGAAAGTGGGGAAGTACACTTGAACACATTGGCACAGGAGAGCACTTACTAAATATAACCCCAGTAGCACAGACACTGAGAGAAACAATTAATAAATGGAACCTCCTGAAACTGAAAAGCTTCTGTAAAGCAAAGGACATGGTCAACAGGACAAAATGGCAGCCTACAGAATGGGAAAAGATCTTCACCAACCCCACATCAGACAGAGGGCTGATTCAAAATATACAAAGAACTCAAGAAATTGGTCATCAAAAGAACAAATAATCCAATAAAAATGAGGTACAGACTTAAACAGAGAACTCTCAACAGAGGAATCTAAAATGGTTGAAAGACACTTAAGGAAAATGTTCAACATCCTTAGCCATCAGAGAAATTCAAATCAAAACAACTCTTTAGTAAATCTGAAATCATTGAAAATAAGGTTATACTCATCATAATTCATATTCATGAAATATGTATATTTCATATATCCATTAAACCATTAAAACAATCAGTTACAAGGAAACCATTAAAAACTCTGCAATACACATACACACAACCTTGAACAAGCTAGATTATGTGCTTACTGTGTAACCTTTACCTAAGACAACCTGAAATTTGATAGAAACATATCTCTCATCTTCCATTCAGAAGAGCAAAATCCTTACTAAGTCATCAGTATCCACTGCCTGTGGCTACTGTGTGTTCCTTCACCTGCCCCTCATTGATATCTTTCTTCCAATACTTGAAAGTCTCCCAACATCACATCAAACAGAATACTCCATCTGCATGAAGATGGTAGTTAAGATTCCAACTAAGTTTTTAAGACTCTCACTATCACATGAGATAGAGCAGCAAGAATTAAGACACCTGCCTCTAAAATGTCATATACACGCTCAGGCTTACCTAAGGCATGTGCCCATCAAGTCCACATTCAGTTCAGTTCCTCAGTACCCACTGATGGGAGGTATGGTCTGTGAGAGGAGTTTGAATGGCAGGAAGGCAGAGCCCTCACAAATGGATTAATGTCGTTCATACTCTCACAGCTAGAGAATGGGTTGTTTTGACGAAAGGTCGCCCTCCAAGTTTTCTAGTCCTGTACCACTTAACTTACCCTTCGGCTATCTGCCATGAGGTCCCCAGCAGAGTTTAAAGCCTCCTGATGCCCTGCCTTTGAGCTTACAGAACCATGAGATAAAGTAAATCTATTTCCTTATACTCAGCCTCAGCTATTGTGTGATAGGAAAACGGAAACAGACTGAGGGAATGCATTTCAAGATACTAGCATTTTATAAGAATCACAGGTGGAGCTATAATTTTCATTTACTACAGCCTCAGTTTGCGGCACTTTGAATTCAATATTGTGGGTTCTTCCAGTCCAGGAAACACTTGCTGCCTTCACCTTCCAAACAGGGGCATCCTGAAATCCCCAGGCAGCTTTGCAGATTGAACCATAACCACTACCTGCACTTTCTTTCTCTCAGACACACTGTTGGAGCTGCAAAAGATTTTTCAGGACTATACATGGAGGTCTGTAGTTTAAAAGTCTTTTCCCCTCTTAGATAAGAGGTGAAGTGGGCAAAGCAGAGCACATTTTGCTTCTTTTGAAATCAAGGACAAAGGGTAAAGAAAATGCTGTGGCGGCTCTATTTAGCCATGCTAGTTTGTGAGAGGAAAGTGGCATAAAGCCTGCTTCTGCTCAATCCAAATCCCTGTTTAGATAGCACAGTCATATCTTCCTGATCCAGCTGCTCTCAGCCTGCATTAGACTCCCTCTATCCATGACTTGAGGTCAGGAAGTGAGTCTCTTGGACTAAATGCCATTTTGACAGAAAGCTTAAGGGTACCTTGACCCAGAAGTGCTGGATGAAGCGTGCGGGGACTGTGGGTCGGCTGTGCCAGCCCTGGCCTGTTTAGCTAGCTCCCTAATTGAGATGCTCCTCACAGGCCTCCAAGGAGCTGGTGAGTCCTAGAGCAGGTGGTAGGTTTTTCTCTTCTAATCTGGATACTAAGATTTTCCAAGTCACCAAAGCCAGGATGTCTTGGGGAACAAAGCCCTTTTTTTGTTAAACAAAGCAAATTGTATTCAGACTTCTTGTCTTTAAATTTAGGTAAATGACCCAAAGACACCATCAAATGATTGTGACTATCGAGGGGAAAGGCACCCTCTGAACCCGAGGAGTTAAGAATGCTGCTTTCAGTTCAAATCCCTTCTTTGAAAGATGTCAAGGTGGAGGCTTTGTTCCAAAGAATTTAAAGAAATACCAGAGTGAAAGGCAGCTACAGACTCTGTAAAAAAAAGTCTGAGAATTTTAAATGCATTTGTTTTTCTAGCCTTGATACTACAGATTCATTTTTTTATATAAGCTGGAAGAAGTAGCCAGTATTGACAAGTAAGTAGAATTCTCGAAGTTTCCTTTTGCACTTTAGTGGAGTGTTCTGCTCTATATCAGTTAAGGCTTCTAAGCCCAGGATGGAGCCAGACATATTGCTGCCAACTAGAATACTGTAGCTCTATAAAAATGTGCCATAATCTCAACTTCTAACAAACAGCAATACGTAAAACACTATAGTATACTATGTCAAACATAATTACCAGATATAATAGGAAATTATTTTCTACTGTGTCATAGCGAGACCTGTCAAACCATGGTAACCTAGAAGGAAACCCTAATTGATTATTTGCATAATTCCAAAAGTATTTCCAATAGGCTCTCAGATTTGAATATTAGCATGTTTAGTCAGTCTTTTGAGCAGAAAGGAGCCCGAGTGAGGAGCTTTAGTGAAAGTAAGACACACCTGTTGGACAGAGAGAGTACCTGCCTCACCTCCTAAAAGGAGCAGCAGTGAAACCTTTATGTCATAAGTCTTGTGTCACAAGAAGCTGGAATATATATTTATATAAGACATCTTCTAGTGTAAAAATATAGGGGCATCCCATAGTTATCTGAATCTGAAATGTCTCCCTCCCCCAGTGCCTTCCCAGAGTACCCTATCACACAGACAGGCCTGTGTTTTAAACAGGTTGGTCCTGAACTGGGGACAATGTTTTGTTCAGTTGTAGAGACTTTGGGAAGTAGATCAGGGCAAAAAGAAGTAGGTGGTTGGGGTAGTTTACCGGGGAGTAGTGATTCTAGCCCCTTCCTGTTGTGTTTTCTGTTTCTAGGCTGCCTGTGAGACTTTACCCCACTGCACGAGCTCACCGCTGCAACTTTCTGCCTAAATACATGAACCAGATGAATATGAGCTAAAATTATGAAATCACGAGCCAAAATGAGTAGTCCCTCATTTTTGTCTAGTGTTTTTCATTATAGCAATACAAAAACGAATGCCTACCACTTCTAATGTTTAAATGCAGAACACTTAGAGAGGGGAGTTGGGCACAGAATTCCATCCCTAGCCAAGGAACTATTGCCAACTGCCAGCTGCCGAGCAAGGAAATGCCCATTTTCTCTAAAACTCTAAACTCTGGTAACTTGACTACATTGCAGCGGAAGAGCATATGTCATTGGCTAGCTTTCATCGTGCAGCAAGATGCTATACATGCTCCCTTAGGAGAAGAGTAAGCAGCAATCACACCCAGCTGTGAACTCTGTAAGACTCAGTCATTTCTGGCCTGGAAAGGCATGCCCACTGGTACCATAGTGGCACAAACATCATGGAAGCAACTAGCCACTCTCTGACTGGATTTATGTCCTGACCCACAAGACAAAACTAATAAATGACACCATTGTCAGGCCAAGAACCTGTGGCTACATAATCAGAGGCTCTAAGAGAGAACCTGCTGTTATTAGTTTGATAAATAGACAAAATATTAAACTGACTTGTAATGACATTGATTATTGGATTATTAGATTAATTATTAGATTAAAGCATCTCTCAATGCTCATCAGAAAAGGTCCTATTTCCAGTAGATGGTGATTAATACAAAGAACTGCTGATCAAGGTGGAGAGAATAAGTTGCTGCAGAATGCTCGTCATAAAGGGGACATCTATACTACACCTCCTCCTCCCAAGACCAGGGACCATTGTGAAATTGGGATAGAAAAACTGAAAGAGCCAGAAGTGGTAGATGAATTCAAGAAAATATCATCTCCCAGATACAACAAAGAAGCCAGACATATGAACTCACGGTGATTATGACAGTATGCACAAGCTCCACACATATGAACTCACAGTGATTATGACAGTATGCACAAGCTCCACACATATGAACTCATGGTGATTATGACAGTATGCACAAACTCCACACATATGAACTCATGGTGGTTATGACAGTATGCACATGCTCCACACATATGAACTCACGGTGATTATGACAGTATGCACAAGCTCCACACATATGAACTCACGGTGATTATGACAGTATGCACAAGCTCCACTCAAGCTCAAGACAGACAAGACCTCAGCTGGATGGGGACACAGAAACATGAACTTCCACCCCCATCTTGGGAACTGTTGTCAATTGGCAGCATCTGGAGAAGGAAAGTCAGTATTTGGTAAGACTGCTTCCCCTGGTAAGTTAACTGTGCTCTGAAAGAAGGCCACATATTCAAGAATACGTGAGTAGTACAGGTTAGAACTGATGGATGAAAAAACAAATAAACAAAACAAAGCAAGAGACCACAAATTCAGATGGATAGGCAAGCGAAGTAGATTTGGGAGGAGTTGGGGGAGGGAATGTGATCAAAATACATTATGCAAAATTCTCAAAGAACTAATGAAAAGATTATTTTAAAAAATTATCAACTATTAATAGTTTTATGTCTTTTCATAGATGTAAGTAGATACTATAGACTTTTTTGGATTACAGTTAGGAAAAAGTTTAACAGTAAATTTCTGGTCAAGTGATATCCATGACAAGCATTCTCAGGCCCCACTCCTCAAATAAAAACTAATAGTAGAAACAGGATCCACTAAAACTGCAGTGCCAGGCATAGGAAACCTCCCTTTGAGTTTATTGTGGGTCAGGAGGATCCAAGAGACTCTCCAGACAATATAGGCTAATGCCCTAGTTGCCTCCCTGAAATCAAACACTATTGCTGAAGACATCCCAGGACTTGAACACAGGACTTTGGAAGAACAGAGCTGAAATTGACCTAGAAGCTTCTGCCATGACGACTAGCTGTCATAGTATCTGAAGTTATTTTGCAAGCTACCAAGGGAGAAAGCAATGAATAATCCTACCAAGCTGTAAGCTATGAACTACAATACCCAGTATGACAAGATAATCCCAAAGGTGGGATAGTGGGGCTTATATCTTAGGGGTAACCAATAACTATCTAATTAGAAGACTGCTCAATAGGCCAGAATTCAAGCCTGGTACTACAAAACTAGCCAGCTGTGGCTAGTGAGGCTATGGACCAAAGAAGAGACCACATTACTTTTACTTTCCTAAACCAGTATAATTCTCAACTGCATTCAAAATACTTATCCTTACATCCACAGAAGATTTAGCTCTTTAAAGAATTTCTTACTTCTAATTAAAGAAGCTTCTTTTGGTAGAAGACAGAGGCCAGCACAGACAGCTATAACTGGTGGAAATGCAAAGAACAACTGACCGTTAAATTCCCAACCATAACTGATGATACATTGTCATTACAAGCCATATACCTAAGGCTCAGGAAACATTGTGGAAGAGGGTGAAGAAATGCTGTAAAAGTCAGAGTACCAGGACTTTGGCTATGGTAGTGTGCTAGCTAGTTTCATGTCAATTTCACACGAACTAGAGTCACTGAAGGGAAGGGAGCCTCAACCGAGCATGTATCTCAATAAGATCAGGCCATAGGTAAGCCTGTAGGACATTTTCTTAATTAGTGATTGATTTGGGAGGGCTCAAGTCCAGTGTGAGTGGGGTCATTCCTTGGCAGGTGGTCCTGGGTTCTATAAGAAAGCAGGCTGAGCAATCCAGGTGGAGCAAGCCAGTAAGCAGCACCCCTCCATGACCTCTGCATCATCTCCTGACTCCACGTTCCGGCTCTGTTTCAGTTCCTATCCTGACTTCCTTCAGTGATAAACAATGATATGGAAGTGTAAACCTCTTCCTCCTGACTTGCTTTTTGGTCATAGTGTTTCATTGAATCAATAGAAACCTAACTAAGACAGATTCTGAGCAGTATTCATGAAATCTTTATGATAGGTTTGCTAAATAAGACCTGCACAGTGACAATACCATACGTCATCCGTATGTGAATGGCAGAATTTTCACAAGGCTTCATCCCTAGATGAAGAGTTATTGGCAAATGTTGGGTGCTTAAAAAAATGAGAATACATTCTTCAGTGATGAGAGCCCCTAGAGGTGTCAAATTATATATATGAAAAAATATATAGATATGAAAAACTAAATGAAGTCATCAGGTGGTATTTATATTTACATACATGTATGTATATACAATTGGATTGGGAAGAGATTTTGTAGAAAATGGAATACAGTATTCATATATGAAATTACCAAAATAATGTAAAAAGAATTATTACCCATGTTTTAAAGGATAAGAACAGATAAGAAAATTGTGTCTGGAGTTACAATCTTTGTCTTTCTTCTTTATCTGTTAAATTGTGCTCTAATCTTCCCATTTCAGAAACTGGAAGCTCAGAGAAGAAAGAGAGCTGGCAGTTAATGTTCAAAACTCCACTTTGTCTGCCTGGAGCCAAATACACAAAACTTCCACAGTTTCCTGCTGATTTCTCTTCTGAGCTGCTGGCATTTTATCCACATTGCTGATTTTCTCATTCATTTCCTCTCTATGTTATTGGCTTTCCTCTGTAGATTTTTTACTGAATCCTTCTGCTTCCTTACCTCCTTACATTGATCAGTTTATAATCAGAGTTTGAAAAGTTCATGGAGCTTTTTGCCTACTTTGATACCTGGAGTTTAGTGGCTGAAGAATTCTATTTGAGTTTTCCTTTCTGATTGTTTCTGCATAACAATTTGCATTCCTTTTGGGTGTATAACTTCTCCACTTTTATTTAGAGACTGTATTGGTTACTTGTCTGTCTTTGTAATAAAAATCATGACCAGCAGCAACGTATGGGAGAGTTTATTTTCGGCTTTCAGTTCCATAGGTATGAGTCCATCACAGGGAAGCATGGTAGCAAGCAGAACACACAGAGACTGGAGCAGGAAGCCGAGACCTCATGTCTTCAACCACAAACATGAAGCAAGTAGGGAGCACAGTGGGAATGACACAACACTTTCCATACCGAAGCCTGCTCCCAGTGATATACATCCTCCAGAAAAGCTGCACCATCCCTGAACCATGTTACCAGCGAGGAACCAAGTACTCAATACTGAGGCATATAGAGGATTCTCATCCAAACCACTACAGAGAATTTATTGAGCAGTCTGCTCTGGAAGGCTGAGTAACCAGAACCAATCAGAAAAGAGAGTACAGGGTCCTCTAAAAGAAGCTAGCTATGTAAAGGATAGAACTACACTGAAAATTGAATCATGGTCATGAAGCACCAATAACTACAAAAAAAAAACAAAAACAATCAAACCACTCTAGAAAGTGGAATGAAGTTGAAATGTATTTAAGGCAAGTATGAAAATTGTTAGTGGGTGAGATAAAGTAAGAGTGCATTGAAGGAGGCAAAGTAAAGTGGAGTCAAGGTTAAAAGAAAGAAAGGAGATGGAGGAAGAAGAATGCTTGAATGGGAAGGGGAAAAACAAATTTGAAAATTAGAAAAAATAAATTAAAACAAATAACCATAAGATTTCCTAATATTATGAAAACATTCAAGGATGAATTGAGATGAATAGGAGGTGAATGAATAAATTAAAAAATTAAGTAAATAAATAGTAGTTTGTAAATCCTGATAGAGTAAAGCAAAAATGCTACTGAAAGTAGAAAGGGAGGGTAGGAAACACAGGAGGCAAACAGGAAAATTTAAACCACGCAAAGAAAAATCAGTGAAATTTGGTGAAAGAAAAGAGACAAGAGCACACACAACAATCTTTATTTTTGCAAGAAGCAATGTTGGTAAGTGAACTCATTGAAGCTGGTGAGAATGCAGACAGGAGTGGCTGCTGAGAATTGGTGCCCAGAAGAATCAAGCTGCTCCACTGGGTTCAGAGGAACTGCCTGGGAAGCTCTTCTTAAGAACACTGCCAAGGCCATCAGCTGGATGGCCAAGGCCCTGACTCATGGTTGGCAGTAAAGCTCAGGATCTGAAAAATAAAAATTTAGCAGGATGTGGGAATTGGTTGAAGTCCATGGCAGCTACCACGCAACTACTTAGAACCTCCCTTCCTCAGCCAAGGGCTCATACTCACCACCACCATCCAACACTGAACCACACTGGAGAGGCCAGCAGACTGAGAATTACACCCTTAACTCATGCAGTTTTGCAGATACTCATTCCCGTGCTAACTGATCAAAACTCTACAGGGCACTACCACAAATCGGGTCCAATGGGTCTGAAATGGAACCATGTGTTGGACTTTCCGTAAGTGTAAGAGCCTGCTCCTACAAGGTCAGCTGGGGTTCCTGGATAGGGGATCCTTGAGGACAAAGAAAAGTCAGATGAAAGGAACAGAAGACAGGATAGAATTGGAAGGTCTGTCCGGTCATGCCAAAGCAGTCAAATAGCCCAGAGTTTATTTCAGAACTTGCTTATATTCTACAGCAGAACAAAGCACAGCACAGACGGTCAGTCAGTATCTAACCACCCACGAGACTATTCCTGTCCTTGAGTGAGCAGCCTCCTCTCCAGCAGGTGCTTATTGCTCGGAAGCAGCCTTACTTTCCATCTCGATGTTTCTGAGGTTTGTCGTCAGCAGTATACTGTCTACTAGATAGAGTCTTCTTTTTCTCATGGGCTAACTCGAAAGTCTCTCACAGCCCCTAATGTTATAGGAAAAAGCAGAGCAGGCAAGCTTGAATTCAAATGACTTCTTTAAGTCAGAAATGACTCCAGATGGAAACTGAGTCACATGTGGGCTCCCACACCTAAGAATGCATTTTGCTGCATGAAACGGGGAGGGAAGGAATGCAAAGCCCATTCTATCAGATAAGAAATATTCACTGATGTGGCTTGTTTTGTTTTTATCCTAATGAACTCATTTACAGTTTGTCTTGTTTATTAATATTTATTTTGTTTTGTTAATTTGTAACTTATTTTATCTTTGATTTTTCTTATAATGATGTTGCACATCTTGCATCTTGTTTGGTTGGGTTTTAGGACTGGTCTATATGCTTTTCTACCCTGTCAATTAATCAGCACCACACAAAACCTATATTCTGCCCCTCTTAATTTTACCACCTTCCCTAATTCTCTCTTCCTTTCCCCCTCTACATCAGTGGTTCTCAATCTTCTTAATGCTATGGCCCTTTAATACCCTTTTTCATGTCATAGTGACTCCAACCATAAAATCATTGTTACTTCCTAACTGTAATTTTGCTACTATTATAAATTTTAAGTAAATATCTGATATGCAAGGCATCTGATATGCAACTCAAAATGGGTCATGACCTACAGGTTGAGAATTACTACTCTATATTACACTTTTGAACTATAATCTTCCATAGGTTTAAAAGTCTTTAGAATCAGTGGGCCCTAACAGCGTCCAAACTTTCTCCTGCTAACTACCTTTCCCAACTCTAATTTACAAAGTTAATCTAATACTAAACTGTAGCTGCACTTCCCCCACTTAAAATCTTCATCCCAGAGATTCCAGCATGCCATACTATCCTTTTGTTTATCCTTCAACTCCCTATGCAGAGAGAAGAAACACTGCTGTTGACTGACAAGCGTGGAATTAATCGAATGGGAATACTCAGAAGCTTCAGCAGCTCCCATAGTTAATACTCTACACTGGAAGTAATCTAAGAGGCCACATCAGGCACCATAATTTTCTGAACTAAGGATCTAAGTTCTAAACTATACATCACAAATCTGCCACAATTTTGCCTGACTTGAACATTGATAATCCTTCAACTAAACGATATTTTTTTAAAAATCTAAGCAATTTATTGTGCATTATCAGTATTTTATGACCCCAGATGTATAAATCACAGTGAAATAATATAATATATATTATGTATAATGATACAAAACAACATATATATATACATATATATACATATTATATATATATTAGACAAAACAAGTCCCCCCAAAGATTAATAATGCCACACTCATGGTCTCTACTAGGAGTAAATTAGATGAAATACTACTAGATAATGTTCTCAAAAAAAGAGATTATAGGTATGTTCACAAAATCAAAGAAATTACAAATAAACTCCAGAATCTCTCAAAAACCATAAACAATTTGATGAAATAAAGTTAATATAAAACATGGGGGCTAGAGAAATGACTCAGCAGTTATGAGTTCTTGGTGCTCTTCCAGAGGACCTGAGTTTGGTTCTCAACAACTGTGCCAAATGTCTCACACCTGTCTGTATGTCCAGTTCCAATGATTTGACACCCTCTTCTGGTCAAATGAAGACATGTGCATGCATGCACATGCGCACACACACACTCACATGTAGTAGGAGCTGTGGGCTGTGTTCCTGCCGCCCCAGCTCCTGGTTGCCTGGCTAGCTCATGCCCCGAAATAACAACACATAAACTGTATTCTTTTAAACACTGCTTGGCCCATTATATCTAGCCTCTTATCGGCTAACTCTCACACCTGGACTAGCCCATTTCTAATAATGTGTGTAGCACCCCAAGGTGCACTTACCGGGAAGATTCTAGCCTACGTCCATCCTGGGTCGGAGCTTCATCGCATCTGCCCTGGAGAGCAGAGGCATGGAGTCTGAGCTCACTTCCTCTTCCTCCCAGCATTCTGTTCTGTTTACTCCACCCACCTATGTTCTAACCTATGAGGGCCAAGCAGTTTCTTTATTTTTTAACCAATGACCTTCCTCCATCACTCACACACACAAGTAAACAAAACTTTAAATATGTATTAAAGATATGAAAGAGGAATCCAAGATAAACATAGAAATACTGAAGAAAAAGCAAATTGAAATACTGGAATAAACATCATACTATATCAAATGAAATATAATCGTACTATATCAAACAAAGAGCTCCAATAAAAGGTTCATCAATAGAACAGATTGAGACAGAATATTGTAGCTTGAAGACGAGGTACAAGAATTGAACCTTTAAAACAAAAATTAATAGGAAAGTATAAGCAATACTTTGATGATACATGGAACACTTATAAAAGAAAAATCTGAGAGTTGTGGGCAATGAAAAGAGAAGAATTTCATAGAAAATATTTCCAACAAAAATCATATCAGAAAATTATTCAAATAGATGCAAAAATCAAATACAGAATGCATTTAGAACATCAAAAAAGATCAGAAATGAACTTTCTCACCTAATATTGTAGCTAAACCAATAGATATGCAAAACACAGCATATTTAAAACATCAAAAAGGGACAAATAATACTCATTTATACAATAACAAATTTATTTATACAATAAAGCCAAGCCTATCAGAATAACAAATGTCTCATTAGAGTATTTTAAATATTTGGATGATGTGTTTCAAGTTCTAAAAGGCAACAACTGACAAATCACTTTACCAACCCAGCAAAACTCTCTGTCACAAATGAAGAATAAAGAAAAACTTTATATCATAAAAATAGGCTCAAGGAATTAATGAGTGTTAAGCCAGCTCTGTAGCAGATACTTGAAGGAATCCTTTGGTCTGAAAAGAAAGGCAAATATATACATGAGGTTATAAGAAAGGTAAGCCACACTGATATAATAGTTAAGTAAGAAAGCAATAAAATATACTAACTACCAAGTCCTACACAATCAAGGAAAAGAGTGAAATTAATATGTAACTTTCAGTGGTAAGAGTAAATCTGTGGCTTAATTCCATAATCAAGAGACACAAACAAGATTATTTGACTAAAAAGGATATTTGACTAAAAAGAAGGATACTGCTATTTGTGCTCAACAAGAAATGCACCTCACCATAAAGAACAGATGCTACTGTAGTGTGAGCAGATGGAAGAGTTACTCCAAAAAGGCACAATTAGAAATCATGGGCATGCCACTGTTCTAATATGTTACAAAGTAGATTTAAACCAAAACTAATTAGAAGAGATAATGGTTATTTCAGTCAATTAAGATAATAATTATCAAGAATACATTAAAATTTTAAACATATATACCAAATTTCATAAAAACAATTATTACCTAAAATAGTACAGATGAACCACAACTCAAAAAGTGGATGAATTCAGTTCCTATTATCACAAATAGACAGATCATTCCAACCGACACACTCTCTCTATATATATATATATAAGTTATATTAATATAATTAATAATTAATTATTATATTATAAATTAATTATATTAATATTATATATTAATTAAATGGTATCAGATGTCTGTATTTGAGAGAACATTTCATCCATATAATGAAGAAGTCACTTTCTTCTCAGCATCTTATGGAATGTTTTCTAAAATATAACCCATGTTAGGTACCAAATCAAGGCTTAACAAATATAAGAGAATAAAAATAAAGCATTTGTGATCTATATGGTCAGAATTTATAAAAGTACAAATTAATAGCAAGAACATAGAAAACATACAAACTCATGCATTATAAACAATATGTTGTTGACTCCTGAATGGAAGAAATCAAGAAGGAAACAAAAATTGAGAGATGGCACATCAGTTCCATCTTACAGAAGTCTTACAGAAGACCCAAGTTCAAGTCTCCACTTGGGGATTACAACCATCGGTAACTCCAGTTCCAAGGGATCCATTGCCCTTCATAACCCTCATAGGCATCAACCACACAAGCAATGCACAGTCATACATGCAGACAAGCACGGATACACATAAGATAAAAAATAAAATTAATCATTTTCAAATAACAAGACCAAACAATTTTTACAATCAAATTAAAAATTAAAATGTACATACACAAAAATGAAAACACAACATAATAAAATCTTTGGCGTATAGTAAAAGCAGTCCTGAGATGGAGATTGGTACATAAAAATGCCTCTATTAAGAAATCAGAAAGTCTCAAATAAATAGTTTACACAGCATGTTATAGACTTGGAAAAACAAGAACAATCCAAACCTGAAATTAGTAGATGAAATGAAATAATTGAGATCAGGGGAGAAATTACTGAAATGAAAAGGAATAAAATAATTTAAATAATCATCAGCCAGAGAAAAAGTTATTTTTAGAAAAAAAATAAGCAAGATCAACAACCTTCAGCCAACTAACTAAGAAAAAAAGACCCAAATAAAAAAAATATGGATCAAAAATAAACCATTTTGCCAAATACCAGTAAAATTCAGATGGGTAGTGGGATACATTTATAAAATTACATATTCCACAAAATAGAAAGTCTAAGCAAAACAGATTCATTTCTACATGCAAAGTACATAGCAAATCAAAGCAATATGAAGTAAACAACCTAACTATGTCTACAAGTGATAACACTGAAGAAGCAGCATATTCTTTAACCTCTTAAAAAAGCACAAGCCGGAAAGTTCACGGATGAATTCTCACAGCTAAGTAGAATTAATTTCAATACTTTTCAAACTATTCTACCAAATAGGAAAACCTTTTTATGAACCTGTAATTATCCTCATTCCACCAGAATTCTCTCGCGCCCTCCCTTGTTTGCTCCCCCCCCTAAAATTATAGGTGAATATGCCTGTTGAACAATGACACAAAAATTCTCAATAAATTCCTGACAAACCAAATTCAGAAACACATCAAAGAAGGAAAACATGCCTGGTACTAGAAACCTAGCCAACTACTCAGAGTCAGTGAAACTGTGGGTCTTGGAGAAGAATGTAGAATTTCCACTTTACTAAACCAGCATAAATTATAAATATTTGTCTTTATACTCACAGGTAAGTGTAGTCCTCACCCACATCAAGGAAACTTCTCTTCGCAATAGATGAGACAGTCATAGGAAACCACAACCAATCAAAATGCAGAGCTATGAAACCCAGTCTCCACTTATATATCTACAGTACAAACGACACATCTATGTACGATATACCCGAGGCTACGGCAGAAAGATTGTAAGAGCCAGCAGACCAGAGAGTGCTGTGATATTGAGTCTCCTGGGAATACTAGAAGTTACTATGCTCAGAAAGCCTCACCAACATGACTGCCAAAAAATGATAAACGCCACAGTGCTATTTTATTTTTGTGCTGCAGTTGTATGGTGTCTGTGTTATCTGAATTTAAGATGTGTGTGCATGATGCGTGTGGATGTGTTTGAATGAGCCTTCCTCAAAGTTATTGTTTAGTAAAGGAGTACGAGCTGGCCCTGCAAGCTGTGGCTGAGATTTCAGTGTGTGTGTGTGTGTGGCGGGGGAGGTATGATTGAGTCTCTTCTGTCTTGAGATTACTATCCTGCTGAGATCAGTCTATGAGGGTAATCATTCCAGCAGGGAGCCTGTCTTCCCTAGGAGAGGGCGTGGCCTGGTTTTTCCTTCATAATGCAGACTCTATGGACTTTAAAGGACAGGCCCATAGTCCAATAGATATGCTGAACTTCAGCCCTGTATGTTAATGATAAAAACACACTACCTCTTCAGTGGAAACAAAATATGCTAAGGGAAAATACGTGTTTTTCTGAACAACAATTACAGGATTATCTAAAACAACAATTACAGGATTAACATGTAAAGATTCTTTAATCTTTGTGTAATTTCTCTTCTGCTTTTTCTTTTTAAAAAATTTTATTAATCTTTATTTGTTCTTGTTTTGTCTGAAAGTATGTCTGTGTATGTGTGTGCCTGGTGGCTGGAGAGGGTAGAAGAAGGTCTTGGATCTGCGGGACTGGTTACAAATGGTTGTGAGCCACCATGGGTTCTCTGGAAGAGCAGTCAGTGCTCATAATTGCTGAACCATCTCTCTAGTCCCAGCCTTTTCTTGTTTATAAAGAGGGCTAGCCCTGCAACAGCTGAGACGAGAAAAGAAGTGGCACACACTGAGAGTTTAACAGTATGTCTACATCTAATCTGTTTATTACCTGAGCTTTACTAATAATCACAGGTTCATATTGAGCAATTCATCAAATATTGAATAGAAAAAGGTAGATTAGAATGTAAAAGATATGAACCCAGAAATGAACTTCAAGTTAATCATTTTTAAATCTTTTATAATATTTTAATACAAATATAATTATACAACATATATCCTCTTCCCTTTTCGCCCTCCAACACTTCCCACGTCCCCTCCCTCCCATGTTCCCCCTTAATTAAATCCAACGTCGCAGAAGGTCTGAGAAGGTGTGGAAAATGAGAGTGAAGAATGATAGATGCTTGATGGTTAGAATTCCTAAGGTTATACTGATCACGGTAACATTGACAAGAACTGCCTTAAAAGAACAAAGAATGTATGCCTAATCAAAAGAATAACTTGTGCCTTGTTAATTTTGTTAGACTTTAATTTGGCGACTGAGTTTTAACACAATTAGAATTTCTTTAAAATATTTTTAATCTGTTTTATCTATATATCACACAAAAGTTAAATTACAAGACAAGTTAAGTTGTCCTTCTAGGTTTCAACAACTAACACTTAGGAGGTCACACTTTTGAGGAAACATTTTGGTCTTTATCCCTGAAGGTCAGCCAGGACTCAGAGAACAAGGGGACTCCTCTTAAGCCACCTGTCCTCTCGATCACAGACATCAAACAGTCTCTCAAGATTTGACTCTAAACCATGTACATCTTCTAAGAAGGGGAGTCAATTGCGGACCCCAGGCTATGTATGTCACACTATGAAAAATCAGAATTGTGTGGGGTCTATACCATTACTGAACTGATGTGTGGGATAGATGACTAAAAGGATACAAACAGATAATACAGACCTCCGATTCAAGACCCACTGAGTTGAGACCTTTCCAGAGTATCCCACCAAACATAAATGCCTGATTCTTTAAAAGCTAAAATATTTACTGATGATTGTGAACCACATCTCCAGAGGCATGGGGACCTTCCCATCCCAGTTTCTACTGATAATAATGTCATAACATGATTTGGCCTTGTAGAAAATATAGATTCAGACGACAGTAGCCTTTTCACCTCTAGAGTATTGGGGGTGGGGAATTATAGAAAACTGAGACATTAATTGGGACTTCCATACCTAATGGTACCAACCTCTATCATCTGAGAGAGTGGAGTGGATAAATCAAACTCAAGATATCAGAAATAAGTTTTTCTTTGGATAGATTCTTTCCCCCACAGCACTCCTTGGAATTAAAAACTCCAGGCCACTCCAAAAAGATGTGGGTCTATGAGATGTGTGACATTCCCGTTTTTAGTGGTGTCCAGATTTCCTGACCATGGAAGTCAAAGACAAAATCTTGTACACTGGCTCTGCCTTCCATCTTATCATCTCTCTAGTCTAAGGGACTTCTTGTCCAAGTGCCTCTGCTGAAGTTTGCAGTTGGTCAGTTTCAGCCTGACAACTTGGTGTGATAATAAAACCATGAAGAGAAGACAAACTCCAGTCCCATCCAATGGTTCTGACCATCTGAAACAGCTGTACAGACAGCTGAAAAGGGGTGAACTTAAGTCAAAGGACCGGTCAAGGAGGCTCCACCTCCCAAAGGGGAAGATCCAGAAGAAGTATGTGGGTCTACTGGAGCACCTTTAAATAATTCTGATAGGGACCCGATGATCCCTTATTATATTAAGGACACAATGCTGATGCAGTTCACTGTGTTTTCACTTTGGTTAAGTACTTTGCTTATGATTTGCCTCTGTTATGAGTTATAAAGAAAGTCTGGAGTTAAAACAATATTTCTAGTATAGAATCCTGGAAAAAAACAATATCAAACCAAGCTAGCCTCAAAACTCCCTATTTCCTGATAGGAATCCCTGTTTGGCTCAACTTCTAAAGGCTTGGGTATGTAGGGTAAATTAAAAATGTTTAAAAAATAGTTTTCAAGTAGAATAGAGAAAGTTTCTCCATAATCTTTTCCTGTTAGCATAGTCATTAACTGAGACCTCATCACCCTCACTATAAAACTTGAAGCTTGCCAAGTTTTATATCATGAAAATTAAATTGACATTCCTTGAAAAGGAAGAGATAGTTAATATCAAGGATTTGAGACAGATCCTAAGAATGAAAACTGTGTAAAAAGAAGTGAAAAATTGGGTAATATGGGACTAATTTATAGCTGCTCAGCAGAAGGTTATTGCTGTCCTTATGCAGCAGGATCTTCCAGGCTCAAGTAGTATCCTTTCCCCTTACAAGGGGCACAGACCCTACTGAAGTAAATTGCTGGCTAGTCTAATTTCAGGATAAAGGCCCATGAAGAAATATGACTTACCAGAGTCTGCTGCCCCTATTCTCAGCTGTATAGGCTAGACAATCGTCTCCATTCTCTGTAGAAGTATGAATTACCCTTTATGTCTCACACAACATGAGAGTGAATTCTCTCAATGGAGGATCTTAGAGTTTGTACTCATATTCTGAATATGCCAAGTAACGGAGGGGCAATGTAGCAATTTCTCTACACTCAATGCTCCTGTAATGGTACTGAAGACAAGAGACCTTACTCATGCCTACCTCCCAACTGGTACGAGAACTATATAATGGTTCAACTGGCCCTACACTTTAGCCTGGCCTTTAATTCTCTTCTTCTTAGCTAAGGTAATTCCAGGGCTAAGAGGTTAATTCGTGGGTCCTTTGACATCTACCTTGATTCTGTAGGAGTCCCCTGGGGAGTTCCAAAAATCTTAGGAATTAAATAACTACAGGACCCAATTGGTTACCTTCTGGTAATCAACAGTGAAGAAAAACATAGATTGGACCATGTCTATTATATATTATAGCAAGTCAATTGTGCCAACTGTCACAGGGATGTTCTTAAAGGAGTGTTTAGTCAGCAGGGTACCATCAGCCAACAGGCTTAAAAAAACAAGATCACATGATATGACACTAGAGTAAGGAGATGTTTCTGTTGGGCACTTTTTTTTCCTATTAACACAGCTCCTGATGGGACAATGGTTGAGGCCCTTCAAGGCCTTTGCCTTGCAAACAAATTAATGAAAGTTCCAAAAACACAGGGTGATCCATTCATAAGCTGACTAGAAGGATGGTTTGGCCAAAGGAAAGCACTGATAGTTTCAATTCTAACCTCCCTAAGTAACTATCAAGAATATTAACTTTAGTAGGATGCAGTATCATTCCTTATATAATGGGGATACTTATTAATTGCAATTAACAAACAAATACCCATCAATATAACCCTATGCTTTTAGATATTAGATCAGACTATCATATGGTAGACAGTTTTATTTAAGTTAGATCAATTTAAATCTGAAAAGAAAAACAATAGGAGATTCGAAGAAATCATCATGGTCAATCTTCAATATGAGATGTGCATAGAAATCATCAAAGAATCACAGATAAGAAGGGGGCTCTAAGGTCCCCAGTTCCCCATTCTGTCCACCTCATAGGTGGTGGCTGGTTCCTGCTGACTTCAGAGCTCTCAGACTTGAAAAATTATAGGAAGTCTTCTATGTGACTGAGCCGACAATGAGAGAAGGAGGTGTCCTCAAACCCCAGAACATTCAATAACTAAGACTTTGCAAACTGAACCAATATAAATGCAGAATTTGGGGAGGGAGCTGAGATACAAGAGTGTGGAAGATTAACAGTCTGGTGTGCCATCCTATGGGAAAAAAGAGCAGGAATTTCTGTGACTTCAGAACCACTATTTTAGGTCTAGAGTGGTGTTGCAGCTATTAAGCACATATACTTCTCTGGCAAAGGACACAGGTTTGCATCTCAGCACCCAAATGGAGGCTCGCAAGGGACCTTAACACCAATTCTAGGAGATAGCCCCCTCTTCAGACCTCCACAGGCACTTGGCATACATGCAGTTCACTTACATACCTGCAGGCAAAATATTCATACATACAAAATAAAAGTAAACTTTAAAATGTAAGTAAAAACAGCTGTCTTCTGCCAAAACACCATGTCAATCATTTTGCCTTCTATCTAAGCTGGTGTTGCACTTCTACAGAATCAAGTAAACTGTTTGCGGGTCTCTGAAATTTGTTCTTTCGCTGTGAGTCATCTCTTACACTCTCACAGTTCTCTATCTCTCTTTCTGGTGTATTTCTTACCAGCTTTCTTACTTGTTTCCCTACCAGTTTTGCAAAGCTGTGTGCTCCTTCATTGTAATCTTTTGAAGAAGTGGCCAAGAATTTGGAAGCACTCAGCCCTGATGCTGACCACTAGTGACGGTATGACCGAGTGGAATTTTCTCAACTGCTTATTGTCTGCTGGAGCAAATGTTACCTCTCCAAAACCCACAACTTGGTTTGAACCTTCTGAAAGCTGTGGACTTGCCCCGAGTGTAGATCTGCCTCTTGTCTCCCTTACTTCTTCAAAGATGCTTCAGCTTCCTCTCTCTCCTCTAGGGACCAGTGCAGCCGGAGCTGTGTTCCACTTACTTGTATCTGTGGACCGTCTGTGTTTTTCTCCAGTATTTAGGTACACTCCTTTTTACATTTCTGAACCTCTTCTTCTCTGTCTCCCTTGGGAATGGCATCAATTTTTTTCTTTTTTTTTTTTTTTTGGTATTGTGACTTTTCCCTCCATTGGGTCATACAGAAGCAGCTGCTAGTCTACTGTCTTATCCAGAAGTCCTACCAACATTGCTGCCATTTCAAATGTAAGCTAAGCAAGGATGACATCAACGGACACGCGAAAGTGAACAGGGAAACTCCCACAATGCCTTAACCCTAAACAAAGAACTACAGACGACTGAGGAAAGCTGTGAGCAGGAGATGTGGTTTTCCTCTGAGAAGAGCACACTAATTGGTTGTCCAGTGTCACATGATCATTCCTGAGAACATACATACAAATAACATTATACAGACTGAGCAGGTTATATTTAGGAATCTATATGTATATACAGCATACACATAAATGCATGCGATAACAATTGGTGAAAAGGGACCAGGAATTTGAAGGAGAGGGGAGGGGTAAATAGGAGAGTTTGGATAGAAAAAAGGGAAAGGAGGAATGTTATGATTATATTATAATCTCAAGTTTTTTCAATTTAAAAACATTTACATATTCTTGAATGTTCTTTCGTGAATAAATTTTAATGGAAACCTAGCCATCTCACAAATTTTATAATTTCAATAAAGACAATATTTCTGTTAAAATTATTTTATTTGTTATAGAAGAAATTGTTATAGAAGAATTTCATCACATTTGCTTTCTGTGTTTGGTTACTTATAATAAAAACATTGTGAATAATATATTTTATACATGAAATTTGATTTAAAAAATCTGGTGATTATTTAGTGACAGTTTCTTCCAAATGCATGCTCTCTGGAGTAACCCAAAGTGCGGGGTAATATAACAGAAAAGTTCTACCTCACGTAGCGCATTCTCAGCTTACCAGTCCCTGAATTTGTTTTTCATCTCTGAAATACTCAGCATTGCTTACATTTGGCTTTCTAAACAAGAGCCTTCTGAGGCCACTCTAGTGTGAGCCTTTGCACCTGTGCTGAAGGCTGGTGCTCACACACAGCACTTTCTAGGCAACCTTTAGAGATGAAAAATGAGATTCAAGCAATGAGAAAAGTGAGGAATTAATGAGCGTCTTGATCTAACACTGTTGCTGCCGTAGCTGTGAAATGTATATATTGTAACACTCTTACCACACAACAGTAGAGATTACCCATGATCTTCCTCCTCCTACTACACTAGATTACACTGCTTAGGCCAGAGCAGCAGCCAGGATGTAGAAAAGGGAAACGCAAGCAGTTAGACTCCTTACAGTTTGGGTTACTGTGTAGACTCAAACTTCGTTTTGTCATCTTGGAGACAAGTGAGACTTGGCCATTATTATAATCTTTTGGAATGAAAATCCCCTCTCCATGGTATAACAAATTAATTTTTAAAAAACCTTTCTGGAACATTAACAAAAGTAAAACACTTTTTGTGTTACTATCCTTTCAAAGTCCTCCACGCTAACTATAGAAAATCAAATGACTGTTCTCAGGGACTTTACACATCTTCAAATCCCCTGGCTACTTAGTGGCCCTCCTCCCTCCCACCATTATGCCAAACTGTCATGGAAAATGTGTGTGTGAGAGCATTAGAAAATAATAAGTAAGAGGAATCTGTGGAACCCAGCTGTCAGAGGCCATCACATCCTTCCCATCCTTGGAAAAGTAGGAAGTATACCTGTTATAGCTGCAGTTATGTCTCAGAGCTCCCAAGAGTAAGCAGAAAACTGCATGAAAGGGGGTAGTTTCCATAAAACTTACCCTTCATAGGAGATTCTTCTAGGTTATTTTGAGCCATTTAAAAACTGAAAAGAAAATTACTAATTCAAAAAATTTAACTGGTCCATTCTGTAGGTTTGGGTACTCAGAGAATGCTGATATGTAAAAATAATTATAACATCATGTTAAAATACTGAAAATCAATATTTTTGAAGCCTTATAATTACTAAACACTATCCTAAAGAGTAGTATGGATGAGCGATTTCCTCACTTGCCATGGAAGTGTGGTTTCTTTGATGGACTTAAATATATGAACTTTGCTGGCTATAGCCTCCAGTTATCCAACCAAACAAGAATGTGGGTATCGTCATGGTGGGGTACTGTAGCTGATAAAAGTAAATAATTAGATGACTTTAAATAAGAATGATTGTCAAGGATAGTGGGTAGGCCTGGTTCAGTTTGTCAAAAAAACATTCAGAATAGAGCTGGGCCTTCCCAGAAGGAAGAGAAGGAGAAAGAGGAGGAGGAGAAGGAGGAGGAGTTAGGGAGTGAGAGAAATCTTAGTATGAGCAACAGATTTTTGCATTCTTGCCAACCTTCTGCCTTCCCTTCCTGAAAACCTACACCGAGGACCAGAAGCCAGGCCTCTTCCTGCTTTGTGTTGTGTATCTGTGTGTGTGTTTGATTCTAGTGGTGCTAAGAATTAACTGTAGGGCCTTGCACATGCTACTGGACAAATACTCTCCACTTTGTTACATTTTCAGTCCTTTTAAGAAATACACGTTTTGAGACAGATTCTGCAAATTGTCTGCACTGTCCTTGAATTTATTTTGTAGTACAGTTTTCAACCTGCAGTATTCTTGATTCAGTCTCACCAGTATCTATGACTACTAGCCTACGGAATGGGAAAGGAAGGGGAGAGGAACTGGAAGAAGTTGGGGGAGGGGAAACCATAATCAAAATATATTGTATGAAAAAAACCTATTTTCATTAAAAGAAAAAAAAGGAAAGTGATAAAGTAGGGAAGGGATTCTTTAGGAATTCCTCATGTCAACTACTCCAACAATAAACTTTGACAGCCTACTTTTAGACCGCTCTCAGGTCTTGACCTCGTCCTAATATAGAACACATTCCTATCAACAAAAGCATTTGGACTCATTCTCTAGGCTTCACTTGAGCATCTTTCCTTCCGGGAGAGTCCTCCCTCCAACACCTGCAAGCGTCAAGGCATCTTCCTGTTTGTTCTCTTAACCATATGCAGTTTGTGCTTCGTATCAGTTACTACAACCCTGCTAAAACTCTTCCATAAAGATCAGGTTACAAGTAATTTTCAGGCCCATTTTCATTGCCCATCATCCCATGCCTAGGACAGTTCTTTGTACTTGGTGAGTTATTCTGTTTACTGGATAGTGAAAGGAGCTGGACACAATGCAATATAAAATTAATTTACCACTGAGACGGAACATTTGGTTGGAATCTTGGAGGGGAGAGGAGAGTGGGTATGGCATGGAGTGAATGACTTTTATGGAAGACTGAGCCGAACCAGGGAGCTTGTAAGCGTCTCCATCTGTATTCTTTGTTTATTCCTCCCAGCAATCTTTGGATCATCTATTTCAACTGCCCATGTGCAAGACACGAGAGAGAAGTTCCAGGTGGTGACACGGAATTCCTTATTTATGCACATGTGTCTTTGTGGTAACATCTAGTACTTCGCTCGACTCCTTGTCTTCTATGCACCCCATAATTCCCAGCTTCCCCTGAAATCCAACCCAGGTATATCCTCTCCCTTAACCTCCGTAGGGGATAGCTTCCTACTCAGTCTCCAATCCTGTCAGTGATAATTGTCTTCTTCAGGCCTCTTTGAAGCGATATTTCTAGCAGACAGATGAGTCAGGCTGTTCCACCTAGGGTCTTTGTACTCTCTGGGTTTACAGGAGTCCTCACCATGCATTCACTTTAGGTAAGTTACCTAATGTTTTTGGCTTTGTATACTCACCTGTTGTGAAAAATCAAGGTTCTCTCAAAGCAACAAAGCCAGTAGTAAATGAACATTATGAGATTTATTAAAATGAATTGGTTTATACAACTTCATGATGTGCCCTTTGGCCAGCAGAGCTCAGACAGTGAGAGGGCTCCATATAAGGAGTCCTCCGTCCTGTGAAAGTAAACATGCCTGAACTCCAGTTCACTCTGCTCCACATTTGCCTCAGCATCACTTAAGTCTGGAGGTTGAACCCACTTGGTGCTTTGCCCAGACTCCTGCTTCTATGTAGCTGGCTAGCCTCCAGAGATAATTTGATGTTCTGCAGTGTGACAATAATAATTTAGTTTCTGTAGTAAAATGGAAAGTAAGAATTAGAGTGGGAGGAAAATGTGTGGCGATGTTCCTGCTGCATGGCAGGAAAATAATTCAGTTTTGACCTTGATCTTTTGGGTTTTATTTTATTTTACTCGACAATCTTTTTTTTCTCCCTTGCTATGCAAAGAAAACACACCGAGGAAACAGATGCTGTCTATGTTGTGTGAAGGAGAATTGTGCTAGAGGTTTAAGTGAATCCCATCTTTGTTTGAAATCTTGGGATGAGGGCATGAGAAACCATTGTTAGGGCTAAAACACACACCAATGGTTAACAGAACAGGCCAGAGGAAGGTCAGAATCAGGTACCCGTGGTCCATTTAAATGTAGGACCCAGGCTTCGGGAAGAGCTATATATAGCAAATGCTTTTGGAAGAGAATGCTGAGGGCATCGCCTACTTTGCCAGCTTCCCTGTAAATTAGGGTTACACATTATACACATGGAGGTAGTGCCAAGTCCACCTAGCCCAGTTTTCATCTGGAGAGTTGAAAGTCAATATGGAAGACACTCCTCCGAAGGTGCAGTGACAAGGGTCATTGTGTTAACCTGAGGGATCAAATTAAAGTATGACTAGGTTATTTTTCTGAGTAAATTGTTCCTTCCCAGAGAAGTACTGTCACTGGAACACAACTGCTCGACAGGGCAACGAGCAATGAGAGTCCCCAACAGAGCTGAAGAAAGGAAATTATTGGGAAGGCTAGCATGTCAGTAGGGCCAGAAGGAAGCAGAAATAGAGAAGACCAAACCATGAAGACCCAGGAAGGCATGGGAGGCAAAAAGGAATAGGACAAGATTTTCCAATGGTTGAAGCAAGGGGCATAGAGCTTGTGCTTGAGTGTACACTGTAAAGTGGACTCATCAAGACAACCACCGCATGTTCGCCATCAGATTTCTCTTTCACAGAACCTAGATTTCAATTTTTTTATGTTTTTGTTTTTTGAAGACAGAGCTTCTCTGTGTAGCCCTGGCTGTCTTTGAACTCATTCTGTAGATTAAATTGGCTTCAAACTCAGAAATCTGCTTGAGTCTGTGCCTCCCAAGTATTGGGATTAAAGGCATGCACCACCACCACACAGCTGATTTAAATTATTTGTGTGTGTGTGTGTGTATGTATGTGTGTATGAATACGTGTGTAAGTCATAAAACTAGGCATAAGACCAAAGGAGGAAAAACAAGGGGGAGTTAGTAATGAAATGCGTGTGACAAGAAAGTAAAAAAGGATCTACTGGGGAAAGGAGAGGAACCAGCATGGGGGTACCAAGGGAACAGTAAGGAAAGGAGCAAGAGAGGAAGATAAAGGAAAGAAAAATATGTGTAAAAATGCTATAATGAAATCAAGTGTCATATATGCTAGTTTTAAAAATTAATATGAAAAGAAAAATAAGGAAAAGCAAACTCTCATATAGGTTTTTGAGGTTTACAGATAAACCTTTAAGTCAGATCTTTTAAAGTAGGAAGATCCCCCTTTAATCCGGCCCGCACCTTACACTGGCATCCTAGAGAAAGGACATGGAAGAAGGAAGTTCCCTCCATCTTTTTCCCTGCTTGCTCTATTTCTCTCTCATCAGCAAGTTCATCCCTTCTCTGGCATTAAAGCCTACTTCTCTGGGAGTCTAGCACATACTGAAGAAAGACCAGCTGGGACATCCAACCTTGTGAACTGAGAAACTACTGAGTTCTTGGACCTCCCCTTCAAAGGTGGCCATTGTCAAATTAGCTAGACTACAGCCTATAAGTCATTCTACTAAATCTCCGTGTGTGTGTATGCATGTATGTATATGCTCTGTTATTCTGGAGAACCCTGACCAATATGTATAGCTCCTTGATATTTGGAATTAGCATACTCAAACATGAAGTGATAAGTATTTTCAATGTTCTTCTTTTAAACCAATGGAAAGTATCATTAATCAATAATGTCTCAGCATGGGACTTGCTAGCCAGTTTAGCCATGCTGAGTTCCAAGCTAGTAAAAGAGAGATGCTGCTTCAAAACCAAGGCAGTTCTCACCTGGGAAAAGATATTTGAAGTTTCCTCTGGACTCACATGTGTGTGCACTCATGTGCATATACACCTGCATACACACATGCACACATGCAAAGACTTGCATATAAACATATACATTCATGAGATATATACAAGAAATAAATATATGTATTAAAAATGTATAAACATATATATGTTTAAGTATGTGAAATAAGGCAATAAAGGGGGTGAAAACTGTATAATTCCTTTTATATGACATTCTGTTATGTCACAGAGACAGTAAAGAGATAAATAGTTTGAGGAATGTGGGTAACAGAAACCATTAAATATGCTCTAAAAACTTAAAAAAGCAAAGTATTTCTTAAGGTGGTGGAACTGATATACACAGTAATAATGGATACACACTATGAAGGTTAATCTTAAGTATCAACTTGAGTAGATTTAGAATCACCATGGAAACTCTGGGTGTCTATGATGGTATTTCTAGAAAGTTTAATGAGAGATGAAGACTCACCCTGAATTAAGGTAGAATCCTCCATGGACAGGGTACTGGATTGAATCCAAAGCAGACAGCAAACTGAGCAACAGTTTTTAGCTCTCTGCTTCTTGACGACAGATACAATGTGACCTGATGGTCCTGCCTCCTCACTTCCCGCCTATGAGCCAAAATCCTTTAAGTTGCTGTGGTCAAGTATTTTGTCAGAGCAATGAGAAATCTTAACTAGTGCAGAAAATCGGTACTAAGAAGTAGTGTTGCTGATGATGTGGCAAGCAATTGACCGTGTGTTTTGGATATGTTTGGAACTGGCTAGCAGGAAGAATGCAGAAGCGTTTGGAACTGTGGGCTAGAAAAGCTCTTAACGTGTGGTCAGCAGAGCTTAATGGGCCATTATGTTGGGCATTTCTAAAACCAGAATGACAAAGGAAATGTCAACCGTGGAGGCCAGGCTTCTTCAGGGAAGAATCAGGACTCCACAGGGAAACTCGCTGTACTCTATATGGTGTTTGGATTTATAGTCTGGCAAAAGAAAAGGACAGACTTCACTCTGCCTATATCCTGAGGACCTGGACAGAACTGCACACAGGAGTGATGTGTTAATTTGTTTGGTGGATGAAATTCAAACACAGGACAGAATCCAGGACATGGCATGGATGTTGTTCACTCTCATTCAAGTCTATCATGAGACAGAAAGGTATAAAAAAATTATGTCATTGATCAGGAATGAGGTACTGGAGAGTTAAAAAATGATGCAGTTGTAATTGTTAGAGAGATTAGTGCCATTAAGGGAAAACTTCATGATCTTCACTGGGTCAAAACCAAAGATACCTGGAGAGCAAGATTCTACCCATGGAAGGCTCCAGCCTGTGAAAGCACAAACTCATTTGAAAAGAGCACTGATCTGAAAATCCACTCAAGGGGTTCCCTGCTCAAAAACAACTTCAAGGTAAATGTTCCCCCAGGTTGGTTCCAATGACCACTGCAACTGTGGCCCATGGGTCAGACTATATCTCAAGCTGATAGAAGAATCTGGTAAGGTTGCCAATGTGGCATTAGCTTCAGAGGCATGGAAGACACAGGAGTAGGGGACAGTTATAGAATCTTGCACCAATGTTTCATGTAGCCATTGAAGCCAGGCAATCTTACAGAATCAAATTCCCTGTATAGAGGCCTTGAAGACCATTACATAAAGTTGTGAAGGTGAAATCTACATTGAAACAGAGACCCCCAACATGTTCAGGACACTTGGACCACGTGATAGCCAATAAGGAACTTTGTAGTCATGGAGCAGGGTCAGCAAAAAAAAAAAAAAAAAAAAAAAAAAAGACTGTATGTGTTATAAGCATATCTTTCTTTGTACAAAGGCATGATATGTAGCTAAATGGAGGGTCAGCCAAATAAGTACAAGGCATTGAGTTCAATACCCAGTGAAATTACCTGGTGGGAGTGAGGTCACACGGAACACGCAACAAACCCACTTAGGAGTTTATTAGAGGGGGCGTGCACAGGCCTGGGAAGTCAGTGTGCAGGGAGGCGGGGAGAAGACGGAGTGTCCAGCTTTTAAAAGCTGCCCAGTGCATGCGCACAGCGGTTTGACGTGGCTACGTCATACGCAGATGACAGGCTCCTGCATTCGCACAAGGGCTTAGCTGAGTCATACTTGGATGATGTAATCCATGCATGCACGCAAGGGCTTAGCTGGGTCATATGTGGATCATACGGAGCCCTTTAACATCCCCTCGGACCATTAGGCACTTCTGCCTGAGGGCTTGCTTAGGCATGACCCTTAGAACCCGGAAGTATCAGTCTTATGTGGCTGAAATCATTACTCCCAGTACCATGAGGAAACACGATTTTTGTGTAAAATAATATCAAATAATTTATGTAAATTGTTCCCTTCCACAAGAAGATGGGAAGTGCGGTCATCACATCCTGATACTCCCTAAAGAAGTTCCACGTTGTCCCTGTTACATGATGTGACAAGAATAGTTCTGGCCCCATATCTTCCTTTTCAAACCAGTAACTCGGTCTAATTATTAAGAACGCTCCAAAGACACATCTAACCTCTCTACCTAGATAGATCAAGCATATCCTTCTCCAGAATGAATTCACCTAATCCTCTCCTCCAAACAACCTTCCCCACCCCTCCAGATCCATCCGATACCCAACAAACACCTAGTACCCTAATCTAATTTGACCATATTTGCTTGCACCACTACCAAACAGAAGGCTTTCAAGGACTCCTTCTTCCTGTCCCAAGCATACAGGCCACTCCTATACCACATCCAAGCTTTCCAGACAGCCAAATTCCACACAGCTTCCTTCAGGGTCTGAGTGAGTCTGCCTGATCTTTCCTTCTTCGCTTCTACCCTGAGTCCCAGATCTACTGCCAAACTTCATGCTTGGACCAACTAATGTACATCTTGTATACCAGCTCCGCTCCTCTGTCCATTTAACCCCTATCCAATCCCTAGGCTTGCATCATTCCATATATTCTCTTTGGCCACAACTTGCTCTGTCCATATCAGACAGAGATTAAGAAGGATGCTTAAAAGAAATGCCATGCTAGCTCAGAATTGAGAAATAGATGGTTATTTATTTAGGGGTAGACTCACAAATCAGAATCCTCTGCTTGAATGGTGATCAGAAACTGAATCCCATAGCCAGAACAGAGGGGCCTGAAAAGAGCCCAGACACATGTTCTACACTGGCTGTAAGATGCCCTACAGCACACAGAAATAGCAAAAAGTCCACATACTCAGATATCATTGCAAAAATACAAACAGTATGAAATATCAAAGCAGTATCTCCATTTAAAAATTCACCCATCTAGTAGAGATATTTTACAATGATAATTACCTAGATAAGCCTCAGGACACAGAATTTAAAAGAAAAGTAATAAACTTCTTCAAAGAATTCAAGGAGTCTAAAGAAGACACACACACAAAAAAAACTCAATGAAATTAAGGGGACAGCTTAATTAGAATAATTATAATAAGATAATAAGAATAACTATAATAAATAATAAGCGGCTAAGGAGAATAATGATACCCAAGAAAACACAAACATAAGGTTCATGAAAATGACAAGGACAATCCAGAACTTGAGAACAGAATTCAAGAAGGAGATAGAAACAGTGAAGAAGACTCAAGCTGAAATGAAATAGGATTGAAAAACCTAGTAATCCAACTAGAAAACTCCAAGGAAAAAAGCCTTACCAGTAGAATGAATCAAATAGAAGATAGAGGATCTGGAGAGATGGCTCAGAGGTTAAGAGCACTGATTGCTCTTGCAGAGGTCCTGAGTTCTATTCCCAGCAACCACATGGTGGCTCACAACCATCTGTCATGAAATTTGGTGCCCTCTTTTGGCCTGCAGGCATACATTCAGGCAGAACACTGTATATATAATAAATAAATAAATCTTAAAAAAAAAAAACAAGATCCAACTTTTAAAAAAGTAGGAGATAGAATATCAAAACTTGAAGGGGAAAAATTAAAACACGGGAAAAGGAACATAAAAGAAATACGGAACATCATGAAATGATCAAATATAAATGTTATAGGAATAAATGATGGTGTAAAATTCCAGGACAATGACATAGATCAGATCTTCAGCAAAATCATAGAAGAAAACTCCCCCACATTAAAGGAAGAAATACCCATAAAGGCATAAGAAGCACACAAAGCACCAAACAGACAAGACTAGAAAATAAACTTTCTAAGGCAAACCACAGTTAAAACAATAAGTATAAACAACAAGAAAATGTATTGACAGCTGCAAGAGAAAAATACAAATCACAGAAAGAACATCAGAATCGCAGCTGCCTGGCATCTACCACAGCAGACTTCAACCTAAAACTAATTAGAAAAGATTATAGAAGATGCTTCATTCAAACCAAGAAAACAGATGACCAAGAAGATATTACTATCATAAACATAAATGCAACAAGCTCTATTGCATCCAACTTCATAAAAACATTCTACTTGAATTAAGGACACAGATTAGGCCAGTTGTGCACACCTTTAAACAAAGCACTCAAGAAGCAGAAGCAGGCAGATCTTAGTGAGTTCAAAGCCAGCCCGGCCTACATAGTGAATTCCAACATAGCCAGGAATATGTATAAAGATCCTGTCTCAGAAAACACACACATTCACACACACACACACACACACACACAAATATATATACATATGTATGCAGATTAACATCAACCCATAAATATTAGGTGACTTTAATTCCCCACTTTCTCCAGTAGACAGATAATCTGGGCAGGAAATAAACATCAGAATTAAATGGCATCCTACATCAAATAGACTCAACAGATATCTATAGGATATTCTACTTAAACAGCAAGATTCTGTTCATCAGCAAGTGAAATGATGGGTTCTAAGAAATAAAGGAGTGTCTAATTAGGGGGAAGGGAGGAAGATAAACACAGAAGGATGGACAAGAGTAAAGTAACAGTAAGGAAGTCTAAAGAAAAATAAAGAATTGTACTATTAAATATTTGCCTAAAAATTATATATATATACATCTCTGTCTATATAAATGTACATATATTGTTTAAATAAAATTTTGTTATTTGAGCTAGCAATACTCCTTCCAAGAGCCAAAGACCACCCAACAAAACTCCAAGGTATAGAGGTATAAGAAGCCCTTTCTTTTGAGTTGTTAGTCAGAGTTGTCCAAGGGACTTTCAAAATACTACATTCTTTTGATATTGCCATTGGTTACTGTCTGTGCCCTAGAGATGGAAGGTAAGTACCTAATTACTGAAAGCACAATGCTCTTTAGACACAGGATCTAGGGGGAAACTTACCTGAAAGCGTTCTCCCTGAAGATTAGTTTTCATTGTACCAGACGATGCTACTCAAGCTTCCAAAGGAGTGAAGCAATCAACAGTCTGACCTATCTACGACACCTACAAATTACAACAAGGTCTAGCATGGCAAAATAACCTGAAGGCTGCAATAATGACATGCATATCTTAGTGATAACCAACCACTCATTAATTGTATAGAAGACCTGTTCAGCAAGAAGGAAATTATGCTTCATAATGGAAACCAAGCCATCTATCCAGCCCAGGTGAAACCATGGAACTTAGAAGACAATCCACAACTTCTACTTTACTAAACCGGCATAAATCCTAACAACATTGTAAATATTTGTCCCTATATCCACATATAAGTATAGTTCTCAAGAAAACTTCTCTTTGCAAGTAGACCAAGATCACTACAGAAAACCACAAGTGACCAGAATGGAAGTTTGTGACGCTCAGTCCCAACTGTTACATATCTAGCACAACTCCTGTACCTAAGGCTCAAGGATCAGTGTAGAAGGGTTGGGAGGGGAGGGTGGGGATTACAAAGTCCAGACAGTTTTCTGTGAGAGTGTATCTTCTAGAAATGTCAGAGAAGCTACCTCATGGAATCTTATGCACATGGCTGCTTAAAATAACCTGAACAAATATAACACCAGTAGACATGCTATCATGGAATGAGGAAGGCTCAGGACGCCTCAACACTGGACTATATATATGGGAAAAAAAAATCAAATTCTCAAGTGAGAAATGGCACAGCAGGCCCTGAGTTCAGTCCCCAGCACATACACACATATATGCACGTTTTCCATAACCTAACACATGTCTGACACCGAGCACTCCAGGAAGGAGTACTGAATGGGAACTGAATGGGAAGCATCTTAGAAACCAAACTACCTGGGGCTAGATACAGACTCCAAGTGTATTTAGGATAACACAGAACATACATTTTACACGGGAGCCACTGAGATGCACAGATTGAGCCCGAGGCTTGTGAAATGGACAGCTGGAAGGTTTTCATGAGCAAAAGTATATGGTGCAAAGATGAATTCACAGTTAGAATTTAGGAAAAATTGAATATCACAAAATCCTACAGGTTGGCCCAAAAGAGAACGTTTACAGCTTTGAATGAGAAATAATAAGATATCTAAACACAAAACTTCAGATCAAAACATTTAAATATTATAAAGAAAGGACATTCATAAAACCAGAACAACTCATATGAAGTAAGATCCAGTTGAATATATTTTAAGTAAAATTCTGGATATGAAAACACAGTTACTGAGGGAAAAAATTCACACTTACCTTAGTCAATAGTTCTTAACGCTATGTACATTATAGTCACCATGAGTGCCATGTGCATGCCCTGACCCAGACTACTAGTATGCATGTGTGGGAGAATTTAGAAACACAAAGGATTCAATGGGAAAAATCCAACATATACTTAATAATCATGGACACTAGGACTGAAGAAAATAAACAGAAAATAGACAAGTCTCTTCTATACATGAGGAAATTGTGAACATTTTATTGAATGTTGAGCATTCAGACCTGGGCACATCAAAGAAAAACATAGAAACAAAGGAGTAGAATTAGTGTCATGGGAGAGAAGTCTCTAGAATGGATTCATTACAAGAAAATTCTATGGTTAGTTTCCTGTAGTATCGGTCTGAGCATCTGTACAATCGTGCTCCACCCAATATGTGATTGCTTAATGGATGCAGCTTGTGGGCCAAATACTGTCCTAGAAACTGGCTGCCAGGAAGACAAGAAAGACACAATGAAGAACTCTTGGGGAGAAAAGACGGGTCTGTGCACAACTATGGTGTGTTGCCTGTGCCAATACTTCAACCTTCCCGGTGTCTACTGACTTTCCAGCTCTTTTCAGTTCACTCCTGATGCCTTAAAAACCAGACCAACCTTGCAACCGTTTTTGTTTTTTTTTTTGTTGTTTTTTTTTTTTTTTTTTTTTTTTGGTTTTTCGAGACAGGGTTTCTCTGTGGTTTTGGAGCCTGTCCTGGAACTAGCTTTTGTAGACCAGGCTGGTCTCGAACTCACAGAGATCCGCCTGCCTCTGCCTCCCAAGTGCTGGGATTAAAGGCGTGCGCCACCACCGCCCGGCTTGCAACCGTTTTTGGCCTATAGCATTGAGTAGACTTGACTGAGCCTATGCTTCAAGTGGCTCTGAGTGTTTCCTAGTTACTTCTTCCATTCCCTGGAACAGGCTCAGGCAAGTCTACTAAAAGACGAGAAACTTGTCAGCCACCCCAGCAACAGCCAGCCGTGAAAGTGACCGCAGCCAAGACCACCAGAGCCCGCCACACAAGACACAAATTTGTAAGAGGTTTTTGCAATAATCACACAGACACCTCAGATACACTAACTCCCACAACCCAGTGTGACAGGGGCACAAATCAACTGGTAGGAAAGCCCCTCGTACACTCACCCTACCCTAAGACTTGGTTTCCTTGGTTTCACAGAATGCCAGCTTGTTCTGCCTGGTAAAGGTGCAGGTGGCAAAAGCTGAACAAAGTGGTGACAGATGAAATATTTTGCCTTAGGCAGCTATCAGATCACAACTATAAACAGTAAATACTGTGAAACCGGTCTCAAACCACAGCTCAAGGGAGCAACAGTGCTCAGAGGCCTCACTTCTGTGATCTTTAAGTAAAGGTTGGACGCACGGCTGTTAGGACATTTTCGAATGGTACTTCAAGACAGTGTTGTCTCACGGGAAGTGTTACCAGCCCCGTGTTCCCAGAGTTTGCCCGTGTGGAGAAGAATAATGAGTTCGTAGGGGTGACCACCCAAGGGCTAGCAAAATCCCAAGTGTTTGAAAATGTCCCAGTAAAACCTTGACTCGCGGGTCTATAACAAATGTTTTCCCAAAGATTGAATCCACCTCACGGGGCAGCACGTAATGTCCCTTCCCCTGGCCTCAGGTGTGCGCGTCCCGTCCACATGCCCTGGGAGGGATAGTTAGCACTTGGTCCACGTGGGAAGGGGCATTGGAGGAACAGGTTAAGCCCTTGAGAGATCAGGGAACTTGGAGAACAGAGAAAAGGAAGTCTCAGGCTACTACTTTCTGAGGCTGTTTCACGGACTGAACTAAAATCCAGTTTTGCTTTCTGTAGGCAAAACAAAACCTGAATAGAGAGGACGCTGGTTTTCAGCTACACTGCCTCATCCTCAGGGCATTTTCTGGCTAGTGGATGCAAGGCATGACGGCCTTGCAGGCACCTGCAGTCACACACCAGCACCCTAGGCCTTCCTTCCTCAGGATTAGCCTGGAGCCCAGCCCTGTAGAGTCTGGAGCAGGCAGATGCTCCACTTAGGAGAGAAACTGGCCACCTGTCTTGCAAGATCCACAGATCTCAGTACCTGTACTGAACCTGCCAACAGAAGGGGCTGACTTCCAGTTCCGACCTCAGAGTCCCACTTCCACGTGTACATTTCAAGGTTTCGATCTTGTTTAATTCAGTAGGCATTGAAATCAGATGGTTCCGGGCTAGCAATTCTTGAATTGAAATGTCCATTTTTTTTTTCACTTAGACGAAACGATACTTTTGAAGCAGGTCTTGAACTAGCCTTGAACTAGGCATGTGACCCGGGATGAATTTGGACTCCAGGTCCTGTCTCTGACTCCCTTCTATTTTGTAAGAATCTGCAGATTTCACTGTATATGTCTAAACGGCACCAAACTCACCAGAGGCCATGAAAACTCAAATTTCTCCAACATCCTATTAAGGAGATAGAAGTTGTGTCTGACAGTGAATCTGACTATACTCATGGCTGTTTACTAGTTCCTGCCTCAGTTTTCTCATCTATTAAATGGGACAATTTAATTAATTTAGGTCTTATGGTCTTTTGTTTTAAGAGCATAGCCTCTATTAAGTGTTTAAAACCTGTTCTTGGCACATAGTGAGCACTGGATCTCAGATTATAATTAGTATAATTATTTTTCTGTAAATACTGGTACTGCTATTAAATCTTTTCTTTTGAGTCAGCTCTTAATTGATGAGCAGCAGGGAGTCTGCTCATAGGCAGCTTGAAGCCTGTTCCTATGAGGCAAAGGCTCTCTTTCTGCTAAATACAGAAACTGACAAAGAAAAGAAACAATTTTAAGTGAAGATGTTAGTTAATAGATAGGAAGGCCTAGTTTAACCTTGTGTGTGTGTGTGTGTGTGTGTGTGTGTGTGTGAATGTGTGCATGTTTGTGTTTGATACCAGGTCTCTCCTAGCCGAGACTAGTGTTAAATTCCTATGTTGTTAAAGATGAGTTTCTGATCCTCCTGCCTGAGCCTCCTAAATCTGAATATGGGAGAGCAGGCATTGGGAGTGCAGGCATTGGGAGTGCAAGCATTGGGAGTGCAGACATTGGGATTGCAGGCATACACCACAATTCCAGGCTCTTTTAATATCAAGTGAAGCAAGAGCATTAAGAAAGAGCGAGATGAGCGGTAAATTCTGTGTTCATTATCAAACAGCTGCATTAAAGAGAAACAGTAGAAAACATGCACCCATATTCACAATTTTGTAATTTTTTTCTTACGAACGATTAAGTGCATATAATTTTAGCCCTAAATGGGATAGCCCTGTGGAAACAGTTGTAGAAGAGTAATTAACAATACAAGAATATGATAATGTTTTAGCACATGGAAAAATGTATACAAATTTTAAATGTTGCTGGAGAGATGGCTCAGCAGTTAAGAGCACTGGCTGCTCTACAGGGGACCTGAGTTCATTTCCCAGCAACCACATGGGGGCCCATAACCATCTATAATGGGATCTGATGCCTTCTTCTGGTATGCAGGCATACATGCAGATAGAGCACTCCTATACATAAAATAAATTAATTGGTTAAAAATATTAAATGCACACATCCTGAGGTTTACTAGTTTGAAATATGCTCAGACCAGATGATGTAAAAGATACACCTTCAAGTTCTTAATTACCATATTGAAAACTGAGAAACCTAAATTTCAGTTTTAATTCCTTAATTCTAATATTCTCCACTTTTGTTTGAGCATTTTTTTTAACTAATAGCCACATGGAAATCCTTTCAAATAATCTTTCACACTTTTGGGATATGCTACAGCAGAAGCATTTTTAATTAAAATCATGTGAACAAGAAGGAAAGCTAAATATATTAGCCACGTGTATGAATTATACAACTATGTAAATGTTATATTAAAGGCTACTGGGAAAAGTACCAATTACTACAGTTAGGAATGTTCCCCCAAGGCCCATGCTGTGAGAAAACATTGGCACCTTTAAGAGGCAGAGCCTAACAGAAGGAAACCAGGCCCTTGGGGATGCGCCTCTGGAGCTCTATAGTGACCTGTCCTGCAGTCCTTCTGTTGTCCCTGACCCCTGGGAGTAAACAAAGTCCTCCTCTGCCATAGGTTCCCAACAGGGCGCATTATCCTATATCGGATTGGTATGTGTGCATGTCTGTGAACGTTTTCTTACTAGCTGGTTGGCATAGGACGGCCCATCCTCCTGTAGACAGTTTTATATTCATGAATTTGTCTCAGTAGAGAATGGTTCTCAACCTTCCTAATGCTACGACTCTTTAATGGGGTTCTTCATGTTGTGATGACCTCCAACCATAAAATTATTTTGTTGCCACTTCATAACTGTAATTTCACTACTGTAATGAATCATAATGTAAATACCTAATATGCAGGATATCTGATATGTGACCCCTGGGAAAGGGATCCCGAAGGGGTTGTGACCCACAAGTTGAGAACCACTGCACTAAAGATTGGTTTGCTATCAATTTTAAGTGGTGCATTGTGGTCAGATAGACTAGGTGGAATCATTTTCATCTTTTTGAATCTGTAAAGATTTGTTTTGTAGCCTAGAATGGGGTCCATTTTAGAGAAGCGTCTGTGTTCTGCTGAGTAGAATGTGCATTCTTTGGTATTAGAGTGGAACATTCTGCAGATAACTGTTAAGCCCCTCTGGTATGTAGTGTCATCATATTCTGACGTTTCTGTTATTTTTTGTGTGTACAGATGACCAGTGTTCCCGAAGAGTGGGGTACTGAAATCACCTACAATTAATGGGTTAATGTTAATCTGCGTCTTTAAATCTAATAGTGCATTACTTTTTATGAAACTGGGTGCACTAGTTTGGTGCGAATGTTTAGGACAGTAATGTCTTCTTGGTTAAGTGTTTCCTTGATTAGAATGGCGTGCCCCTCTTTATCTCTTCTGATTAGTTTTAGGTTGAAGCCTATTTTGTCAGCCATTAGGACTGTGATGCATGCTTGCTTTCTGGTCCCATTTGACTGAAGTATATTTTGCCCATCCTTTCACTCTAAGACACGGATCATGCAGACATGGATCTTGCCCGGATATTCTATTCCACTGACACACATGCCTATTTCTGTTACAATACCATGCTAGTTATGTTTCTATGGCTCTGTGATTTACCTTGAGATAAAATATGCTGACACTTTAAGCTTTACAGTTTTTTTTTCCCCTGAGGATTGCTTTGGTTACCCAGGGTCTTCTGTACTTACAGATGAATTTCAAGATTCTATTTTAAATGTAAAGAATAGCATGGGATTTTGATTCAGATTGCATTGGTACTGTATCTATTTAAACAATAATAATTTTTCAAATTATTATTATGGCATATGGTTAAACTCAATTGTCAACTGGATAAGATGTAGAATCAGTTTGGAGAAAAACTCCTGGGCATGTCTACCAGGAAGTATCTTAATTAAATTAATTGAGAAATAATCATTCTATACTTACTTTCATCACAGCTTCTATCATGAATCAATGTTGGATTTTGTCATAAGACCTTTCTGGAGGGGTGTAGAGATGTCTCAGCAGTTAAAAGTACTAGCTGGTCTTCCAGATGACACAGAGTCAATTCCCAGAACTCACACGGTTGCTCACAATCATTTGTCTTCAGATCCAGGAGATCTGACACCCATTCTGGCTTCTGAGGTCACCAGGCACTCACATGCTGCATAGACACACGCATGCAGGCAAAACCTCATACACATAAAGTAATACTAGAAATATTTTCTGCATATATTGAGATAATTATGCAATTTCTGTATTTTAATCCACTTTTGTGATAAGTTACTCGTATTTATTTGATGTGTTAGATCTGCATCTGTAGGAATAAAGTCAACTTCTTTATGACAAATGAACTATTTTCTGTGTCCCTGAATTCAATTTGCACACATTTCACTGAGAACTGTTGCTTCTTTGTTCATAAGCCAAACTACACCCCTCCTCCTTTAACCACTCTTTTTCAGGTATCTGCCACAGTGATAAAAAGGCAACACACTTAGATGTTGTGAATATTGCTGCAACAAACACGAGTATGCAGTGATCTCTTTGTGAGGTTGATTTCCTCTCCTTTGGATACATAGCCAATTGTTCTTACATGTAGTAGTAATCCAATACATGAAATTCCTGCTTGAGATAAAGCAACACTTCTTATTCAGGCATGCTTTCTAAATAAAAAATCCAGTCATTTCTTTGTCACACTTCTAAACCATAGAGTTTGGTAGGAACAGAAACAGGATCTAATGTCTAGGTTTTAGAACATCTAACTGGCCACCCAGGCTCAATGGTGGTTGATTAGCTTCCATAGAGGGCAGGCTGTTTAATTCCAAAAGTCTCTGAGTTAGAAACAGCCTTATAAAAACTAAAGTGAAATTTTCCAGTAGCTTCACATTCCGAAACTCATACAGAAATAATCCATCATGCAGGGTTTACCTAGCAGACCATGTCAACAAAAGACAATACAAATCTAAATTCAAATTCCTTATATTCAAATTTTTCTCAACTAACATATCATTATTTATATTTAAATTATTAATTAAATTTACTCATTTATTTTTACATCTCAACCACAATTTTCCCTCCCTCTTATTTTCTCATTACCTCCCCTCTCCACCCATCTTCCTCCAATCCACTCTTTCTCTGTTTCTGTTCAGAAAGGGGCTCCCATGGGTGTCAAGAAAGCAAGGTATATCAAGTTGAGGTAGGACTAAGCTCCTCCCCTTGCATTAAGACTGGGTGAGGCAACCCAGTATGAAGAATAGGTTTCTGGAAGCCAGCCAAAGTGTTAAGGAGATGCCCTGCTTCTACTCCTAGAAGTCCCAAAAGTAGATCAAGCTACACTACTGTCATATATATACAGAGGGCCTAGGTCAGTCCCATGCACGCATTCTAGCTGGCAGTCCAGAGTCTGTGAGCTCCTATGAACCCAAGTTAGTTGTTTTTATAGGTTGTAAAGACCTTGAACTCCCTGGCTCATACAATCCTATCTCTCTCTCTCTTCAACAGGATTCCTTGAGCTGTGGCTCTCTGCATCTGTTTTCATCAGTTACTGTATGAAGGCTCTCTGATGACAATTGGGATAGTGTCCAATCTAATTACATGTGATGGCCAGTTCAAGTTACCTACTCACTATTGCTAGGAGTCTTAGCTGGGGTCATCCTTGCAGACTCATGGGAGTTTTCCTTGCATCAGTGTAATGACGTAAATGAATGCAGACAGATTATAAAAATATATACAGCTTTAATGGGGAAATAGACTTACAGGACCACAGGTTTCCGCGGAGAACAGGAAAGCAGAAAAAAAGGGCTGCTGGGATCACGCCCCCCCAGCAGATTTATCAGTAAACATTAGCCCGAGGCAAACACACCCCCTAATGGGTGGGGCTTATCCCTACACATCAGGTTTCTACCTGACCCCAAAATGTATCCCTCATCAAGACATTTTCATTACTCTCCACCTCCACCCATCCCTCCAGCCCAATCCCTCATGTTTCCATCCCTGCTGGCCCCCAGTCTATTCAGAAGATCTATTTCCCCTTCCAAGGAAATCCATGTGACTCCTTCCCCATCTGGGCCCTCCTGGTTACCAAGCCTCTCTGGAGCTGTAGATTATAGCATGGTTATTCTTTACTTTATAGTCAATATCTACTTATGAGTTTGTCTTTCTTAGTCTGGGTTACCTCACTCAGGATGATTTTTTTTTTCTGGTTGCCTTTAAATTTTCTGATGTCATTGTTTTTAACATATGGGTAATAGCCTATATTATAAATGTGCCATACCTTCTTTACCCATTTGGTGCAGGAGAATTGTCTGTATCCTGTCAATCATGTTTTAAATAAATGCTGATTGGCCAGGCAGGAAGTATAGACAGGAAAACCAGACAGGAAGTAGAAATGATGCAATGAGAACAGAAGAATTCTGGGAAGGAGGAAGTTGATTTCTCCCACTCTTGCCCAGATCACTGAAGCAGCAGGATGTGATCTGCCCCACTGAAAAAGATACTGAGCCACATGGCTAACATAGATCAGAATAATGGGATAATATAAGCTATAAGAGCTAATAAGTAGCCTGACCTAATGGGCCAATCAGCTTTATAACTTATAGAGATCTCTGTGTGATTTTCTTTGTGGCTTGCCAGCTGTAGGGTACCAGATGGGACATAAAACCCCAACAAGCAGGCCTCCCTCATATTACACCCATTCTTGGTTGAGGGACATCTAGGTTGTTTCCAGGGTCTGGCTATTGTGAATAATGCTGCTATGAACATCATTGAGCAAGTGTCCTTGTGGAATGATTGTGCATCCTTTGGGTATATGTACAAGAGTGATATGGCTAAGTCTTGAGGTAGATTGATTCCCAATTTTCTCAGAAACTGGACATACTGATTTACAAAGTGGTTGTACAAGTTTACACTCCCACCAGAAGTGGAGGAGTATTCCCCTTGTTCCACATCCTCTCCAGCATAAGCTAGCATTAGTGTTTTTGATCTTAGCCATCCTGACTGGTGTACAACAGAATCTTGAGGTCATTTTTAATTGAATCTTCCTGATGGCTAAGGATGTTGAATAAAAGTGTCTCCTGGTCATTTGATATTCTTCTGTTGTGAATTCTCTGTTTAGATCTGTATCCCATTTTTAATTGGATTATTTGTTATTTTGATGTCTAGCTTCTTGAATTATTTATGTGCTTTGGAGATAGCATATAAATATGCTATCTGTCAGATGTGAGGTTGGTGAAGATCTTTTTCCATTATTTAGGCTGCTGCTTTGTCTTATTGATGGTGTCCTTTAGCTCACAAGAGGTTTTCAGTTTCGTGAGGTTCCATTTATTAATTGTTGATCTCAATGTCTATGCTATTGGGTTCTATTCAGAAAGTTGTCTCCTATCCCAACATATTCAAGGCTCTTCCCCACTGGTCTTCTATCAGTTTCAGTGTAACTGGATTTACTTAACCTCAAAGTTTTGATCCACTTCGGACTTGAATTCTGTGCAGGACAATAGATATGGATCTATTTGCATTCTTTTACATGCTGACATTCAGTCATACCAGCACCACTGATTGAAGATGCTTTGTTTTTTTTCACATTGTATTATTTTGCCTCCTTTGTCAAAAACTAGGTGTCCATAGGTGTGCAGATTTACTCAGGGTCTTGGATTCGATTCCATTGTTCTACCTGTCAGTTTTTATGCCAGTATCATGTTGTTGACTGTGATTGGGGCTCTCATGGTGCCAGTGCATAGGAGCAACTAACCAGACCAATCAGAACCAACACCAAAATAACACAACAATCTTGAAACAATGTAGCCAAATTCAGAGAATGACAAAATGGGTATTATTTGTTGTAGTTTGATACAGCAGATTTCGGAGAAAGAACTTACTATTTACTAAGTTTGTGTCACAGTAAGCACAATAGTTCTTCATGTAATTTCTTTCATATACATTTTCCTATTCAAACCTCACAGAAATGTTGGACTTGAAGGAGAATGTTTACAAATGCTTTGAGAAACTGGGCTTAAATGCATAGTCTTCAAAAATCTAGCTGGTTACATTTTTTGCCTCCAACTTGACAACTTTAAATTAATACTATGTATGTTGTCTGCAGACATGAGATGATATACACCAATAATCCTAATATTTAAGTGAGGCTAGAGTACCACAAACATGAAGCCAGCCTAGACTTAGCCAAAGAATGTCTCAAAATAAAAATTTTCAAGGTTGAGGATTCCCCTTAGTTTACAGAGTGCTCCCTTAGCATGTACCAGGCTCTGAGTGTGACAACTACCACTGCAGTACGGGGCATTGGGACAGGAATCCAAGGTTTTACAGTCCCCATGTCTTCAAAGTGGAACTGGTATCAAATCACACTGTTTGCAACAACGGCCTGAAGGTTGTGTGCAAGGAGAAATTAGAAGTACTTAGTGAATGGGGAGAAAGGCAAGGGCCCAGAACAACCTGAGAATAGGATCCTCCTCATCCTGGCCCACCACGGTGACAACCTTCTCTGTCACCGCCTATGCTTGACCAGGTCAATTCAGTTCTTGTTGCCTACACTACTTTGGTCCTTAAAGTTCTTCTGTTCAGACCCCAAGTAAATGTCAAAGGAGTATGAACAGGAAAGTCACCTTCTTCCATTTCTATTGCCCCATTTCAACATCTACTTGTAAAAATAACTCCTTCTTTATATTTATGTGAAGGAAAAACTTTCATAAAAATTCTTGGTCTTAGAAAGGAAAAAAAAGCATAAATCGATTTCTTTCCAGTTTTTCAAAAGACGTTAACTCAGTTTTTGCTCACACGTGCAATACTTTTAGAATTTGTCTTAGGGACATGCAGGGATCTGCCTGTCTTTGTTTATCACTCACCTCAGAAATAGGGTCTGTTCAGTCTCTGTTAATGTTCAAAGTGACAGGAGCTGTAAATGACAACAGTATGAATCAGCAGGGTCATTAAGAAATGAATTATTGAGAAATATGTTCACATAAATGAGCGATCCATCGAGGTAGGCATGACACACACCTGTAATTGTAGTACTTGAACACTGGAAGCCAGATGATGGGGAGTCCAAAGCATCCTCAGCTACAGAGGACTTAGAAGTTAACCTGAACAGGTAAGACACTGTTTTTAAAAAGTGAAAGAAATGTGTATAATATATAATAGAAATGAAGAGTACAGTTGAATCTTAATAGTATGTAAGTTTAGGAAAATAAATGAGTTTCTGGGTTCAACCAGACATTTCAGGTCAGTATCAATAATTACTCAGACTACATAGAAAAGACACAGAGAAAAGCCCTCTCTAAATCAAGGAAAAGAAGCTAATGAGATTTATATTGAGGAAGAAAATTCAAGTCTAATAGTGTCAATATTACTGCTTAATACCAAGCAGTCAATTTGGCCTATATGTAAAAGATATATTCTAAGGATGGTAGAAAAATAGGAGGAAAACCAGTCCAATCTGTGATGACTCTACCGTTTCTTTACTTCTCTGTACTCTCTGCCATTAGCTTTTCAGAGGGTTCCATCTGCGAGGTGGAAGAGGATTTACCTAGTTTATGCTCTTCTACAGAAACTCAGTGCTGATCTATAGCCAAGAATGTTAAAATGATGCCCAGAATTCAGAAATGAAGCAGAAATACGCTTTGTAACACAGATATAAGAGCCATGGTTGAATGATAAGAGCTGTCTGCTTTGACATGCCACTCCTTTCCGAAGCTGGCACAGTTGCCAAACAGAGAATTCATGGTGCCGTGGTCTCTACAGTGGGAAGTACACAGTGAAAGGAAATATTTGGCTTCCATACTATTTGTGGAGCTAGAGGCTCGCCCTTGCAGTATATTGTGAGAAGCAAAGGGGATGTCATTGTTCATGTCAACTTTTTGTTCTGTACCAAATACACAAGATAAATAGATTAATTAATTAATTAATCAACTCGAAGAGGAGAAAGTGTTCTTTTAGCTCAAAGTTATTTTATTTCATAATCTGTTGGTTCTGTTATTTTGGTAAGGCAGAACATTCCAATAGGTAGAATATGGTAGAGCAAAGCTGCTCCATTGTGTGTGTGTGTGTGTGTGTGTGTGTGTGTGTGTGTGTGCTATGAAGTAAAAAGCGGGTGACCAGCATCCTTGTGCCTCCTCCTAAGGTTCATGCCCAGGGAACCAACTTCATTTCACTATGCTCTCCTCATCTACAAAGATTCCACCACCTGCCAGCCCCTCTTCCAGATAGGGACCAACACTGAAAGATATGACCTTTGGGAGAATACTTTAAAACCGTACCAGCCATCAAGAATGAACTGCCTGGAGACAGATAGGAGACAAGCATTGTGACAGGGAGCACAGCAACAGAAAGTAGATGTTAGTAATGTACTGCTCAGCAGAACAACAAATATTGTGTGTTCTATCTCATCTGGGGTGCCTAGCTCCAAATATTCAGGTAAGAATATGCACGTTGTAGAAACTGCAGAATCTAGAAAAGTAAAATGGAACCATTATTTGAAGGGAGACAATAGAGAAATAGCAGGCTACAAGTGATCTGAAGGGGAAAATGGAAAAACCAAAAGTCTTCAGTTGTGGAGGGGAAAGGAGATGCATACAGAAGGAGGAAGGAGGAACAACATAACAGTAAGGATGTCTCAAAAGGAATAAGGACTCACACTATTATCTATCTACCTAAAATACCTATAATATATATAAGTGTGTGTGTGCATTTACATACAATAGTTTAAGTGAAGTCTTCCCATCTGGACTGACAAGGCTTCCCTCAAGAGCCACAGACTAAATACACCCCAATACCACACTCCTTTTAAGTTATTGGCTAAAGTTGTCAGAAAACTCCCAAAACATAAAATATTGTTGCTGTCATTGATCCCCCCAGAGGTCAAGGGTGAGTCCTTACTATCAACCAAAGGAGGTGCTTCAAACACAGGACCCAAAGGACTTGATCTGGATCTAACGTGAAAGTCTGCTCCCTAACACCTAGATTTTATGGTACCGGAGGAGCCATGAAAGCTTCTCAAAAGGGAAGCAACTGACAGCTCTACTTGGAGATGATGTCTATTGACTACAAGGACTGGCACGGCATGATAACCCTAAGGGTGTAACCAACAGCTCTGTATTTGGGTATTGGGCCCATTCAACAAGAGGAAAATTATGCTTGGTCCTGAAAACCTACCCAAGCACCTGGAGCTAGCGAAGTCATAGATCTGGGAGGAAAACCTACAATTACCGCTTTATTAAACCAACATGATCCCTCAGTACATTCTAAATATGTATCCTTTTACCCACAGATAAATATAGTCCTCACGTTTATTGTTAATGGACATGTTCATTGTTGAGCTCTGTCCTCCTCTGTCTTGCCCATTATTAGCTTTTGATTTGAGATACTGACTACAGATAGAAAGAAACAGATTCTATATTTGAAAATGACAGAGATGAGACCATAAGTGCTTTTATAACTACAGAAGGGGATGAACATAAATATGGGAGGGAATATAGTGGGCACTGCAAGCATATTTCTACAAATCATTTATACTCCATAAACAGAAAATATTGCCAATTAAGATTTATAGAAGCAATTTAGATATGTCCTGCATTTGCCTAGTATGTAGCTTTTCTTTCATTCTCTTCATAATATATTTCACAGAATATAATATTTCAACATTAATAGGGTCCTATTTAACAGTATCATTTCATGGGTCATATATTTGTTATTGTATGTAAAAGTAATCATCAAATTTAATGTCAGGAAGATTTTTTTCTGCAATATTTTCTAGAAGACTTACAGTTTTATGCCTTGTACTTAAGTTGAGGTTGATTCTGAGCAAATATTTGGAAAAAATTCAAGATCAAAGTTTAGATTCTCTTTGTATATAAAACAGTATCACGGCTTTGGCTTGTGGAAATGAGAATTTCTTCCTCACTAAATTGTCTTTGCCCCTTTGTCATAGAATAGTTCATTTAACCTCTGAGCCCCATTTGATCCATTTCTCAACACTCTTCTCTGCTCCACTCTTGTGTCTCTTCTGTCACTAGAGCCATCGTGTCTTGATTGTTGCAGCTTCATGATAATCTCCAGGTCAGAACCTGAATGTTTACAATATAAAATCAACTCTGCATTCCGTATCACAGTGAGGACATTCACAAGCATTAGACTTGGAAGGCCTCTTTTAGAAATTGTGGAGCATAAATAATTACATGAAAATAATACATATTTAAGACAGCATACTTCTGTATAAATGATGACATTTTGCCATTGTTGAGTAAGGTTTCTGGATAATCTACATGTATTTTCTGGCTTTTTGTTAAAAACGAGCTTGAAAAAGGGATGCATGTGAAGCTTTCAAGACAAAAACAAAGGAGGAATACTTATATTATAATCTGAAAAGTAAAATAAATATTAAAAAAGAGTGTATTGACTAGCCTGAGATGCAACAGTACAAAAGCATGTTTACAACAGAACTCAGAACTAAGAATGAATTCTTCAGGATGTTTAGATAAATGACATTGATCACATACACCTGGAAACCCAAATACTTTGTTCTAACCTTTCTTTTTCTTTTTAAAAAATTGTACTGCAGAGTTTTTTGTTAACTTCACACAAGATACAGAGCTGTGAGAGTAAGAAACTTCAATTTAACAAATGGGTCTATAAATTGGGTAGCAGACATGACTACAGGAAATTTCTTAATCAATGAGTGATGGGAGAAAGTTCTGTCCACTGTGGGTGGTGTCATCACCAGTGGTGCTAGAGCAAACTTAGCAACCAAAGCCTGAGAAGCAAACCATTTAAGCATCACCCCTTCATGGAATCAGCATCAACTCCTATCTCTTTCTCCACTGCTTGATTTTCTTTCTGTCTTCACTTCCTTTGATGACAAACATGATTGTGGCAGTATAAGCTAAATAAATGCTTTCCTCTCCATCCTAAAATATATATATATATATATATATATATATATATATATATATATATATAGTCCTCACGCCTCACCAAGGAAGCTTTCCTTTGCAGCAGAGGAATGCCATTATAGAAATCTACAAGTAATCAAAACCCCAAATTGTTGGGTTCAGTCTCAAATGATACACCCACAACACAACCATAGACAAGCAAATAAAAGCAACTGAGAAAGGCTGTGCACAGGAGAAACTGTCTTCTCCAGGGAGGAGCACAACAATTGGTTAACAAATTACCAAATGGCCAACCCTGAAAACATACTTAGAGATAACAGGGTAAGGCTGAGACGGTTCTATTTATATATTTAGTAATACACACACACACACACACACACACACACACACTTTAAGGAAAACAGGCCATGAATTTAAGTGAGAGGAAGGTAGTGAACACATGAGAATGGCTTGAGAGAAAAAAGGGAATGGAAAAAAATGTGCAGTAGTTTGAAAGTAATTGGCCCCCATAAGCTCCTAGGGCATTCAGAGATGTGGCTTTGTTTGAGTAGGTATGGCCTTGTTGGAGAAAGTGTGTCACTGTGGGAGTAGGCTCTGAGGTCTCATGTATGCTCAAGTCACTCCCAGTGAGACAGACCTCTTCCTGTTTCCTACAGAACAAGATGTAGATCTCTCAGCTACCTCTCCAGCATCCAATTCTGCCTGCATGCTGCCATGTACCACCACAATGATAACGGACTGATCTCTGAACTGTATGCTGCCCGATTCAATTTTTTTCCTTTATAAGAGTTGCCATGGTCATGATGTCTCTTCACAGAAATAAAAACCTTAACTAAGACAAGATATAATTATATTATAATCTCCCAAAATACATCAACTGTTTTAAGAAAAGAAGCTCAAAAAAGGAAGCTAGAGCAAAAGCAAATAATTCAATTAAGGAATGAGCAGAAGACAAAGAGAAATTCATCCAGAGAAATCAAGCAAGTAGTCTGCATATGTATTTAAAATGCTCAGGATCAGTAATTATCAGAGAAATATAAATCAGAAACGCTATGCCATAGCACCTCATTCCAGTAATAATGACTGTTAAAACAAAACAAAACACAACCTGTACTGTCTGAATGAGAACACCTCCCATTGACTCATATATTTAAATAAGTGATCTCCAATTGGTGAAACTGTTTGGGAAAGATTAGGTGTGGCCTTTTGGGGGGAAGTGTGCTACTGGGGCAGGCTTAAGGTTTCAAAACATTCACCCCATTCCTAGTGTTCCTCTCTACCTCCTACTTGTAGATCAAGTTGTAAGCTTTAGGGTCAGAGAGATGGCTCAGTGGTTAAGAGCATTGCCTGCTCTTCCAAAGGTCCTGAATTCAATTCCCGGCAACCACATGGTGGTTCACAACCATCTGTAATGAGGTCTGGTGCCCTCTTCTGGCCTGCAGACATACACACAGACAGAATATTGTATAAATAATACATAAATAAGTAAATATTTTTTAAAAAAAGATGTAAGCTTTAGCTGTTCCAGACAACATGTCTAGAGCTCCCTGCCATGCTGCCCTACCATAAGGAACACAGCCCTCTAAACATGTAAGCTCAACAGAAAAGTAACTGAGACAATTGTTGATAAGGATGTTGATTAGCATAACCATTGTGGAAACAGCAAGAGGAAAGTTTCCTAAAATTATTAAAAGTAGAACTTCTCTATGATTTACATTCTTACTAACTATATTTTCAAAGGAAATTAAATCAGTGTTTTGAAGAATCAGCTACACTTCCTTTTTTTTACTATAGTACTATTTAAGATAGCCAAAATATAATTATGTCCATCAGTAGCTATATGGATGGGAAAAAAGTGATTTATTTATTCAGGGGAAAACTGGCAATGAAGAAAATAGGGTCATTTGTAAAAGCATTGGTGAACTTGGAGACATTAGGTTTTAAGTGAAATAAATAAGCACAGAAGTAAAAAATAGTGTTTGATGTGTATAATATTAAAGTATGTGAACTCATGGAAGTAGAAAGCAGAATAAAGGCCCCCAGAAGTTAGAGTACATATTGAGTGTAGGTTGGAAGATACTGGAGGGATAAATGCTAGCAGACCCTTGTGTAGCATAATAACTACAATGAATAAAAATGTATTTTAAAATACAAAAAATTAATGAGAATTCTTACCACAAAAATATTTGTGACATGGAAGGCAAAGTTTGTTAGTTATATTTTATCTATTATTTGTTGTATATATGCTCTTTTATATATCATGTTGAACAGGATAAGTATGAGTAATTTTGTTTTTCAGCTTAGAAAATGACAGAAAGAAAGATGGAAGGAAAATGGGATAGGGAAGAACAGAGAAATAAATGAATATTGGCAACATTGGGTATATTATGGTTCAAATTTGGCAGAAAAGATGAAATGGAAATTTTCTCTGATGGTCTCCATTGGCATGTAGCACATGTTTTAATACTTGGGCTTAAGCATGCATCGAGATCATCTGGAGGCTCACTGAAACACAGATTGCATGCTTTCATGCAGACATGCTGTGCAGTAAACACCAGACTTTCAGATGATGCTGTGCTCAAGGCCTGGGACTACACTTTGACACATGTGATGTTGGCTTAGCAAGAAGACCATTTGCCTGTGTACTCAAACTTCTCAGATGGTGCCGTATTTGAGCCTGGGACTACCCTTTGAGAAGCAGACTATTGGCATGGCAGAGGACAACCTTGTCTGTGGATGCAGCCTTGGGTCTTATAACCGAAGTCCTGTTCTAGCTTTGAACAAACGTGTACCAACAGATGATAAAAGCTGCCATTGTATACCCACTTCTTATTTGGCATGACTGGGTCTTTGGGTAAAATAAAATTAGTGATGTCACATAATTATTTTGTTTGACTTCTCCTTTCCTCCCATTGAAAAGATGTAGCAATGCTCACATTAAAGGGTTCAGTTCCCAACACCGACATAATTCATAACCATCTGTACCACAAGTTTCAATGAGATCCAATGTACTCTTTTTTTATTTAGGTTTTCGAGACAGTGTTTCTCTGTGTTGCTTTGGAGCCTGGACCAGAACTAGCTCTTGTAGACTAGCCTGGTCTCGAACTCACAGAGATCTGCCTGCCTCTACCTCCCAAGTGCTGGGATTAAAGGTGTGTGTCACCACTGTCCTGCTTAGATCAAATGTACTCTTATGGACTCCTCAGACTTCTACAAGCACTTGGTACACATATACTCATGCGGGTATACACTAATATACATAAATAGATACATAAATTATTCTAAAATAAAAATAAATAATTTGAGTCTAAGAATCTGCATCATTTTTAGTGCTAATTTTTTAAGTGAAGTGAAGAACAATCTTCTCCAAAGACCCACATATGTGGCTGATGGGGGTGGGTCTTGTATTTATCTGTTGCTTTCATTGGTTAATTAATAAAGAAAACTGCTTGGCCCTGATAGGACAGAAAATTAGGTAGGTGGAGTAGACAGAACAGAATGCTGGGAGAAAGAAACCCAGTCAGTGAGTCGCCATGATTCTCCCACTCCAGACAGACGCAGGTTAAGATCTTTCCTGGTAAGCCAGCTCGCGGTGCTACACAGAATATTAGAAATGGGTTAGATCAATATGTAAGAGCTAGCCAATAAGAGGCTGGGGCTAATGGGCCAAGCAGTGTTTAAAAGAATACAGTTTCCGTGTAATTATTTCGGGGCATAAGCTAGCCATGTGGGCGGCTGGGTGCCGGGGACGCAGCCCCGCCGCTCATATTACAACATGTGGTCTTTGAAATAATGAGGAAAGCAAAGAGCAGCTTAGAAAGGAATTGTCGCAAGAATAGTGGTGGACTAAGAGTAAAGAGGAGGAGGGTATATTTGAGGCCAGAATGAGACTGGCTATGGAGAAGGCAAAGCTGGTGTTGAGGAAGAAAGAGCCAAAGTCTTTGCATCTCATGCCTCCCCGCTCATCATAGTCACATTCTCATACTGAGCTGAGCTGGCTCACTGAGAAAGTCAGCTTAACTTCCTATGGGCTCTGGCACTGGCCATGTCTACTCAGAAAGCATCAACTGACCACTAGTCTGGAGAAAGGCCCAAGGGAAGTCTCTAAGAACTTGCACAAGGTTACCTGCCATAAAACAAGCACCGACACACCAATAAAATGCTCAGAAACACTCACACAAACAAACTCAAGTTCCCCCAGTATGTCCACAGGGTTTGCAAGGTATCTCATGGTACCAGTTCACACTCTTGTCATGTGGTCAGAGTTTCCAAATTACTAAGACATTTGGCAAAGCTGGGTCTTACATCTTCTCTTGAGGGACTCTCTCCTGCCAGGAAGGGTGGAGAGTATAAAAAGGAAAATCTGAGCCTGTCTGTTGCAGCCCACTTCTGTAGCCTCCTTTAGGCTCTTTTCTCCCCCGACCCTCTGTGAAGCAAAACAACTTCAGCCACGTTCGCCCGAATGTGCCATGTGTTGCTAGTAGCATCTTGCTCAGGAAAGCAAAGTCTGCTGAATAAACAGCATTTGCCTGGGAGTCATGCAGAAGGGGTGGGCAGCTGAGTGGCCAGGCATCAGCTGCACTCCACTCCTGGCAATACAGAGAAGGTGTATGGATCTAGCTTCCCTTGGCTGGGGGCTAAGGTTTAGTTTTTTTTATATCAAATTCACCCTGAGCATCGCTTATTATCATTCCTATAATTGCTCCAGACCGAGTGGAAAGGACAGTATGCCTCTGGGTCACTTAGTAAGCAACTTATTTTCTAGAGGCTCTAGGCCAGCTTCTCCATTCTCTTTCAGTAAACACTTGGGAGACTTGCTCCTGCCGCTTGGCAATTTGCAAAGATATTCTTTGTCCTCAGAAAGGCAAAACAAGATGGACGAGGTCAATGGGGGGATATGAGTTATCTTGGATAATCAGTTGAAATATCCACATCTCTAATTCAAGGCTTCCTTTGATTTATCAATGTCATATTTCACATTAAGGCCCCCAACATCCATTTTCTTCATTTCCTTTCTAATTATTGCTTCCCAACTCAATAATTTGCTGTTACATAGTTTCTGACGTCTTGCATCTAGTTTGTTCAGCACCTCGGAATGTGATGAGAAAAAAAAAAATGAGCTCTCTGTTAGAAAAGCCATGCGAGTTTTCTGTTCTCTTAGTTTACTTTTTTTGACCTCTCCCTCGTCTCTGTAATTACATCCAGGCCAGTGGCTAACGAAGCTGCGGGAAGAGTAAATGGTTTGTCTGAGATCACTGGGAAGGAGGTCTGAAAGAATGGAGGCTCAGAAACCAAAGTCAGATTCTGATCAATTGTACCATTTATAGGGGCAGAAACTTAGGCAAGTGTTTTTAAGGGTCAGTCATCACATATGTATATTCTAGGAGACTTTACACTGGAGAGTCCAGTTTCCAGGTAGACTACAGCTCACCCAGCTGAACGGTTGTGGGAATCGGAGTGAATGCATGCTGCTTCCCGTTTCTCTGCTTCAATGCAAACCCTACTGTCTTCTACTTGTATTCCTAGACCAACCCCCAGAATAGCTATCCTTGTTTGTCCACTCCTCCACCCCTTTCTTAGTACAGCAGCCAATGAGCTATTTGAGCATCAATCAGACCATGCCATCCTCTGACATCTGCAAAGGCTCCATGTCTCCTATAGAAAGATGAACACTGGTTTTGATGGTCTAGTTGGTCCCATAAAATAGCCCCGTGTTGCCTCCATGGTCCACACGCCTGCTCCTGTCTTTCTTGCTTATTACATTCAGTGACAGGCTCTTCCCTGTCACTTGAATGGATCCATTATGCTCCTGCTGGGGGAGAGGGAGGAGTCTTTGCCCTGACAGCTAGCTGCTTCGACTGCAGTTACTTCATCTCAGTTCAAACATTCCCTCCTGGAGAGAGAGGAGATGTGTAAGACTAGGGAAGTCAAGGAAACCAAAGAGGCTCTGGGAACTCAAAACGTTCCAAGATTTACAAGGTCTTTCCCCAAGTTACAAAAGCAGTAAACAGTTGCTGGGAAGAGAGAGTCTGTCCAGTGGTGCTGACTGCAAGTCAGGCTGGGAGTTCCCGGGAAGCGGCTTGCATGAGTCACCGCCTAAGCCTGAGTGGGCTGCTCAATTACAGAGCTGCCTTTGAGCCCCCTGTGCTCCCGTAAGCAACTGTAGCAAACACATTGGTTCATCAAGCCAGACTTGGATGAAATTGGCTCTCCAGTTTATTGCTCAGTATTTGGGAACAAGTATTTGTTCACACCTTTGATGTCATCATAACAGCCTGGAATGCTCTGAACCTGCACTATGACCCATCTCCTCAACTCAGCAGGCTTCAACACAACACAGCTTCAATGGGCTAGTCTGCCAACACTGTCCATTTGACATCATGACCTGGCATGACCATGGCATACTGTTTGACAGTTCCTGGATTAAAAAAAAAAAAAAAAAAAACCAAACAAAGAAAGAAAAACAAAACAAAACAACAACAACCAGAGGACTTAGACAAGATATACCATGGGTTAACAACATGAAATCACACCAGTGGTATTTCCCATGAATAGAGAATGAGATCTTGTGAGTAACCTCGCACCCCCTTACATTTTGATGAGACAGACTTGAGGAACCCCAAGGAACACCTCTCTGGCATTGCAGTGACCCCTGGACTACCTGACAGGGGTGCCCCCTGTTGCTCCACTCTCTTCTCTCCTTTCTCCACTAACTTCTGCACTCCAGACAGCGCTTTGCAATCTCCGGCTGCAAAGCTTCGCTCCTTTTTCACACTCTGAGATGGAAACGGTCTATGTCTCTTTACAGTTTTGATGAACATGACAACTGAAGAGAGGGTTTCTGGGTTCTTGGAGCCAGATCAAAGTAGAGAGCCTCTTCCCCCATCATAATCGTAGCTGATTCTGAGAGGGGACAGTAGGAGCTGCCTCTTACAGACATCAAATGAGGATGAAACTTAAATAACTAAAGAGATGAGTTTCCCTAAAGGTCCTCCTGAACTGCCTTCTAGCTCCCGGACTGTGAGGTAATGTTATTTCCAAGCCAGAAGGATCTCATTGACACTTAGTATCTCCAGAGGCTCTCTACTGGCTTGACTTTTGAATTCCACATCCACCTCACAGATGGTTTGGAGAGCTGTGAAAGGAACTGTAGCTCCCCTCACTGTCTTGAAAGGAAAGAGGAAATTAACCTCACATTTTTGTGGGGCATATCTTCTGAGGGAAAACAAACAAAAACAAACAAACAAAAAAAAAACTCACTTAGCAAAAAGATGCTAAGAGCCAGGGGATGAGAAAGTGGGTTACAAGACTGTCTCTCTCTATAACAGAGAGGCTGCACCAGTGAACTCTCAACAATGTTGTTGCCTAAACAAGACCGGAATAATGACAACACCTGTGACCATCCTAAAGTGGATAAGGAAAATCTCACAAGACCTCAGCCGTCAGTGAGGAACTACACATATTTAACAATGGCTGAGAGTACGGGAGGCAGTCTTCCCCAGAGACAAGCCTCCTACCCGGTTAGGCAATAGCAAGTGGTCAGCTCTAAAAACACATACATACAAGTAATATTAAAAGAACTCAGCATGTTTTCTTTATGTATCTATAGACTGTGTGTATAACAACAACAATTAAAGAAAATGCAGTCATAAATTTGGTAGAGAGTAAGGGGAGGAAACAGAGGAGAAACGAGAGGGAGGGCAAATGATTCAAGTATAAGATACATCTATGAAACTAAATCTTTAAAAAATTATTGTTAATCTTTACATATTAGCAGAAAGTAAGAGAGTACTAGTTTGGTAGGCTCACAATGGCACAATAACACACCGTGAATAGTTTAATGTTCTCAGCCCTGGAGGGTAGAAGTCATTCCTCCTCCCTTGGTTTCCTGGTCTGTTTTGTGTTGCTACAATAGAATAACCTTGACTGGGTAATTTATAAAACAGATAATGTCATTTTTCACAATTTGGAAAGCTGGAAAATATAATATCAAGTTGTCAGCACCTGGCAAGGGTCTTATTGCTGGATTGCCTCATGTTGGAAGGCAGGAGGCAGAGGCAGAAGAGTGGAAGAGAGCAAAGAAGATCCCAACTTGCTTTCATGATAAACTTGCAATTATAAATCAGTTCTTGTGATAGCAAACCCAATCTAACAGTAATGACATTACTCCATTTACGCAGTAAGAGCCTTGGTGACTTGGTTACACCTTGGGCTGCTCATTCTTTAGGTTGAAATAGAGTCTTGTTAGGTAGCCTTTGATGGCCAGGCACTCGCTATGCAGGCCAGGTGAGCCTCACACTCTTGATAATTAGCCTCCAAGTACAGTATTACAGGCATACATCACAACACCTGGTTCTCACCACCATACCTGACTCTCAGTTACCTCCTAAGGTTCCAACGTCTCTTAACTGGTCCAACATTACTGCCTTGAGGACTAACTTTACAACACACAACCTTCGAGGAACAAATTCAAAGAGTAGTCTATGACTTATATGTCCTGCCCAGGCCACTAAAGAATGTGACATAAGATGGCCCTGTTAAGCACATGAAGAAGCCTAACATTTCACTGCTCCTTGCTACACTGCCTGTTATTTGTACCATTCTCTTCGTCGCACTTGATTCATTCTTGAAAAAGGAACTGGTCCTCATTCAGTGCCTGTGGCATCTTCAGATTCTCACACTACAGCATCTCATTCCATGTCCTATACCAAGCTTCTCTAAAAATTATTTTCAGATAGTTATGGGTTTTAATTTTGGCTATATTCTCCTAAATTATGACGGTGATTTTTATCATGTTCATCCATCAAACAAGCGTCACACCAATAATCCACGTTTGCAGGGACACTCTCACTGTGCTCATTTCACGGAAAAGCAACTTGGTCCTAAAACCAAGATCAGTAACAGGCATTGGTCTGCCTTATGCTAATCTGCCTCTCTACCTTTCCTTGATGCCCATTCCCAGCTCCTCTCCAGGGCTTCTCTTTCCGATTAACACTGCCTACAGTGACTATCCGTCCACCTTTGCCTTCTTAGCCCTACCCCAAATCCTGGCACTGCTTATTTCTACTTTCTAATCTTCCGAACACACCCATTTGGAACTCTAACACATACTGTTACATCCTATGATCACATGTGAGCAAGAACAAGATTGGGTTCCTTTCACTCAGTTTCCTAGGAGGGCGATGGGCACAAGTAACCAAATCCTGGTGACGAAAGGCAGCCCAGCCTCTGGCACCTCTGCATAGAGAGCAAGGCCTGCAGGGAGATCCAGAGCCTGCCTGCTACATTGTCTCTGTATGCCTAAGGATTTTGCCGGGGCATGCCAGTTCATCTCCCTGGCCTGTATGAACACCCGTTGCAGTCCATTGTTTCTGAACTTCCATCCAGGTTTAACACTCTCTCAACCTAAGCCCTGCTTCTGTGAAGGCACTCCTATAATTTCAGCCAATGCTGATCGCTTCCATTCTTAATTAAGCCCATATTTCAGTACTAAAAACCTGAACACAACTTGACAGAAATATTTTGTACCACTTCTGCATTTAGGAAGCAATGAAATTGTAGCTTGAGGGCCAAAAATGATGTTATGCTTGGACTTGTCAGTAGGAAAAAACTGACACTCTGCCTGGACATGTCAGCATTTGAAAACAAGAAAAATGTGGGATGTGTTCACACCTCAGTATAAATATATGTGAACCACCTACTAAATACCTTTTGTAATGTTATATGTTTTTCTCTTTTTCTGTATTGGCATCTTTATTAATCTTAGCTCATTTACCAAATAAATTCCCAGAGATCAAAAGCTATCCAGTTATGTGGTCCCACAGATCCTGGGCAAATGCAGCCTCATTGCAAAAGCCTAGAATATCTATTTCTGATGGCAAGAGGGCTATAAATATAAAATAAATACTTCACATGATACACTTGACTTGTCTGATGCCTATAGTTAGCTAGAGCTCTAAGAAATGGGTTATCTCGTGCTGGCTTTGCACCGGTTTCCAATTCATCCAAACCCACTAAAATATTGTTGTGGTTTTTCATAGATCATTAACTTTAAAAGACAAACTTTAAATTAAATTCACTTTTTTTCTTAATAGTTATCAATAGGCTAGATTAAGATAATCTATATTCACAGATTCACAGTCGTAGATATCTCCTTGCCAATACAATCTGAGCTTAAAATTTGAGAATTGAAACTGAAAAATTCAGCTTCAGTGTTTTGCTGATAAGGAGAATGACTCTGGGGCCCACAAGGCAAGTCAAACTCACAAAGTCAGGGAAAACTCTGCTGGCAACGGAAAGAACTCCATCTTTTAGAACAGTGTGTTTTCCCTAGATGTGCTGAAATTCATTCACAAAGATGCACCATGTGTATATAGGATACTTGTCGACTGGAGTCATCTCTCCTTCCCACCTCTATCTTTCCAGGGCGGATTAGGACTAAGGCCAAGGGGCTAACAAAGGTAACGCTGGGAGGTGCTATGCACGTGTCACGTGGTCTTATGATGCACGCTACAACACCTACCTGTCAGCCAAGATGTAAGCACCAGTGTGATAGTGACAAGACTGTTTATAGAGATCACTAACTCCATTCTTGATTGGATTTGAGGCCAGATTCATGGGATGGAAGTCATGCCTGATGCTATAAGTGTGTTCAAAGCCTATGGTTAGGAAAATCATAGGCCACAGGGGAAAACATAGTGATAATTTTTTTTCTACTAGTCATGATGCCAAAAGGTCGTATGAGAATTTCTTTTTTTTTTTTTTTGGTTTGGAGCCTGTCCTGGAACTAGCTCTGTAGACCAGGCTGGTCTCGAACTCACAGAGATCCGCCTGCCTTTGCCTCCTGAGTGCTGGGATTAAAGGCATGTGCCACCATTGCCCAGCGCCGTATGAGAATTTCATACATCATTACAATATTTATATCATTTCTACCCCCTCCCCTCTGCAATCCCTCCATGTCCCTCCTCACACATCACCCACGCAAACTTAAGATCTCTTCTTCTATATTGCTATTACATATGTATGTATATGCACATGTCATATGTAGAAGACACTATCTTACAGCTTGCTTCCTGGTCCTCTGGTTCTTCCAATCTTCCTGTGATTTTTCTGGGGCTAATGTGTAGTAGTTGTGTTGTAGACGTATCCATTCAGGGTAGACATCACATGACCAGTGTTCTCTGCATTTTAATCAGTTGGAGATTTCTGTAAGGATCTCCATGCGTTGTCAAAAGAAGCTTCTTTGATGAGAGATGAGAGCTCCACTTAGCTGTGGGTATGAGAACAAGTGTTTAAAGTGAAGTTGGGAATTATACTGGTTTAGGAAAGTGGCGGTAATAGATTCTCCTCTTAGACCTATGGCCTCACTAGTCATGGGTGATTGGTTATGTTTAGAGTATTGGGTCTGAGTTTGCTCCTATTGAGCAGGCTTTAACTTCACTTAGACAGCTATTGGTTGCCCCCAACATATAATTGCTGTAATTGTACCCTACTAGGTGTCATCGTTGTGGTTTATTGGTTTTACAGTTAAGCAGAACTATTGATTGCTGTTCTCCCTTGGCCCTTGCACAGCATCATCAGATACAGCGAGAGCCAATCCTCATGGAGGAGTCTTTCATGTCATTTCCGGCTTGATTGCTCAAGTCTTTTGTCTGTAGTATAGTGTTTTCACAATAGGGTCTTACCTTCAAGTTCTGGGAAACAATCAAAGACAATAGGTATAGCCCATATTTATTTTGTGGTCTATTTAAATTTTCTAACCAAGAACTCTAAGAGATATTTTCCATGCCTAGCACTGGAAATGTTGTTATATAATGTGGTAGTTTGGATGAGATTGCCCCTATAGGCTCATGCATTTGAACACTTGACCCCAATGATGATACTGTTTGTGGAGGTCTGGAGATGTAACCTTGCCAAAGAAGACACATCACAGGAAGCAAGGCTTAACATTTCTAAGACTGAGACCATTCCCAGTGCGCACGCTCTCTCTCTCTCTCTCTCTCTCTCTCTCTCTCTCTCTCTCTCTCTCTCTCTCTCCTTATCTGTCTGTCTATCTATCTATCTATCTATCTATCTATCTATCTATCTATCTATCTATCTATCTATCTATCTCTATCTCTCCTTCTCTCTGTTTTGTGCTTGTGGCTAAAGATACAAGCTTTCAGCTATCTGTACATCTGCACCAGTCTGCTGCTGTGATGGTGCTGGCTTCTATCCCTCTGGAACCACAAGCCCAAATAAAACCTTCCTTCTATAGTTGCCTTGGCCATGGTGTTTTAGCACAGCAATAAAAAGGTAACTAATAAACATAGCCTAATGTTCTTGTTAAATAGTTATTAATTTTATCCATAGCTATGTGCTGCTCCAAAACTTGGTCAGGGGAACTTCTTGTTTCAAGGGCATCAGTCAATGCATAGGCTCATTACTGAGACTAAGCAACTGTGTGGGCTCAGTCATAGGTGGGACACCTATATCATCCCCTTCCCTACTCAAGGCTGATGGAACAATAAGAAGGAGGGGACAGGAAGGATGTAAGAAGTCCAAGACAGGGAGGAATGCTGTCCTCTTTGGGCATGGCATTTCTGTCACACATATAAATTCAAAGCCGCTATGGTTCTAGTTATCTACACAAGACCTGTGCGAGATCAAACAAGTGAAGAATTCTACCCCAGAGAGTAGGGGGTGTGACAAGTTCCCCAGTCCCCAGTCTGAGTCTATTTGCAGTTGGTGCTGGAGGGGAAAAGCTTTTCTTAGAAGAGTGTCACTGGTAGGTTCCTGATGGCCCAGTAGATAATCCATGTCCATGCACATATAAGCAGCATGAATTACATTCATTGTGTTTAGATAGATAGATAGATAGATAGATAGATAGATAGATAGATAGATAGATGATAGAAGACAGAGACATGTATTTGTGAATTAGATGTGAGAGGGGCCTGGGAGAATTTAGAAGAGAGGAGAGTAAGGGGCATATGATCAAGATACATTGTATAGATGTATAATATTTTTAAATACATTTTTTAAAGAAAGGCTGGTTAGTCTTTTATTTTTGAGGCATGGCTCATACCTTATTTGTCTCAGAAACTTGCAAGCTTTAGGAACTGAGAACTTACTCACTCTATTTTAAGAAAGCATGAGTTCCATATTGTAAAATTTCTCATGTTGTATTGCCAGAGAAACTGAGGGCCCTTGCATGCCTACAGGTAGGATCCTGTCAGTTCTTACTGTTCTGATATCAGATCTGTATACATCACCCAAACACATGTAATAGTGGATCAGACTGGTTCTGTTTCTATCACATGCATGTGAGCCTCAGTTTCTATAAGAGGGTAATAATAACTAAGCTTTAGAGCAGTTATGATCACCTACAAAGCATTATGTGACTGGCCTGGCAGGCATACTATAACAATCTGCACTGTTAGAATGGTGGCTAGACGTCAGACACGTGAGCTTTCATTATGAAGCTTTAGTTTCCTTCTGCCCCTGAACTCAGTCCGTAACTTCTTAAAAGCCTACTTATTGCTTTCCTAGTATCCTTCCTTCATGTTTACTCTGGAACTCAATGAGTTCAGTTAAAATTGTCCACCCTGGGTCTGGAGTTAAAAGTAATGACTGCTCTTCCAGAGGACTTGATTGGATACCCAGATCCCACATGGTGGCTCAAAACCATCTGTAACTTCGGCTCCAGGGATCTAACACCCTCTTCTAGCCTCTGTTTGCATCAGGCACATAAATGGCACACAGAGATATGCACACAGAAAAAACACTCATACACATAAAAAATAAAATAAAATGATAGATAAATAAATGAATAAAAATATCCACCTCCTCAGACTTCCTTGTATTCAAAGAATATCACCTGACTCTATTCTACCTGAAGTTACATAAGCTGGAAATCCTGGTCAGGGCCTTCAGGATGCTTGGCGGAGGCCTGGACATGTGGACACGATACCAGGACTTTTCAGGTCTTTGCCTTCAGTTCTCAACTAGCATTGCCAAATTTATTTGGATATAATTTTAAATTCAAATCAATGAAGTATCCTGTGTGTTTGTTTGTAATTTTGGCAACCCTCCCCTCTGCTGTTAATTACTTCTCCCTGCCTCATAGGTAGATACCAAGCCTGGAGATGTAGGCACCGACCTGAAACCAGTATCCAGCAGAAACGGAGAATTGTGGAGAAAGCTGAGGGAATACAGGCAGCTGCGGTAATCATTAGCCTTTCCCTCTGCCTATGGAGGTCTTACCTGGTGAACTTGCAGGCCCCACGCTATGCTAATCTACTGTGATTTTCTACTCTGGTTATACTCATCTGATGGTTACAGTGATCACTCTCATGCTAATGTTTTCAAAAAAGTCTATGCTTCCTTGCTTCCCTTTCTTTGTCTACTATTCTTTATGACAATCTTTAACATAAATGTGTTATGTTTTCTAAATTCATACAAAAATCATTGACCCCAGCAGAGTCAAAAAATGAAACTTCAAATGTTTCTTAGGTCCAATGCTATAAATACATCTGTGCACTAATTCTAAAATATTCATAATTTTCATTGAGGGCATTTGCATTTGGCATTGCAAATCTAACAAATTTCATATTTTGAACTTTAAAACATATAAAACTTTTCAGGAAAAACCCACCCTTTTTTTCCTCCCAATTAAATGTTAATCCATATGGAAGGGTATTGACATGAGCAGCTGTCCATTTCTTGGCCTACCCGAAGACTCACCCCAAGCTGACTACAGGACCTCAAGAACTAATCCTTACATTCAACTTCTAACTCATTTCCCCATAACTGTGTCCTGTACTGTGTACTGGGGAATGTTAGAAAAGTAATCATCTCAGAAGACAACTCGCTGGCTCAGAAACCTCCTCCATGCGCCGGTATATTTCCCTCTTCTGCTCCCCCAGTTCCCTGGCTAGCAGCTGCATGGTTTGACTGTGGTCAACAGTTATGGCCTTGTCGTTTACCCAGACACTCCAGTCTAGCCATACTCACTCTCGCTCTCTCCTACCTGACAGGACACACATTTGCACTTCAAGTTTCAATCCTGGCCCATGTCATTAACGCCTCAGAGAAAGCCTCCTCCTCTCTGGAAACGGCTCTGAATCCTACTTTCCATCTCCGATCTTGTTTTCTGAGCTGCTTTAGCTACCCTGACTCCTCCTTGCAGTACAAATATATTCAGTCCTGCCTTGACTTACACCGGTTCTTTTTGCTGTCTCGTTAAGAAAACATTGGCTCTTGGTATAGTGTGATTTAGAGGACCTGCTTACAAAGCTGCTACATATTCTAGGTATCTCAGATTTTTCACACATATACAGGGAAAAAAATAGAATAACTGAGGAGAAAAGGATTATTATTCCTCTTATGTTCTGGAGGGAAAAATATTTTTTGCTCCTCTGCCTCAAAGAAGCTTCCATTATGCCTGTACACAGGTGCGCCATCACTGAAGGGAGGATCTCCTCGGACATCCATTCACAGATGCGCCATCACTGAAGGGAGGACCTCCTCGGACATCCATTCACAGATGCACCATCATCGAAGGACAGGACCTCCTCGGACATCCATTACAGTACAACAGAGCATCCTAGGCTCTATTACATCGACAGCTCTGCAGTATCGCTGTTTCAGCAGTGGTGACACTACATCTTCTTTTTTTATTTTAATTCACTTTTTAATTTCATTTTCTATTCCATCCACAGTTCTTCCCCACCCCTCTCTTTCTGACCCCTCCCCACATGCATCCCACAGCCCACCTCTCCACCCACTCCTCCCAACAGGTAAGGGCTCCCATGGGAAGTCAACAAAGTCTGGCACATTAAATTGGGGCAGGACCAAGCCCCTTGCCCCTGCATTAAGGCTGAACATGGCATCCCATTATAGGGATGGGCTCCAATAAATTAGCTCATGCACCAGGGATAGATCCCGGTCCTACTGTCAGGTGCCTAACAGATAGTCCAAGCTTCACCACTGTCTCCCACATATGGAGGATCTAGTTCTGTCCCATGGAGGCTCCACAGCTGTCAATCTAGAGATTCTGAGTTTCCACAAGCTTGGTTCAGCTGTCTCTGTAGATTTCTCTCTCATGATCTTGATCTCCCTTGCTCATATATTTCCTCCTCCCTCTCTTTGATTGGACTCCCAGAGCTCAGCCTGGGGCTTGGTTGTGGATCTCTGCATCTGGTTCAGTCAGTTGATGAATGAAGAAGGCTCTATGATGATAGTTGGGGTAGCCACCAATCTGATTACAGGGGAGAGCCAGGATGGTTGAGGGGGTAGAAGGATGGAGTGGGAGAGCGATGAAAGAGAGATCTTGATAGAGAGAGCCACTATGGCGTTATGGAGAAACCTGGCACTAAGGAAATTCCCAAGAATCCACAACAATGATTCCTGCTAAGACTCTTAGCAATAATGGAAAGGGAGCTGGAACTGGCACTCTTATCTTCTTAAAGTATCATTCTCAATTGCCATACAATTCCCAGAGTACTCAGCCTCTCCCCCGGCTCTTGCCATTTGATAGGTGTCTTGGGAAATTTTTTCCCTGTTCCTATGATAAAGTACTCTAGAAAAAAGAACTTAGGGAAGAAAAGAGTTTATTCTAGCTCCTAGTTCAAGTCTGCAGTCCATATTAGTGGGGAAATCAAGAAGCAAGAGTTTGAAAGAGCAGGCGCAAGGCAGCAACCCCCATCAAGAAGCAGTGAGTAATGAAAGTTTGCTTCTTCTGCTTGGCTCCCTTTCTCTGCTTACATAAGCCAACATCCCAGCCAAGGAATAGTGTCACCCCTACTGGTCTTCCCACCTCAATTAATACCATATTATCAATTGATTAGATACCACACACACCAAATCCAGTTCCATTAACTTGTTTTATTTTGTAAAACAAGATTTTATTGGACTTTTTAACAACATTGTCAAATATATTAACATAGCTCTTCAATTTTATACATGTTGCTTTATTTATTATGCTTTCTAGAAACAATTGAGGTGTTTGCTTGAAACAAAATACTAAGCTTATGACAAATAAATAAGGCCAAGAGTCTTACAGAAAATGAGGGGGACAAGGGACCAACCTGTGTTATAACAATCATAGTGAATGCTCCCAACAGGGACGAATGGCCAGCTTGATTGTCATCAGATGGATACAATGTCTTAATGGGGTATTAATTAATCACCTATTGACAACCAAGCTTTTTTAAAAGAGTAGATATTATATAGTGTAGATAACAATGCATCTTTTAAATCCATGACTCAAACAAGATAGAAATTTATATATGTAACCTTTGTGCAAAATTCATAGGAAAGGCTGTTTTCGTGGTTTCCAGAGGTGTGTCATCTGTCGCCAACTGACCTGGGACCCAAGCCTTCTCTACCATGTGGATTTATCTCCCAGGACACTTCCAGCATACGGATTTTCAGACTAAACCTCACCTTATGATTCAAGACAGCTGTTAGTTAAGTTATTATTTCCTACTTACAGTTTAAAGAAAGCTGAGGTGGGAGGAAGGATTTCCCTGGTTGAGTCTATGACCTTTAAGAAGCTTTCTAGGAAGTCACTAACTACCTAACATCCCCATTTCTGTAGCAGTCAGAGTTCTCCAGAAAACCCAAGATGACAGAATAAAAATAGGTGTGTGGGTGGACAGTGGAAGGACAGATTGATGTGATGTGATATGATATATTTGATAATGAGAAGGTACTTACTATGGAAATTGCCTCGTGTCTTACAGGAAGTCTCATGATGGGCTGACAACAGGCTGGAGAACGAAGAAGTCAATGGCAAGGTTCTGTTTAAGGTCAATGGCCTCAGAATAAGGAAAGCAATGATGCGACTCTCAGTCTGAGGCAGTGGACATGAAGACCTCAGGGAACAGTAATAATAAAAACCCTCCGTCATAAGGCCAGAGAAACTGGAGCTCTGAAAGGTTCAAGGAATGGAATCTGACTTCAGCAGAGCATATCTCCTGCTCCTCTGCCTTATTGTTCTTTCTAGGACCTGCACCAAGTGGATTGTGCCCACCCACACTGAAAGAATGGACCTTCTTAATCCGTCAACTGATGCACAAGACAGCTCCTCCACCAGCTCTGGGGACCCACAGTCAAATTGAGACCTAAGATTGCCCAGTACAACTTCCCTCTTTTGGTCCAGGATACCTATAGTTACCAGGGAAACCGGAGACAACTGTATTCTGACTGGGGTGCCAGGACCGAGGTGTAGGAATCTGCTGTAGGGAAAGGTAAGGAACAATGGGCAGCTTCTCCTCCCACTGGCACACACTCTGAGGAGGAACTTCCTCCTCTCTGCTTGCTTTCAGGAAGAGTTCACCCTGACTTTCACACTTGACCAACACAGGACAGACTAAAGGCTAACAGTATTTCTGTTTCTGTCCATCATTTTACCATACATTCCCAGGGCACCTAAGAACTTTGGCAGATTAAAGAACCCACAGCTGAGGGAGGGAACTGCTCCTGCCCCATTTTTAGGTCCCAGAAAGTAAAGTCTAAGAAACCCAGAAGGACATCTTGGGTTTGAATGCCTTTCATCCTGCCTCATCTGAGTTAATTTTCTCAGAGACTCTGCCCTCCAGGATGCCTGCAGACACTGAGGACAGCCTAGAGTCCCAAGGACTCTCAGGAGCCACTCAATGGCTCCATCAGCAATGTGATCACCATTCCCACAGAATCTACTAGATGTGCAAATAAGGAACTGAAATAGACTCCTTAGCTAGGACAAGGCTGCAAGCTAGTCAGGAGGCCTGGGAGGAAGGCTCTCTGCAAGAAAGGGTAGACTAGCAGTTGCTTTAACATAAGCATGCTGTCCTGCCTATCATCTGGGTTCTTTTCTCCTTTTTGAACACCTTAAGGGTCTCTAACAACAAGAAAAATAAAGAAGAAAGCACAGGATCTCAAGTAACCAAAGTCAGAGGTAGCCAGAAGAGAACAATAGCAGAGGAGGCCATTCTCAACTTCCTCCTAACTATTAGGCAGCTCCTTTGAGATGGAGGCCAGGGATGCTGTGGGGGTTTTGAATAAATGCAGTCAGTGGGAGCATGGAGCTCCAGCATTCACTTTTTCCCTTCACCTCCCTTAAACCTTAGTTTAAGGTCCTTGGCAAGCAAAGCCTTGCTACAGTAAAGGACAGGGTTACATCCCCACATGTGCCCAAAGTGGCCTCCCTCTATTTCCCTGTGACACTTAAGCCTTTGGGCAGCATTGCTTCCTGTCACTGCATACTGCAACCTGGTTTTCCTGTTGCTTAGAAAAACCCAAAAGAAAATGGGTATCTGGGCTAAGGAATTGTGGGAACCAGAGGGAGTGAGGACACCTGGGAAGCATAGTCCACTGAATCAACTAGGCAAGGCTCGTGAGGGCTAGGAAAAGCTGAAGCAGCGATGGTGGAGCCTGCCTGGGTCTGTATCATGTCCTCTGCATATGTGTTGTGCTTGTTGGCTCACTGTTCTGGGCAGACTCCTGTCAGTGAAAGATGGGGGTGTCTCTTACCCTTTTACCCATTTTTGAGACCCTTTTCCTACTACTGGATTGCCTCACCCAGCCTTGATGTGAGGGTGTGTGCTTGGTCTTATTGTATCTTGTTGGGTCCCTGAGAAGCCTGCTTTTTTTCTGGGGGATAAAGGGATGTGGGAGAAATCTGGGGGAGGAAGGATTTGGAAGATGGAGGGAGGGGAAGCTGTGGTTTGGATGTATTATATGAGAGAAAAAAATTTAATTTTTTTTTCAAAGAAAAGAAAATGCAAACATTTCTTTGTGGTCCCTAGCAAAACCAACTGCTACTTTCTAGTAAATTTTATGTTCTGTTTTGATAAATTCCGTCCATTTTTCATCTGGCAAACACACTTCAACCCTAATTAGAGGTTTGTCCCATCATGCTAACAAGAAATGCTAGTTTATGACCTATGACTATTGGAAAATATTTTCTTATGTGTATTCTGTCAAGTGACCTGTGACTCGAACCCAGCCATTCTCCTGCCATGTGGAATTCCCGGCACCAGTTTTCCATGACATAGTTATGCCAGCCCCTGCGAAGACATAGGCGGAGTCATGTCTACAAATTCACTAAGCTATCGTCTACAAGTTCTATGGTACCCTACATCTCTCCAAGACAGCACAAGACTTTAAAGAACACATCAGCCAGCTCTGTACCAATGACCCTAGCACAGGTTCCAGATCATCAGCAGTAAGGAGCCAGTCCTAGAAAAAAAGCCCTCGTTTACAAGTGATACTGAGCCCCAAACATGTCTCAACTCTACTCCAACAATATTGAGCATGACATGGTTACCTCAGAGATAGTCTCCATTTGATGTCTGACTCCTCATAAATAGGAGCTAAGAGCACTAATCCTCCAGCAGGTAAATTACCTGTGTTCGATTATAATTGGCCTCCTTTACTGCAAGCTTTGCATTGAGAAAATTATAGCTTTATTGCAATAGAGAGCCAGAAAGGGTTAATTTGCCTCCAAAGGGAGCATAATCCACTCCTTCCTCTCCGGAAGCATCAGATCAAGAGGTAATTACAATGACTGACAGCCATATTTATATTTTTATTGGATTATTATTAAGCATTATAGTATTCATCCTGATTACTCTAGCAATTCCACTTTAGGCAGAACTCAAGGAGGAGAAGGAGGATGCCGTAGACCAGAAGCTTCCTCTCTATGAAGTTTAACATTCCTAATGGATGGAAAGTTCTATTATTGAGGAGCAAAATAACTGATCTGTTTTCTGAGTGCAGGGCAGAGCCTAGTCACTGTTAGTGGGGTTCAGACTATGTTGGAGGGGGTATGGAGGGTTTATCCTGCCCTCCAAACTTCTCAAAGGTGGACAGAAGCTAGGAGCGTTTTTGCAAGGCTCAAGGGCTGCCTTCAAACTGGTATTAAAAACTGCATCCAGGGACTGGAGAGAGGGCTGAACAGTTAAGATTGCAAACTGCTATTGCAGAGGGTCTGAGAGTTTATTTCTAAGCATCCATAGAGTGGCTCACACCACCCTGTGACTCCAGCTCCAGGGGACCTAGCATCTCTGACCTCGATGGGCAACTGTACTAACGTGCACATAACTGCACACAAACACTCACACACAATTTAAAATAGAATAAATCATTTAAAAAACTGCATCTGGACACTGGAAGGAGCGTTAGGGATTGTGCTTAAGAATTTCTAAACAATAAGGATGCATGGAACATGTTGGATACCCACTATGTACAAGTTAGACATATGTCCTGTCTTGAATAGCTAATAGTTTGCATTAAACAATAATAATGGCCCGAAAGGCATTACTGTGGCAATTGGTATGAGAGAAGGAGTGTGGTGTGGTGGTGTGTAAAGAAGGGACTTAGGAAACACGCTTGGAAAATGTGGTCAGGGATTGGTTCCTTGAAGGTCATGGGGAAAGCAGGAAGCACAGATGAAAACCTCGAGTGGAAACACAGGCTTCCGTCGCCTGATCTGTCTGAACAGACTGCTTTTCATCAGAAGCTTAATGTGCCGTATAAGAAAGGCTTACTTTATAGTGCACCACAGCTCAGCTTAGAGAGAGAATTGGACACTGGAGGAGAGGACAGGCATGCATTCCTGGTGCCCTCACCTTAGATCTAGTTCAGCAGCCCTACATCTCCTGAATCTCTCTCCTCTTCTTCTCTCCATTCTCCACACTGCACAAGACACACCTTCTAAATCTAGATTTGATTGTTGTGGGATAATGCTCTTGTACATTGTCAAGAGTTGTCACTTACATTGGTTTAATAAAACACTGTTTGGCCAGTAGCCAGGCAGGAAGTCTAGGCAGGACAACCAAACTAAGAAAATTCTAGGAAAAGGAAACAGACAAAGTCACCAGCCAGACACAGAGGAAGCAAGATGAGAGTGCTTCATTGAGAAAATGTACTAAGCCAAGTGGCTAAACATAGACAAGAATTATATGTTAATTTAAATTGTAAGAGCTAGTTAAAAACAAGCCTGGGCTAATAGGCCAGACAGTTTCTAATTAATATAAGCCTCTCTGTATTTCTTTGGTACTAAACAGTTGCAGGACTAGGCAGGATAGAAATTTCTGTCTACACTTGATTCAATTCCTTTATTTTAAAGAATGAAGAAGAGCTAATACACAAACTCTCTTCGCAGTGTCTCTTGCTGGTTTGTGCTCTAGTAATCTAAATACTTCAAATCTTCCAAACTTCACGACACCCAGCTTTGTCTCCACATCACTTTGAAGGCTTCTTCACCTTAAAGATAGACTTTGCTCACGGCCTACATCTGAATGTCTCTGAAAACATTCTCAGATTCATCCCAGCCTCAATTGTGATTCATTCACTTTCTTGGCCACCTTCCTCACAGATATTTACATAGTGCCCAGTGGCTCTATGAACCACAACTGCAGGCCCACAGTTGCAAGCCCTTGGTTGTAAATTCACAGGTGCAAACATTCGAAGTGTACCCAAACTGGGAAATGTAGTAGAGGATGGTAGGCAAATATTTATGGACATCATGATGTCCAGACTTTGCTTTTTACACTTGTGTGTCCCTCTTTCTGGAATGCCTTCCTTCATTTCGTCCCATAACTACCTTGTTTTGATTATTTGGCATTAGTTTAAGATGTTACTTCCCTTTGTGACTATGCATAAACAGCCAGTTTGATCTCTTCATCCCTCTTATCTTTCAGTATTATATACATATATGTATGATGTATATAATTTATGTACATGTGTATGTGTATAGAAATATTCAGCAATATATACATAGGCCACCATGTACTTATATGCATATATTATTATACAGATATAATACTAGATAATATTTGTTTCGAGCAACAACTTGTAATTGTTAGCATATGCACATCCTCCAATGTCAATTATTACCCTCAAAGCTGTCTTGATTTAGTCAGTTCTTCTTATACCCGATTTCTTCAGTCTCATCACTACACACTGATGTGACCTGAATAAAACGAAAACAGTTGTGGAAAACAATCCACGATACTCCCATCCTTTCTAGGTATATACAATCGTTGGCCTAACTCATCTGATCCATAAACCAGTCAGGGGCCAATATTGATTAGGTGGGGGTAGAATGCTGCTAAGCTTAGTCTTATTGGTAAGAACTCATTCTTAATTCTCATAGTCACTAATAAAAAAATCTCTTTGAAAGCAGTTGTTCTCTGTGCATATGTTTTTTTTCTAATAACTTTATAGCTCTTTATAACTAAACTATAATGTAAGTAGCTATATCTAGCTTATATTAAGTATTCAATCTATTATTGGCAAATAGATGTCATTCACTATTTCCCTAAGTCACACATGATAGAAATAAAAGTAAATATCAACCATATACACCTCAATAACACACATTAAATGTCAGCACATTGTATTACGTAATATGGGATTCCCCCCATATGCTATGAATATGTTTTATTATCATTATCATTGGTTAATAAAGAAGCTACTTCGGCCTATAGAAGGGTAGAATATAGCCAGGCTGGAAGAGATAGATAAAGAGAGTAGGCAGAGTCAGAGAGATTTCATGTAGCTGCTGAAGGAAACAGACACCAGATCCTTACCAGTAAGCCACAGTCTCATGCTATACACAGATTAATAGAAATGGGTTAATTTAAGATGAAAGAGTTAATATGAAGCCTGAGCTAATAGGTCAAGCAGTGTTGTAATTAATACAGTTTGTATGTGATTTATTCAAGTCTGAGCATTCAGAAAGAAGCATGCAGTCTCTGTTTACAATTAGGACGGAGGACAACAATACCAAGCTTAATTATGAAAGTGACATTACAAGAAAATGGAAGCCTAAGTATCACTCCACTCCTTACGATCCTTAGATGTTGGGCATGTAGAACTGTTTTTGAATAGTCCAACTTAGAGATATACTTTAGGTCACTGACATGTAGTTCAAAAACTATTGACTAGAATCGATTAATTGTATTCAGTTAAAGATAGTAACAAATGCTTCCACACATACATGAAACAACTAAAGCCACAGTAAGATTCAGGTCATGTAAGAATATTTTCAACCTAAGAGTCAAGTTAGGACAGGAATAAGGACAGACGGTGCTGTAGGTGAGGTACTAAGCACATAATTCACTTCACACTACAATAATATTAGTGATGACTGACATTTTGACTTACATAAGACTTGTTATCTGGGGCAATTTCATCATAGATGCAAATAACCATGAAATTGCTCTAATGTGAGCTCAGTTTTAGCCACCGCAGCAAAGTTTGATCTTGAACAATTCATTAAATTAATAATCAAAAGAGAGCCTATAAAGTGGTGGACTGGACTATTAGAACCCACCCTGTTCTTGATCAAGGCAATAAAAGTTGGGTTTCAGTTCGCCATACATGGACAGAATAGATATCTCACCCATAAGTAATTCCACATACTTCATTTATGAGGACATAGATGCAAAACACAGTGCATATAAAAAATGATGTTAAATTTTAATTTTTAAAAGGCTCTCCATTAGTTGGGTGAAAAAGGGAAGCATTCACTTGATTGTGGTTATAGAATAAATAGTTGCCTTGATAGCTTGGATGTGTTTCAAGCATGCCTACCAAAGTGCTTCTGGTTCATAACAGTTCATAAGACTTCTTTTTCACTTCTAAATTTTCTGTATATCTATTTATTATACTATATATCCTGTATATGAATCTATATTAGAATATAATCTATATTTTACCAACTTACAATGGGTATTATTTCATCTACCATGTTGCATTTTACTTTACCTCTTATTCCTTTTGGTCTTTTATTTTTCATTTATTTTTGTTAGTTTGTTTACTCTGAAAAAAGATTGTTTTCTATACCCTTAAGAATCTGATAATTTGTCAGTTGTGGGGCTGGTGAAGATCTGACAACTGACAAAGGTCTGATCTCCAAAATATATAAAGAACTCAAGAAACTAGACCGTAAAAGGCTAATCAACCCAATTATAGAATGGGGCACTGAGCTGAACAGCAAATTCTCAACAGAAGAAGTTCAAATGGCCAAAAGACACTTAAGGTCATGCTCAACTTCCTTAGCAATCAGGGAAATGCAAATCAAGGCAACTTTAAGAAACCATCTTACACCTGTCAGAATGGCTAAAATCAAAAACACCAATGATAGCCTTTGCTGGAGAGGTTATGGAGAAAGGGGTACACTCATACATTGCTGGTGGGAATGCAAACTTGTGCAACCACTTTGGAAAGCAGTGTGGCGGTTTCTCGGGAAATTCGGGATCAACCTACCCCTGGACCCAGCAATACCGCTCTTGGGAATATACCCAAGAGATGCCCTATCATACAACAAAAGTATATGCTCAACTATGTTCATAGCAGCGTTGTTTGTAATAGCCAGAACCTGGAAACAACCTAGATGCCCTTCAATGGAAGAATGGATGAAGAAAGTATGGAATATATACATATTAGAGTACTACTCAGCAGTAAAAAACAATGACTTCTTGAATTTTGCATGCAAATGAACAGAAATAGAAAACACTATCCTGAGTGAGGTAAGCCAGACCCAAAAAGAGGAACATGGGATGTACTCACTCATACTTGGTTTCTAGCCATAAATAAAGGACATTGAGCCTATAATTCGTGATCCTAGAGAAGCTAAATAAGAAGGTGAACCCAAAGAAAAACATATAGGCATCCTCCTGAATATTAACCTTCATCAGGTGATGAAAGGAGACAGAGACAGAGACAGAGACCCACATTGGAGAACCGGACTGAAATCTCAAGGTCCAAATCAGGAGCAGAAGGAGAGAGAGCATGAGCAAGGAACTCAGGACCGCGAGGGGTGCACCCACACACTGAGACAATGGGGATGTTCTATCGGGAACTCACCAAGGCCAGCTGGCCTGGGTCTGAAAAAGCATGGGATAAAACAGGACTCGCTGAACATAGCAGACATTGAGGACTACTGAGAACTCAAGAACAATGGCAATGAGTTTTTGAGCCTACTGCACGTACTGGCTTTGTGGGAGTCTAGGCAGTTTGGATGCTCACCTTACTAGACCTGGATGGAGGTGGGTGGTCCTTGGACTTCCCACACAGCAGGGAACCCTGATTGCTCTTAGGGCTGACGAGGGAGGGGAAATTGATTGGGGGAGGGGGAGGGAAATGGGAGGCGGTGGCGGGGAGGAGGCAGAAATCTTTAATAAAGAAATAAATAAAAAAAGAACTATTCAGCAGTAAAAAAATAGAGAAAAAAGAATCTGATAATTTGGAAATAAGTATTTATAGTTAAACTAATAATTAATTCAAATGTAATTTTTAAATGTTTCAGTATGCATTTCTCTCCAGAACGAAAACTAAGGTTTTGAATCTTTGCCAGTCGAGATCATAAGATTGAGAAGTGGGCATTATGAATTTATTGACTCTCCTTTTTTCCTTTTGCTTCTGTGGGAATAGGGGATGCTTCTGAAGTTTACAATAATTCTACACTTATCATTGTTCAGTGAAATTGTTTATACTTTCCTTTTCCTTTTATTTTGATGTTGACATTTGATTTTCTAATAACATTCACTACAATGGTAAGTCCTCGCCCAATATTTACTGTCTGGTTTCTGTACCACCATTACTCCCCCACTTCCGCTGATTTAATTTTGGCATATTTACCATTCAGTTGTCACGCCCATGGACATGAATGAATATGCAGGTGGTTCACTGACAAACTTTTCCTACAGTAAATCTTCTAAACCTTGACATTAATGATTCATTTCTTTCGTTTTTCTCTTGGCCCTGTGTAGTATTTCCCCCCTATTTCGTCATGCTCAGATGCTCAGAGCAGTCTCCATATTGAAGCTTGCCAATATTTACATCACAGGCAATGACTAATCACTTGGTTCCCCACAAGAATCATAGGAACACAGATGGAATATTCTCTGATCCAAAGCTGGGAATTGCTTTATTTGCACACGGCATTATAAAGGTGTGGTCTTTAAAGATCAACTGTACAGAAACACTGCTCAGCTAATGGGGTCTGATTCCCCAGCACAACCATTTATACTTATGAATGCAATTCATTTGGAGATATTTTACAGATGAAAGTTTTCACTATAATTCCTCATGTGCTCTTGCCACTGTTTTTCTTTCTTGTACATTTATCTTTGTTAGTATCCAATGTATTTGCATTCGGACTATTTCTGGCCATCATATACTCAAACAGTATGTCTAAAGTGGAAATCAAAACATAAGAGTTTGTCTGGATAAAATAACCTAAACCAAATCAGAATTTTTTTCTGATTTGTTTCATCATTTAATTGGGGAAGGCTCTAGGATTTGAAAATAGATAGACCAGGAACATGGGGCAGACATTTCCTAATGTCTTTCTTAATCCAGTTTCCCTATCTCAAGTCCTGTCCAAGATAAAGTTATTGGAAATTCTTCCTGGCTTCTTGGACTTCATCAGTCTACGTTTCTGATTTCCAGTACTATAGAAGCTTTCATCTCTAACTTTATTTCCACAACATTTCAACAGGAATTTGAAAAGACATACAATATGCACATAACTACTTACTATCCTGCCTGGAAAATTCTTTACAGAGAACTGACAGAGGAATGCAACTCTGATACTAAGTTGGGAAAAAAAGGGTGCATGTTTCCTTGAATTCCTCTTTAGTGGTAGAAACCTAAGTAAAAGTAAAATTTAAGAAATAAAAATAATATGCAAAATAGACCAGTGATTCTATAAACCTGTCCCTTCCCACTGACAATCCAATAGTCAATGGTTTTTGCCTGGGCAAAGCAATCCTCTCATTCTAAGGGTGTTTCTCAAATTAACCAGAGCATCCGCTGGTCTAGCAAGACATGAGTGCTCTACGAAGTGGCAGATGGTTTTTGTGTGGGTCTTTGTCATAGAAGGAGTGCCAAGTGTCCGTGTAAAGTGGTAGAACGGAGTTTAGGACTAGGGCTACCTCTGACTGCTTGCCTTCAGATCCTGGCTCTGCTGGCAGATTTAACCATGAATCCAAAGGCAAGAAAGAATTTCCTGTACCTCTCAGTTTGCATGCAGCATGTATCTCAAAAGGAAGCTGAACTGGTTGCTTTTCTAATGCTGTGATAAAACACCATGACCAAGATAACTCATATAAAAAGAAGTTTATTTGGGATTATTTTTCAGAGGGATGAGTCCATTAACATCATGGGAAAACAAGCATGGCAGCTGAATGTTCACATCTTGAATCATAAGCAAGGAGCAGAGGACAAATTAGAAATGCATTATGACTTTTGAAATCTCAAAGGCAGTCTCACTGACATACTTCTTCCAGCAAGACCACCCTCTATAAACCTCCTCAAACCTTCCCACTAACTGGGGGCCAAGTATTCAAATGTCTAAGACTATGGAAGACATTCTCATTCAGACCACATTCCATACCATATCATAGCACAAAATGCATTTGGTCCAACTTCAAAATTCTTCATAATCTTTTACAGTTTCAAGACTGTTTAAAAATCCAATGTCTCCTTGTTACCTAGCTTCTCTGGAGTCGTGGACTATAGGCTAGTTTTCCTTTGCTTTATGTCTAGAACCCTAAAAGAAACACATATATCTCCCTGGGAAGGAAAAAGACAGAACCTTCTGAGAAAATTGGGAGCATGGGGTGGGAGGAGAAGAGGGGGGAGGAAGAGAATAAGAAGGGGGAAAAGGAAGGGGAGAGGAAAACAGGAAGGAACTGGAAGGACAGAGAGGTAGAGCAGGAAAAGAGATATCTTGATTGCAAAAGGAATTATGGGGCTAGGGAGAAATCTGGCACTAGGGAAATTCCCAGGAATCCACAAGGATGACTCTAGCTAAGACCGTAAGCAATAGTGGAGAGGGTGCGTGAACTGGTCTTCCCCTGTAATCAGATTGATGACTACCTTAATTGTTACCATAGAACCTTCATCCAGCAACTGATGGAAGTATATGGAGAAACCCACAACAAAGCACTAGGCTGAACTTCCAAAGTCCAGTCAAAGAGAGGGAGGAATGATAATATGAGCAAAGGTGTCACGACCATGATGGGGACACCCACGAAAACAGCTTCTCTGAGCTAATGGGAACTCACAGACTCCAGGCTGACAGTTGGGGAAGAGAGGGGAAAATATAGCACCAAAGTAGGATTTATCCCTAGTGCTTCAACTGACTTTTTGGAGTCCATTCTCTTTGGAGGGATACATTGCTCAGCCTAGATATAGTGGGGAGGACCTTGGTCCTACCTCAAAGTGATATGCTGGACTTTGTTGACTTACTCTTACTGAGGAATGGGTGGAAGTGGAGTGGAGGGAAGGTGGAGGAGGAGGAGAAAGAGTGGGAACTGAGATTGGTATAAAATGAGAAAAGATTGTTTTTTTAAAATACATAAATAAAAATCCAAAGTCTCTTCTGAGACTCAAGGCAATCTCTTAACTGTATCCTTTACAAAATCAAAAATCAAATTATATACTTTACTATATAAGGGAGTAGAATATACATTACCATTCCAAAGGGGATAAGTGAAGACCTAGTGAGTAAACACTGGGTCAGAGTGAGACTGGAACCCTTCATAGCAAATGTCAAATTCTCTAGCTCCAGATTTAATGTCAAAGGGCTTAGGTGACTCCATCCCTTCAATTTTTCTGCCTGCAACATACCTTTCTCTCTCTCTCTCTCTCTCTCTCTCTCTCTCTCTCTCTCTCTCTCTCTCTCTCGCCGGTGCCATTCCCTGCCGGAAGCTCTCCTTGGCAGGTGTCTCATGGCTCTGGCATCTCCAATATATTGGTAGCTCCATTGCAATCCAGGCTTCACTTTCATAGCTTCTTTACTTCAGGGCCTCTTGCCCTTTTATGCCCTTTATGCAGGGACTCCTTTGCCACACATGTCCTGGCCTCAGTGGCTCTCTGAAACCATGGAGGAAAAGTCCCAACTCCTTTATGTTAAGTTGGGAGCGGAGCCCCCAACCCCCAGACCTGAGAGCTGTATTGGTCTGGACTCCAAATCCCAGCATGCCAGGTCCTGACCCCCCCAGAGAGGGGTCAGGACCACTCCCTCAGGGTATTTAAGTGAACTCCCAAAAGAGGATCAGGTGGTCTCTCCCCCACACACACCTCCCTTCTTTACCTGTGGTCGCATTTGTGGCCTACTGGTTCCCCTTGGGGCCACCTTAGGGTGCAGGAATCCCATTAAACCTGGATATGTTTTAATTTGGCTTGTTGTGATTTGGCTTGGTTAGAATTTTGCGTTGACAGAGAGCTAGCACTAGGAAAAATTCCTAACACTTTACTTTAGAATTCTTGCCACGTGGATGGCACTGCCAAGTTCAGCCACCAGCTGGGGATAGACACTGGTCTTCTTTAACCACATCAGGAGCAGGATTTTTGTTGATGTTCTTTTTCTTCTCTCTCTCTCTCTCTCTCTCTCTCTCTCTCTCTCTCTCTCTTTCTCTCTTTCTCTTAGTTGTTTTCCAGGAGCAGAAAGTCTTCAAGCCTTTTCACAACTGAGGTTAGCTGGGTTAGATCTTGCCCTGAGAATACCATTCTCTTTATTCCAATGCAGATCTGGTATCTCCTTAATGTAAGTAATTTCCATAACAATTGCAGCCTCTCTTTCAGCACAAACTTTAACTATAACATTAAGCTTGTTAGTGTTCTTTCCCCCTCCAAAGTGCACAATCTATATTTCATTCTGCCCCCATGTACTCATTTTCACTGGAGACATGCACAAGAGTGATTACTAATAACCACAGGACAAAGTCAATATTAAGCTAAGTCCAAAGTTACAGGTCTTCAACATTTCCCAAAAACAAACAAAACAAAACAAAGAAAAGCATGGTAATGTCTGTCACAGTACTAGCTCACTCCCCAGTACTTTACTATTGCTATGATAAAACACTAATAGTAAGGCACCTTATGGTGTGTTTATCTGGACGTGCTGTTTCAGAGATATAAGAATTCATCAGCATCATGGGGAAGCAGGCCTGATGGCTGAAGTGGAAAGCTGAGTGTTCCCTTCTCAAATGACAAGTAGAAATTGGAGAGCAAACTAGGAATGGCATGTGGCTTTTGAAATCCCAAAGACCAACAAAATGATGTACTTCCTCAGCAAGGCCACACATTCTATATCTACCTAAACAATGTCAACTGGGAACCAAGAATTAAAATGTCCAAGTCTATGAGGAACATCTCATTCAAGATATGAGAGTAGCATTAAGGGAAAATGACATAAAACAGTCAAAGTGTTTTTAATAGTACCTGGCCCTGGGTGGAAGTTCATTAATACTAGTTGATGTTGTTATGAGGATGATGATGACGGAAAAAATTTTCTTGCTCATAATGCTCAAAAACTGAGAGATCAGACACAGGCTGTCTTAATGAGGGTTTTATTGCTGTAAAGAGACACCATGACCATGGCAACTCTTATAAAACAAAATGTTTAATTGGGACTGGCTTACAGTTTCAGAAGTTTCATCCATTATCATTGTGGTAGGTGCATGGTATTGAACAAGCAGCCAGGGTGCTAGAGAGAGAACTTAGAGTTCTACATCTTGATCCACAGGCAGCAGTAGACTGTGTCATAGTGGCCAGACCTGAGCTTATAAGACCTGACAGCCCACGCCACAGTGTTGACACACTTCTTCCAACAAGGCCACACCTTCTAATAGTACCATTCCCTATGGACCAAACATTCGAACACATAAGTCTATGGGAGGGTCGTTCCTATTCAAACCACTACACAGACAAAGCAGAACATAGATAACAGACATACTCTTGAGTACCAACATAGGGATCAGAAAGATTCTCTAAGTTTGATACTTTCCAAGTGCTTCTGCCAATTTGACAGCAGGTGGGTCAAGAATCTAGATTCAAGTAGAAGAGAACTGTTGAGGCTGCAAAAGAAAGAAAGTCTAGACTAGAAACTGATGGTATAAAGATTCTAGGAACAACAGCGGCTTGGAAATCACTGTGCTTTCTAGAAACAGCCAGCGGTCACTATATAGCAGACATTTAATAAATATTTATTAAACACAATAGGATCAGACCAAATCTAAACTCATCAGTGTAGACCAGAAGTATCTTCAAAGTAAAGAATAAACCTAAGTAGTCAAAATATTAGGTACAAAATAATGGCATATTCTATGGTAATATATTTCTGATAATATAGTGGTAAGCTTTTCCCAGCACAGGTGATGAGTCCCCAAGACTGCAACCCTGGAGCTCTCTACACAGCATTCAGGAAACTCAATAGTCAGACTATCTATCCCCTATTTGGCAGTTTTTACCTCTGGCAATTGCTTGTTCCTTTATAGTCCTGTTAGTCAGGGACCCTCAAGGATATTCCAAGTTTCTGTTCTTTCAGACATGTGATATTTTACTACTTCTGAGGATCTTGTGTCTTGCTTTGTCCCTGGAGCAAATGTTTCAGTTTGGAAGGAATGCTGCAAAGCCTAGGAAAATACCAAACAAAAAAACTTCTCCCACTTCCATGCTGGGATTTTGGTTAATTTGGTCTTGCATAGTCTTGAGCATATCTTCATAACCACTCTGAGGGTATGTCAGGTGTCCATCATAGGATAATTCCATTTTGAACTCCATGTGCATACATGTGCACATGCATGTGTGCACATGTGTGTTAGGGAGTTTCTACAGCAGTAGGTTTCTATGTGGCTTTTTCAGATATCTTTAATGTTGATTATCCTTCTACTACTATACTAACTCTTCCACCAGACTGAAGCACGATTAATAAAAACTCAGGTTCAGAAATTGGTGTTCAGCCTGAAGATCTGAAAAGCAAAACAGCCAGTCACTGGCTCTTACCTCGACATCAGTGGAAAAAAGACCATTCTGCCTCCAGGAATCTCAGAATGAGACTGTGTCTGAGAGCTGTCTCCCCCTCTACCCACATCTTATATTCCTCTCTAGGGCTGGGATTAAAGGCGTGCATCACTGTGATGTGGGATTCCCCTCTATATGCTGTGAGTACCATTGGTGAATAAAAAAACTGTCTTAAGCCTGTGATCTGGTAGAATAGAGCTAGGTGGGGAAAACTAAACTGAATGCTGGAAGAAAGGAGGCAGAGTCAGGGAGAAGCCATGGAGCCACCAGAGACAGACACTGGGAAACCTTGCCAGTAGGCCATGAGCCTCATGGTAAAATATAAAATAATAGAAATGGGTTAAATTAAGATGTAAGAGTTGGCCAATAAGAAGCTAGAGTAATGAGCCAAGGAGTGTTTTAAATGATACAGTTTCTGTGTGATTATTTCAGGGCTGAGCAGTCAGGAACAAACAAGCGGCCTCTTCTTACAACACCACTGGGATTAAACTCATGCACCAACCAATTTCTATGGCAACTGGTGCGGCTACTGGGATTAAGGGTGTGTGTTACCCTCTTGGGAATATACCCAAGAGATGCCCTATCATACAACAAAAGTATATGCTCAACTATGTTCATAGCAGCATTGTTTGTAATAGCCAGAACCTGGAAACAACCTAGATGCCCTTCAATGGAAGAATGGATGAAGAAAGTATGGAATATATACATATTAGAGTACTACTCAGGAGTAAAAAAACAATGATTTCTTGAATTTTGCATGCAAATGGACAGAAATAGAAAACACTATCCTGAGTGAGGTAAGCCAGACCCAAAAAGAGGAACATGGGATGTACTCACTCATACTTGGTTTCTAGCCATAAATAAAGGACATTGAGCCTATAATTCGTAATCCTAGAGAAGCTAAATAAGAAGGTGAACCCAAAGAAAAACATATAGGCATCCTCCTGAATATTAACTTTCATCAGGCGATGAAAGAAGACAGAGACAGAGACCCACATTGGAGCACCGGACTGAAGTCTCAAGGTCCAAATCAGGAGCAGAAGGAGAGAGAGCATGAGCAAGGAACTCAGGACCGCGAGGGGTGCACCCACACACTGAGACAATGGGGATGTTCTATCGGGAACTCACCATGGCCAGATGGCCTGGGTCTGAAAAAGCATGGGATAAAACCAGACTCGCTGAACATAGCAGACATTGAGGACTACTGAGAACTCAAGAACAATGGCAATGGATTTTTGAGCCTACTGCACGTACTGGCTTTGTGGGAGCCTAGGCAGTTTGGATGCTCACCTTACTAGACCTGGATGGAGGTGGGTGGTCCTTGGACTTCCCACAGGGCAGGGAACCCTAATTGCTCTTAGGGCTGACGAGGGAGGGGGACTTGATTGGGGGAGGGGGAGGGAAATGGGAGGTGGTGGCGGGGAGGAGGCAGAAACCTTTAATAAATAAATTAATTAATTAATTAAAAAAAATGGGTGTGTGTTACCATAACCTGGTATAACTAAGGCTGACCAGTGGGACTGTTTTACTATCAAATCTTTAGGCAGTCTTTATTTATTAAAATAGAATTGAAATGCCACTATACCAGATTTCCATGCCCCACCTCTTATAACCTTCTTTATCCCATTATTTCCCTTTCTCCCTCATATCACCTAAATTCTATCTTGCTTCACTTGAGATCCCCCAATGGTTTCTGACTAATTCCCTGACTTTTATGAGGACTCCAATATTTATCTAAATATTCAAAGGTAGCATACACATATGCAAGATTGAAAGGAATTCTTCTGTCACACTCCAGAGTCCCTAGATAGAAACTGCCCAATTGTAAGACAATCCTTGACCCATGAAATAGATCAAAAGAGAAACAATATGTCAACTACATATGATTTACCTCAACATGTAAGAAATACAGTTTCCTATACTCCTTCAGGTCTCTGAGGTCATCTTTTGGGGTCTATTAGTTTTTTTGAATGGCTATGATAAGACACCATGGCCATATCGTAATATAAAATACAGTAAGTCCAATGTCTTTTACAGTTGCAATACTGTTTAATATTCTTTAAGTCAGTCTCTTAATTATATTCCACTATAAAATCAAAAGCCAAATAATGTCCTTCCAACATACAATGGCATAGAATATGCATTACAATTCAAATAGTGAGGAAATACTGGACCAAAGCAAGACTGAAACTTTGCAGGGGAAAACTACCAGTTCTCTAGCTCCAAGCCTGAAGTGGGTGAGACTGGTTTGTGCCTTTAGGCTTGCTGACTATAACATGCTTTTCTCTCTTGACCTGATTCTACTGCCTGCATGCAGCTCCCCTTAGTAAATATCTCACAGCTCTGGCATCCCCAACATCTTGTGGGTTCCAATACAAGCCAGCCTTACCTCCACAGCTTCTCATTTCTCTATTCCAGTTCCTAGTATTCCTCTCCCCTGAAACATCTTGACTTGGGCCTCCAAGTCTGCATAACTCGACACTACTGTCTTCCAGGCTCTTAGTAGAATGGTTCATTAAATTCTGCTTACAATGTCCAACCACTTTTCTAGTCCAGAGTTCTAAAATCTTCCACAATCCTCCAAATGTCTGTCACATAAATAGCACACTCCCTAGTATCAATGTCTGTATTAGTTACTTTTCTATTGTTGTGATAAAACACCATGACAAAAAAAAAGACCTATAAAAGAAAGAATTTGCTTGGGCTTATGGTTCCAGAGGGCTGGAGTCCATAATGGTGGAGCAAAGGCATAACAGTGGAAGCAGGAAGCTGGTGGCTCACATCTTGAACTGTAAGCATGGAACAGAGAAAACCCTAGATATGGACAATGAGTCTCTTTAAACTCTTAAAGCCTGCTCCAAGCACTATTCTCCATCCAGCAAGGTCCCACTTCTGACAGCTTCTCAAGCAGTGCCATCAAGTAGGGTACCAAGTATTCAAATGCACAATAACTTGGGAGACATTTATCATTCAAATCACTGGGTGAGGGGTTAGCCTGGTAAGAAGGGAAAATGCAGGGAAGAGAAGGGGAGACTAGCTGAAATCTCTCCAAGTAGATACTTAATTTTCTTAGATATTACCTGAGTTACCAGTCTTAAGTCAACTCTAAAAGTCCTGGAGGCCGTGGGATAAAGTCTCCCTCAAGCTCAGACTCTGTTTAACTTATCACAAGGTTCGTTACCTTTTAGTACTAATCCCTGGTACTCTCCCTGCTGTCTTAATGAGGCCTTAGTCATTAGTTCATCCTCACATGTGCCAAGAGCTGCACCCATGATCATAGCTTATCTGGGAACCTGTGCCAAGCTCCACCTTAAGGCCACAGCCTTGTCTGCTCCTGAGCCCTGGGGCCAGAACTGCTGCAAGGTCCCTATTGCAAGCTTTGTTTGGGAGAGTTACAAAAAAAAAAATTACAGAATCAAAACCAAGTCAGTTCTCATCAGTCCTAAGAGAATCGGGGAAAAAAAAAATCTCAAGCCTCAACTTTGTGACATGATTAAGTTCTGAGATATAGACAAGATCTCCTGGCCAAAAGGCTTAGGACATCAAATACATTACAAAGCCTTAAATACCTGTTTAATGAATGAAGTATGTTATACTCACATCACAGGTCACTGTCCCTACCACATGGTGGTGGCCCAACATGTGAGATGGGACTCTGTCCCACCCGTGTATGAGATGTGCTATGTTTTCCATGTCCTCTAGAATAAATTTCTCCTTAAACTGTTGGCTATTGTGCTATGCCTTTGACAAGCAGTCTCCATTCCCTTGGGAACTCGTTCTCATTCTATCTGCTTCCAACCCAACTAGAGAAGATTAGCTTAAGCCAGGAACAGTCAACACATTCCATAAAGGGCTAAGAGTAAGTAAGAGGCTTGTGGAACATACAGCCTCTTCTGAAATGGCTCAGCTGTGCCCTTGTGGCACTCAAGCAGCCAAAGAGCATAGGAAAGGAGTGGATACGGTCATGGTTCAATAAAGCACTAGTAAGCAACAGAGACACGGAAATGGATTTGACCTTGGCACAGAGTGCCAATTCCTGGCACAGCAGTTACAGACTAAAGCTCTAAGTACTGTTTCGGAGTTGCCTGACTGTGCAGCCTTAAGCGCATTGCCTTCTAGGTGTTGCTAGCATCTGCCTCACGTCCTTCTAAGATTTAACTGGGAAGCTACTTCCTGGCAACTGGCGGCTGTCTTCCTCTGCTTCTTATGTGCTGGCCGTAGACCCTTGCACTTACTGCATCCTCTGGACACTGCTCTGCCACGGCCCATCTACAGTGACTCCACCCACTGCTGCTGGGCTGTATCCCATGGTCTGTTGCCTCACTCTACTGCCGGCTCAGCCACTTGGTTTCAGTGTTCATCAATCATCAGCCTGTATCCTTTACACCAAACCTGGACCAGATAGAAGGACTAGCTTGCCCATGCTATCATCTTCCATGTTAGTGTTTCCTGATGGTGTTCTGGGGGCTACATAGTCTATGGATCCGTAAGTGTCCACAAAAGAGAAGTTTCTGTGGTCAAAGAATTTGGAAGATCTCAAAGATGAGACAGTTTGAAATATTATTTCTTGTAGGACTTCTCTGGGCCTATGATAAGCTCTTGTTCTTTGTTTATCTTCAGGAGAGAAATCAAAGTGCTCTTTGGCAATTCCAAAATTGTTTTTACTACAAAGCAGTTTTCGAAGGCCATCATATACCAACAAGAATGTAGGGAGCATGGATAGGAAACTCAATTTAAGACAAACGAATTGAGTCTTAATCAGAATTTCTTGATGGCAAATGTTGCCCATGTGTATGTGTTACAGAAAGCTTGAGATTCCTTCTTGTTTGCTGTGTTTGTATTTATTTCTCATCACAGGTTATGCAGTACATTAGTGGGGTGGGCTCTGCCTGTCTGGCCCCGGAGGGTGGGTGCTTTAAGGAGAAGTAAAGTCGTCTGAACGCTCCATCAGGCAGGGCAGCTGTATCTACAAAGATTCCCTAGTTAGTGAAATACAATGCCCTTCCTTCCTGGAGCCACTGGTCCCCAAGTCAATCAAGTTTTCTCCTCTGTGACTCTTAAAAGAAGTTCAAAGTGGCCTACAATTCATGTCAAATGGACTGGCCTGCCGCTTCCTAGTTTGTCCCCATGGGCTCCTTTATAAAACCATGGCTTTATTGGTCTTAGTCAGCCCATCTCCTCAGGGGGCCTCTGCTGAACTCCACGAACTTATTTAAACTTCCCAGGGGCTTCTCCTATTTCCCTCAGCCCCCTTCCATGAGCCCAGAACCTGGTGGGATTGACCTGCGGAGGCACTGTGGAAATGTTAAATCTTTCCAGCAATTCCCATGTGCTATTTACATTCCTCTCCCTCCGTCCATCTGTATCCACACAGCCTCTGCCCTTGCCGGGGCTGTCCGGGTGCAGCATCTTCCTCCATCTCAGCAGGAGCCCGTGCTAAGACCCTGGCTCCCAAACAGTCCCACTAACACTGCCTTCATCGACAAAGGGCTTCTCTTCTGGTTCTTTTATCGTAAATCAGTGGTTAAAAAACAAAACAAAACAAAACAAAATAAAACTTGCAATCTAACAATGCCTGGGAAGAAGCTTCAAGTCCCCTGATAAAAAAGGTGCTACATATTATTATTTCTGCAAACAAGGGCAATAATAGCCGATTGCTTCATCTAATTCTCCTGAGTGGGCACAGGCTCTGTAATTACCTGGGTTATAGGCCACTTACTTAGAAGGCGGCATCTGAAGGCATAGGGGCCACATGGCCCAACAGAGTTTCACATCGTGTGCCCTGAGCATTCCCTCGGGCATATGTGCTACAAGGCCCACTTGGGGACTGGAGGAGGGTTAGGTGGGATTTTTAATATGTGGAAATTGACTTTAATAGAAGAATCTACAAACCTGTAAGGCAAGTTCAAACTGGTCCCTCCCTGGGGCCCCGGCACCCATAGGGAGCTGTCTTTCCCAAGCAGAGTCTGAGGCCCCAGAAAAAAAGCCTGATAGAGCAGGGGTTCACATTAATGTGGGCTTGAAGGCGCCCTTTAGGTCGGTGCTATTCACTTTCAGTCTTTTCATTCTCAAAATGAGACAGTAGATAAAGCCCACCATGTCTGTACTGTTCCTCCCGGCTTAGGACCTAGGGGATGGCTTACGACGACTCCAGAGGCCAGGATGAAGCCCACTAAGGCCAGGGCCAAGGGCATGAGACCCCATTTCACTCCTGTCTGTTCCACTCTTAGGCTTTGGGGTTTATCATAAGATTCTACTGGGAGAAGTTTCTCCTCTCTGTAAATGATCACGCTGAAATATCTGTCCTATCTTTTCCTGTAACGCCCTGCAAACTTAAGAGCGTCTTCTGCAAGCCTGGCTTTTCACTCCGCATGCTTTCTCCCATAGTTATCCAAATGTCTGTGGAAACTGTTAGGATGTTTCTGGGAATGGAATAAAAATACCTGCATTTTATCTTGTCACCTAGGGGCTTAGAATTCCATCTTTTGATTAGGTTGCCGATTTCAGCTGTTCGAAGTTTCTCCTTTCTGTTATTTTCAGGCTTTTTTTCCACACACCCCACCCATATCCTCAGCAGCACGTCTTAGGCCAGTTCCAGCTAGCCTAACACAGGTGCCTAACATGGAAGCCAGAAGTCACTGGTCTCTTCTAGCCTTTGCCCACTGCTTTAAGCTCCACTCCTCACCCCCACCCCCCGCCCCTCTCCCAACCTCTGGCTCACATCCTTTTCCAAGGGCCTTCCTGTGTACGACTCAGCTATGACAAGCTCAATAGAGGCCTGAGTCTCAGTAGTTTACCCTAAGACAACACCTGGTTCCAAAAAAGACCACAAACTGAGACCACCCAGGCACCACCCAGGAACAGACCATCGAAAGGAAATCCCTAATGTTCCAACCATTGTAGTTAGAATCACCTGCCAGCACACACCCATCACTTTTCACCAGGACACCCCTAGACAAATGAGGGATCCTGAACCTTAGAAATCCCTCACCCCTACCTTTACTACTACAAAAACCCAACCCCAGCTGAGCTCGGGGCTCTCTATTCGCTCCAATACGTTGGACTCAGAGGGTCTGAGTTTGCAAACTTGTGTAAGAATAAAGGCTCTTTGCTTTTATATACAAGATTTGGTCTCCCAGTTGGTTTTGGGGGGCTGAGGGACTCTGTGATCTGGGCATAACACCTGAAGACTCCTGGCCAGGACCGCCACTTTTGTGCTCTACTGCTGGAAGCTGCAGAGCACAGAAGCATCCAATCCTCAGTCTCTTAGCCCAGAACTTGCGTGGATCCAGATTTTGGCTTCTAAAGGAAAGCACAGGGCAAGCCCTCATCTCACGCTTCTGTTTTCTTTCCTGGTCTTCTACCCAGCTCGTTTTATTATGTGCCAGCATTCTGACAAACTCTGATTGGTCCGTTCTTCCTGGGCCTGCGAGAGTGCGTTTTCTGCCTCCTACCACGCTAGTCTGGTATCTGTAAACCTCTGTCAGTCTGAACCACTTGTGATGGTCAAAACCTTTGAAAGCACTTGCTACCCCTGCCCACTTCCTTCCCTGCTGAGCCAGCAGGGCTGGCAGCACTGATGCCTTATGTAATCCATGCTCCTAAAAAGGACAAGGAAGGAACTGACCTGGGTTCTACCAGGGCAGCTCCTAAGTTACAGAGGGTGTCCTGCTCCCCAGCTGGCACCAGAGTTTTCATGTCCCCATATGAAGAAGTCTCTGACTATATGACCTTATGCCCAGGTTTTCTACTGAGATTGGGGTGGGGAGTCAGTCCCATGTATGTTTTTAATGCCCTCAGTGCCCACAGGCCTCACCGAAATCACCAGGCAGCCAGTGGAGTGGATGGCTCAACCAGTTCAGAGGGACTGCAAACTTGGAAGGAGGGACACAGGATGACCTCATGATTGGTATTTCTAAGAGAAATGGCTTCCTGGGCAGTTCTCTCCTTCTGGCCTTCCTCCTGGCTAAAACATTAGCATTCCCCAGTCTTTATACTCTGTTCTTACTTTCATTGTCACGAGGCACTGGAAACCACATTCCTCACCAAGGCGTCCTTCTAAACCTTGTGCAATTCCTGGATTTCAGAGCTACACTTCACTTCCACATTACCTCCTTGCCTTCTTCCCAGCTGTTGGGTTCCGTCATGTGTGTGTATGGGGGGCGGGGTTCCATCGTCTCTGTGTGTGTGTGTGTGTGTGTGTGTGTGTGTGTTCCCAGCAGGATTCTGCAAGCAGAGATTTCCTTCCTTGCCTTCTTCCCGGCTGTAGGGTTCTGTCGTGTGTGTGTGTGTGTGTGTGTGGTGTGTATGGTGTGGTGTGTGTGTGTGTCCAACCAGGGTTCCACAAGTAGAGCTTTCCTTCCTTGCCTTCTTTTCAGCTGTGGGGCTCTGTCATATGTGTGTATGGGGTGTGGTGTGGTGTGTGTGTGTGTGTGTCCAGCCTGGGTTCCTTCCTTGCCTTCCTCCCAGCTGTGGGGTTCTGTCATGTATGTGTTTGGAGTGTGTGTGTGGGGTGTGTATATGTGGTGTGGTGTGTGTATGTGTGTGTGTGCACGCATATGTATGTGTGTGTCCAGCCAGAACTCTGCAAGCAGAGACTTCCTTCTAGTTCCCTTCCTACAGCAGGGCCCACCATGGCTCCCAGCAGTAGAATCAGTCAGCAGCATCTGGCTTGGGTTGTTCTGTGCAGATCTGGAATCCAAACAGTTTAAAGAGTTCTGACTCCAGGAACTGCGGATGGCAACGCTTTCTGTTATTAGCAGTTCCAACTTTCGCATCTGGCTGTTTTCAGAGTGAAAGCTGGAGATTACTGCCAGCATTAATTACAATCAGGTGCACTTTTCTTCTACTCCTTGTTGTACTGACGGTTTCTCACGCAGCGAGAAATCCTTAAAATGCATGTGCCCTGAAATGTAGCGCATAAATCGCGCTGCTGCTGAAAGTAGCTGTCAGCCAGCCGAGCTCTCCCCGGACCTGGGTGAACCTCGCCAAGGTCACGGACGCTTCCTCAGGTGGAGAGGTGTGCTGGAGTCCTTGGCTCTCCACAACAGGAAATGTCAAGAGAATTAGTTACTCTGGGAGATTTCTAGCACTTCCTGCTTCTAGTCTCACCAGCGTGGCTTCACAGTGAGCTGTGAGGAATGTCTGTCTTCAGGAGCCCAGCGGAATCAGAAGGCAAAGCCACTGAAAAACGGAAACGCAAAACAGACATACAAACAAAAATATTTAGTCAAGCCTCCCACCCCACAGCCCTCTTGCTCGTTGCTTCTCCTCTCACTCAGCTTCCCTGGCTATTTCTAGTCAGGGTGTGAAAAACTCCCCATGTTGAAATAGGTTCTTTACCTTCGTGTCCTTGTATGCATATTTACATGCTTGTTACTTATACTCTCCAGCAATTGCTTTTTATTGCTCTCATTATTTTTCTCCTCAGAATCTACAAACATGAATCCTTAGGATTGGTCACACAGGGACCATTCTGCTTTTGTAAAGACATCTTAATTTAATTCTGATTTCCCATTATAAGATTTTATTTACTTCTTAAGAATGGCTCTGATAGTAAAGGCGTGTCTCCACCATTGCTAACTGGGGAACTCTGGGCACGCCGAATATCTAAACTTTAGATTTTCACTGTCCCTCAAAAGGCTTATACTTGCCCCCCCGCCCCAGATGGTAGAACCTTTAAATGGTGGGATCTAATGGGAGGTTATTAGGGTTCAGCCAAGATGGATTATGCCCCTGTTTCCTTCTATGACCCTAGGCCATGAAGTAAGCAGTTTTCCCCTCCCTGCCTTATTGCAAACAACAGGGATAGTTAATTTTGGGGACTAGGATCCAAAGTAATTGTTCTCTCTTAGAGGTGGTATCGTTAGTATTCTCTTGTTTTAGTGATGGGGAACTGTGAGCCACACTGCTTAAACCCTCTGAGCTTATTATTAAGGTCTACGAACTGGGGTTGCTAGGTATTCACAAAGTAGCTGGGATGGTTTAGGAAAGAAACAAGGTGGCAGATGGCGGTGTGAGAGGCTCTCTGGGAGCATGTGGCACGATGATCTAGGCTATTGGAAGAAGGCCCAACGGCATCAGCATTATCCAGGAGGAAGGAAATTGTGGACTACATATGTGAAAGTGGTATGTGAACACCGTGTTTCCAATACTGTTGTCTTTTCAAGCAGCCCGATCTTCATAGGCTTTTCTTGTTATATGTGGCTCAATTATTTTCAATGAATCATCCAAGCTACTGAAATACAGAGTTCTCATGTCTGTAAAAGAAAAGCATAACTTAGCATCTGTGTTCCATTCTCCACCTTCCTCAGGCCCAGCGCTCACAAAATAAAGAACTTGGTGGGGCGGAGGTCATGAGGATGGTCTTGAAAGAGCCACACAGGAATATTTTCTTCCATGAGACAGAGCAGAAGAATTTACCGCGACCACTCTGCTTGTGCTGCTAACTCAGCCCAGGCCGTGACTTGCCTGACTTCCCAGGGCCCATATCTCTTGCCTGTGTGAATTCTCTGCTGATTTCTATTCCGCCCATTCCACCTGCTGCTGGCTGCCCTAACATGCCGCCTGCAGTCCTTACACAGTGTGGATCTTAGCCACAGCCTCGTCGGGCTACCACAGCCGTCTCTCAGATGAGTTCTCCAGCTGCATTCCTAATCTCAGTAGAATAGATGAAGTTTTTGACAGTTAATTTATTTCCCTGATCTATTTCAGATGTCTCTGCAGACAAAGCGCTGGGTTAGTCCTGCCGGTTGTCTTGAATCGGATATTAGGTGAGAACACTTCCGGACACCCATCACCTAGGAGTGCATTAATTGTATTTGCACACAGTTATAGAGTCCAGCAACCTTCGGAGCCTGTAATTTTTCTCCTTCATTAAACTCAGTCGGCGTGCCGAGATGTATAAATGAGCTTTTTCCATGGGTCTGCTTAGAGCGGGCGCACTCATACCTGTGTTCAGCACTGTGGAGGGATCATCAGTCTCTGCAGAATAGGGGAAAATACATTATGCAGACAGATGGATTAGCCCAACTCTCCCTTTTCCACATTTTAAACAGTTTTGTTCAAGTGCTTTTATTTTTAAAGTTGACGAGTCTTCTTTCTGCTTCCGTGGATACAAAACTTGAGCAGGTGTGTCTCCTCTTGAGCTTCTGTTCCACGAGCTACAAAGTGTGCACGGAAGACATAATACGTGAGGAAACCTCTGAGGTCAGCAGGGCCTGAAAGAGAAGTTGTTGGCTGACTGAAAACAAAATTCTGACGTAGATGTTATGGTGCATGGTGTACCCACCCCACTGGGCAGCACTTGCACTGGGGAAGCCATTGCTGTCACTGGGGCACTATTGGTAAGGGGACTCCCTGGACTGCCTGTTTACCCAGATGCCTTCACATGAGGGAGAGGGGCACCCAGAACTAGTGATAAGGATGTGACAGATTAATCTCTAGCCTGCCCCTGCTACTAACAATGGCATACAAAAGGTCTGCTCAATCATGGGACCTCTACCGGTGCAGTGGACTTCAGGCAATTTCAAGTATTAGGTAAATTAATGAATATAAAACTTTTAGAACTGACTCAAAGCCTGGCAGACAGAACTGGCTCTGTGAGTGATATCCTAGTTATTATAGCCTACACGGGACAAAGAGACAGGACCCACAATGAGATCTGCTGCCTTTTTCTTGATGGGGGGTCATCTCATTCTTTTCCAGCCACTAGAGTATAATACTGTAAAACATTTGAGGCTACATGACAAATCGCCATTTAGTTGCTTCAAACAGCACGTATTTATCTCCTGGCTTTGCATGAGTTATGAGTATGGGCACTGCTTCACTGGATCCCCATGTTTAGGGTTGTACAAGGCTGCAATCAAGGTGTTGGTTGGCCTGCAGCCTTGTTTGGAGACTAGAAACAAATCTACTCTAGACTCACTTAGGCCCTGGCGTAGGTTCAGTTCCTTCCAACTGCAAGACTCAGGACATTTTAACAACCAAAATTGTTCCTAGCTCCTAAAGGCTGTTGGTTGTTATTGCTCCTAGTTCCTCCTCCCAAATGTTGTCCTTTGTCATTGCTGTGTGGACTGTTCTGGAAGACTTTTCACAGTGTACTTGCCTGCTTCTTCAACAACAGCAACAGAGAAAAAGGAAATCTTTTAGCATCAGAGTGTTGGAACCACGCAGCCCAGTGTTGGATCAACATAAGACTCCCTGTCTAACAGGTTTCCTCGGGGCGAGACAGCTCTCACTTGGCAAGAATCAGTAGTCCATGGGACAGCATAGGAATCTGCAATGTCCATGCAACTTGCAGGCTGTTTTCTGTCTCATTATTTTGGTGATTCTTTGGGCAGTTTTTAGTTTTATTTTGTTGGTCCTACATGCAATAGCTATAATTTTCCCTGGACACTTGTTCTTTCTCAAATATTTTCCCTGAAGATTCAATAGGAGGTTAATGCTTCTCAAATCTCTTATCTGGAATTACTAACTACAACTCCTAATCCTGGGAATTTTTCTGACTCGGTAGAGATAGTCAGGTACATGTGAGAAAATAACATTTGAAACATTAACCATGTCTCACAGCTCTGGAAAAGATTGGAAAACAGACAACACACATAATAGGGAAAATACCCTCAAGAATATATGTAGTGCCAGTTGTTGAGAGTAAGTTCCCTGGACAACAAGCAATAGAATCATTGGTAGAATCTGGTATGCTCCAAGAGGAAAAAATACAATGCAAAATATGGTATGGGTAGATTCAGTTTTACCATACATAGGAGTTTATATTGCATGGTATAGTGAGATGGGAAAAGAGCCTTTTGCAGAGAGATTGACACATGGGACCCTCTTGTAGAAAAGGGAACTGTATAAAAATATATCTTGTAGACATTAAAGAATTGTCTGGGCTTGAATATTATTGTCCTTAAAGCATTGTTTCCATGTCTATTACTTTTTAACTTTGTAACCACAAGCAACTGCCAGCTGACATAAGCGCTATGGGAGCAGGATGAGTCTGGCTCCATATTTAGTTAAGCCTGCAAAAAATGCTGGACTCCATGTCTAGAATAAGGTTTTACAGGCCGTGGGAAGGTGTATTGGGGAAGCATAAAGGGGAACAGTAGGAGCTTTCATAATGATCATTACATATTCCTTAGATTGTTATGTATTTCTTAAAGTCAAAAATACAAGCCAATAATAAAGCTGTTCATGTAAGCCTGGTAGAAAAAACCTCTGTTACTGTACTGAGCTACTCGGGGCCACTTGAATGCAGCCCACTTGGTGGTCAGAAGTTTTCCTCGTGCTGATCCTCTGAGGACCCGAACCCTAACCGAGACTGGACCTTGGCATCACGAGGCTTTCTATAACCTGATTTCCCCATCACTTTCTCATTATTTTTTTTTATATATATTCTACTAATCTAGTAAAAAGCAGAAACTATACCTCCTACTGTCAAGGAGACGAAAGGGTAGAAAGGTGGTCCGGAAGTCTGTCTGCAGAACGGGCAAAGCCTGCGGAGGGTAAGAGTCACAAGTAGAGTTGCTTCTTGGTGTCTGTCTGACCCCGTAACCTCAGCATGACGTGATAATCCTTAAGCTCACTCCAACCCCGATAGATCCTATTGTGACCTTACAATTTTCAATGCCGAGGGTCTGAGTGACAAAAATCAAATGCAGTCAGCAAGGCTCGTTTTCTTTTGAGCCATTCAGGGAGATGCAATAAACTTCCTTCCATTTTTGAGCGTCCAGGTCCCCTCCATCCCTCCAGCTTCAGCTTATGGTTAGTTCACTTCATCCTCCACAGCAGTGTGAGTCAAGTCCTCTCCCATTTCATCTGATTTCCTGTTCATGCTTCTTTCTCACTTCCATGGCTTCATGATTATATTGGGTGCATCTAAGCCAGGATAATCGGCTTTATTTATTTTTGAGTCAGGGTCTACCACATAGCCCCAGCTGGCACGGAACTCATCATGTAGACCCGTGCTCTTAACCTCACAGAGATCTACCTGCCTCTGCCTCCCAGGTGGCATGTGCCATCATACCCAGTCTGTTTATGTTTTAAAATTTACTTAAAACACATGTATATTTGTATGAGTATGTGTATTTGAGCTGGTGTTATAAATAGGTGGCCATCTTCACACTACTGTGGGGGCTAAGAATCAAACATAGGTCTTCTGCAAAAGCAGTACATGCTTTTAACTGCTGAGTCATCTTTTCAGCCCCAGCCTACCTATTTTAAGATGAACTCGTTAGTGCACTAAATTCTGTTTGCCAGGTACAGGGATTAGGATATGGACATTGCTTGGGCATTATTCTCCCCACTAGAAAACAGATGACAAGGTTCAGTCAACTTGGAATTGACTGATCTTACTAATAATCCTAATAAACACTCAATTTGAGAGCAATGATCTACTCCAATAGAAATCTCTAAAATAAAGGCGTATAAACACTTAGTTACTAGAGAAGGTTACTGTGATGGTTAAATGGAATTAAACAAAACATTGAAGAGCCCATCAGGGGTGAGTAACAAGGTTTCTGATATCTGTGTTCTAACCGTCAAATATCCAAAGCAGCAAGCCCCTCCCTCCATGTCAATGCCTTTGAAAGGGCTCCAGAGAAGATTGAGTTGGAAGATAAGCTGAGGCTGCTGATACTATGTAGGGATGATGGACCACAGGAAGCACACCTTATCATGCTATGAACGGAGATGTAAATCCTCAGATTCCACAGATAGAGCATGTCAGAATGCTTTGTAGTTAGCAATAAACGCCCACAGGCAGACAGTGAGGAGATTCTGATTATGTGAATCAAAGAGGCACAGGCTCCAGATGCCCATAAGTCATAGAGGATGCCTTGCATAGAGCATCTGCCTGGCCAAGGTATTGCAGTGTATGATCTAGTATGGTGACTCGAAGCCAGCCATTGACTGCAACAGTACATATAGACTGTTGTATATTGTAGGGACTAGTTGGGGATTTTTGTTTTCTTTACAGCACCACAACTTTCTTATTTATTGGTTCAGAGTACTTCCTTACTTGGAGGAATGAGGAAAGATATGGACAGACTATTATCAACAGCATATTATAATGTTGTAAGATTAATTAAAAATTTGAGCTCTGGTCATGACAACATGAAGAAGAAATCATTTTTCCCATTTTCTGTTGAAGCGTTGAAGAAGGCATAAACAGTACCACCTGCACAGCTTATAAACCTACAGATTCCTTGGCTCTACACAGAGATATGGCTTAGAGGATGGAAAGCTATTTCTTTATCATGCATTTCTCAGGAAACAAGAGGGAGAAAGGTAGAAATTGATGGAAAAGGGGTATAGTTCAAATTTACTTTTTCTGAAGTTCAATCCGAAAAGGCAAAATGGATTAGATAATTTAATATCATTCAAAGGGCAAGGGGAAGAAGCATGGCCCCAAATTTCTCATCAATATTTCTAGATAAGACATAGTACATTCAGTCTAAATAACTAATTGGATTCTTACCCTATAATAGGACACACTAGGCCTGTTTGGCTTGCTGGACTAAAGTAACCCTTCATGGTGTCCTACTGGACTTGGGCCAGATGGAGGCTATGACACACATTTGGTACTAAACAACCACTAGAAACAGGAAGGAGACTTCTCAGCTAGTGGAAGACAGCTGGTGATCACCAAAGTTAGCTGGAGGTCTGGATTACAGGCTCATCAATCGCAAACCTCAGACTTGCATGCCTATAGGGCCAGGGACATCCAGAAACCAAACATATTAAACAAGTAACAGAAGAGGAACCACCTCTGTTTTACTCTACTATAAATGTCTGGGTGCTTCTCAGATGGAACAGCCAAAGGAGAAGGAGGCAGAAGGAAGAAAGCAAGTGTTTCCTACAAGACAGCTCCCATCAGCAGCTTACACTAAGATTAGAGCCAATACATCGAACAGTGAAGTGTGTGTGTGTGTGTGTATCATCTGCTTTATGTGTGTGGTGTTGTGAGTGTGAATATACAAGTATGGTGCCCAGGAGTGCTTGTAGAGGGCATTTCATATCTTCTCTCGCTGTCTGTCTTATTGTCTCGAGACAGGGTCCCCACTGAACAAGAAGCTTACTGTCATAGCTAGGCTGACTGACCAGTGAACTCTTGGGATCAGTCTGTCTCTACTGGGGTTAAGGACACACACAGCTATGGTTATTGTTGTTTTTTTTTTTTTAATGTGGGTTCTAGATATCTGAACTCAGGTTCTAATGTTTTCAGAGCAAGCATACCTATCCACTGAGATCTCCTTCTTCTTCAGCAAAGATAATTTATTGGCAATGACCAAGATTTTATCGGGTATGAAAATAACGATAGGATTGAAGGCCCAACTCCTGTCAGCTTCGCTAGAGCAGCGGCTCCCTGTGGCACTGCACTGTACAGATGATTTACAAACTCCCAGGGGGCTTAGCGGCAGCCTGTAGGTTATGTGGTTGATCGTGTTGAGATATGCTGTGTCCCAGCTCTAGTGAAAGAAGGCAAGCACAGACTCAGAGCTGACAGGTAACAATCAGCCTTTCTCCTGGAAATAAAGTGAAATATCTGTCTTCAGTTTGAGTTGTCAGCAATTCAGCCATGTAATTGTCCACAACCTGGGTAAAGCAAGGCTACAGCAATTAGTGCTCTGCTGAAACGGGCCTGGAAAGAAGGAAATGAAACAGGTATCAACTTTTTTAAAAGATTTATTTATTTATTATGTATAAAACATTCTGCCTCCATGTATGCCCACATGCCAGAGGAGGGCGCCAGATCTCATTACAGATGATTGTGAGCCACCGTGTGGTTGCTGGGAATTGAACTCACGACCTCTGGAAGAGCAGCCAGTGCTCTTAACCACTGAGCCATCTCTCCAGCCCCCAGGTATCAAATTTTCAATGAATACTTTTTCCAGAATCTTCATTTAAAGACTCCATTCTGGGTTATATACGAGACACAAAATAAGTTTCGTTATAGCCACTCTCTGAGAACAGCCGCACGGCTGCTATGGCCAGCAAGCCTCTAAACTGCAGAAGCAACCAGAAAATGTCTTCTAGTCTCCATCATAGTAGGAATCCCAAATGCCCAGGGTTTGACAAATGACACGATGTGGACCTAAAACTACTTTTTAATTTTAAATAAATGCAAAAATCTATTATTAAATCATGTTGCAATCACCATTGAAAATCAAAAACTATCATTCTGTAGCTGATAGTTTTTGATTTCTTTAGTTTAACAGAAAAAACCTATAATACTCATACATATTTAACATGTAGTTGTAGGGAAGTTAGACAGTATCACCACCAAAATTTTAGTTCGGCATCCATTTGTTTTTCCTAATACACAGCCCCCTTTAGTTGGGGTCCATATAATGGCCAACTCATCCTAAAGGGTTCAATAAATGCCACATAATTTTGGTTTTACTATTTAGTGGTGCACCATAAACCATCAATTAGTGAAAATACTTGGGAATAAAGTACCTTTTTCCAGGTCATTGAATTCACTGGTACATTTCAGCTTCAATGACAAATTCTTTCCTTCTCACTCTTGCAAGGAATCTGTCAAAAATGCATTACTCCACACTACAGTGTGCCAACAATTAACATCTGATAGTCACGGAAGATTAGCCCCTTTGTGCCTCGCTCTCGATCGGTCTAAACACTAGTTCTCCCATAGTGTTAGACAGTCAGTGCTGGTTAATACTTTGAGCCTACAAAGTATAATTTGCTTCTTTTTCATTAACTGGGTATCTCTGTAACATATACACTATAATTATTTATTAAGATCAAAATTGCAAAGTACAGATTTTTATTTCCACAAAAAATCAACAGGTAAAGATATCATATTTTCTAAACTTGAGCAGGCACCCTTGTAGAGTTAAGTGTCAGTCCTGAAGACTTTGTAGTCAGAGCTATAAGCACAGCCATGAGAATGTGAGCCCCAGCCTAAGACAGGTGTTTCCACTCTTTCCACACACCTATCTTAATGTGCTGTACAGTCGAGCCTATAAAATGAAGTGGGAAATTCACTAGGGCATCTTTGAGCTGGGCTATGAAAGGCACTCAGCTCTGTGTTTGCACTGTGTCTGTGTGAGCCCTCAGTGAATCTTCCAGAAATATAAGCAAGGATTTCAGTCTCCATGACGTGCACCATGGTCATGCATATGTACATCTTTAAAACAATGAGTGGATATTCATGAAGAATCGTAAAACATGCATCTTGTGCTTTGAACTCTACTATCAGACATCGAAGGGATTTAAAATCAACTGCAGAGTGAGTCTGTATCTTCAGAGACATTAGTCATGGTTAAAGAAAATAGATATCTGTGAAATTCATAAAGAACAGTGCAGTGCGGGACCACCTTAGTACCATGCTCATGATTTTCTGAAACGGGACAGGTTTGTCACTGTCCATATTGCTCATTTGTAAGGGTCATGTTATTAAACACAGCCTGGGCCATGTAGCTCTGAGCATCAGAGCTAGAGCCCCCTTTTACTTTGTGTAAATTTTCAGTATTGTGACTTTCCATGTGTCTGCCCATGGACTACAGATGCAGACTCCTCTTGGGCCACAGACCCCCTGCTCCCAAGCCTTAGTCATACTGTTCCTTACAACTTCTCCTGAAAATATCAGATACTCTTACGTTGGAAGCTTCTCAGATGTTGCATCCTTCTCCTGTAAAGACTCTTCAATGCAGCTCTGATATAAATATATCATTTCTCTTTGCAACAGAGTCTGTAACAGAAGACTACAACCTACAACCAATCAAAATACAGAAACGAGGAGCCCAATCCCAAATGATATGCCAGCAACACAACTCCTGTACATGAGGCTAAAGGAACACCGAGGAAGAGGGGGATAGAAAGATTATAAGGCCCACCAGAGGAAGGAGCATATTCTGTGAGACTGTATCTCCTAGTAACATCAGGAACTAGACTTATAAAGACTCGCCAACAATACTGCTCAAACATGAGATGAGCAAGGACGAGAGCAACAGAAATTCTAATGTGCGTGGGGGAAAGCTGTGTGGTAACAGGCAAATAAGAAACACCGGGAGTGGGAGAAAGAGTCTTCCCCAGGAAAGAGCACACTAATTGATTATCCAGTACCAAATGGTCAGCCCTGAAAACACACACATGCAAGTAGCACTATAGAGACTGAGAACTCTGAAGCCAGCAAGAGAAGGAGACCCACACATCAATCCGGGGCAGCCTGTCTTTGGACATCAAGAATAAGACATGGGCCTGCCAGGTGCCTCACAGTACTGAGTGGTCAGAGGCTGCTATGGTGATCAAATATATGGGGGAGCATGGGAGAAACAGTAGGACATGATGGTTCATGACCTATGAAGAGAGAAAGATCTGAAGAGGTGAAGGGGGTGAGTAGAGGGCTGAAGGTAGCCTGCTTGCCATGGTGATATCTGGGCCTAGGCTTTCAAGGCTCATGTCTAGGTTCATGACCCTACCACTCACTGGCTGCAACACTACAGAGAACTGGCCTGGCCTCTCACCAACTGCAGTACTTGGGAGAACAGGTCCCATACCTCACCTGGGAAGCACAATAAAACTGACCCTTTGAGTGGATGGGAGAAGTGGAGAGGTGGTTGTGAGGGTGCTGGCCCCAAGGGCGTGGGAGGACTGGTCTTGCCCCTCTCATGTGGTGGTATGGGAGTGGGAAAGATGCCCTCCTCCCTTACCCCTCGCCAACTGTGGCAGGCCAGAGACCTGACCCATCTCCTCACCAGTTGCAGCAATTGGGAAAGCAGGCTATGCACCTTGTGTGGGTAACACAGTAGAGTTGGTCCTGATGATGTAGGAGTTCCTGTGAGCCTACACGGAGGGCATAAAAACAGGAGAATCAGCTCTGCTCCTTGATGCATAGGGTGAACTAGCCCGGCAATGCCAGAGAGCTCACCTTGGTGATGAGGATGGGGGAGAACTGGTAGGCTGACCAACTACCCAGGGATATGAGTTGGCCCACCCAAACATCCACTTCATCTATTATCTGCCTGGCTTTGTGAAGGACTAGTCTGTAGACCCAAAACTGCAGGATCTCCATGAAACAGGGCAGCAACAGGATATCCAAGAGGAGTCCCACTGAGGGCCCGTTATCAATAGTGTAGCAGAAGCCAGAGACCTCAAGTCAGACCAGTCAGGTCAATGATTCATTGCAATGAACACTTACAAAGACACATGGACTGAAGGGTTTACTATGTGGCTCACTGTGTCACACTACAGTTCCCATGATGAAAGTTTTCTTTTTCTTTACTTTTGTTCTTTTTGCTGTCCGTCTTTGATTCTTCTTTTCATTTAAATTTTACCTTATTTTATTTGGGAGAGGGGTGGTTTCAAGAGCAAAGAACAGATATAAAGGGATGGAGAGATGGACAGGATTGAGTATGCGTGATATGAAGGCCACAAAGAATGAGTAAAAAGTTAAAAAATAAATAAAATAAAATGAGAATTGGGAGCTGAACAGTGATGGTACTTGCCTTTAATCCCAACATTTGGGAAGCAAAGGTAGGCAAATCTCTGAGTTTGAGGCCAGCTTTATCTACAGAATAAGTTCCAGGATAGCTAGCACTACACAGACTCTGTCTCTAAAACAAAACAAAATGGAATGAAATTAACAGTGGGAACTGCCAAAAAAGAGAAGAATATATACATATATACATACAGCAACAACTAATGAAGAAGAGACCATAAACTGGAAAGAGACAAAGGATTATATATGTGGGAGAGCATGGGCGGGAGGAAAGGGAAGGAGAAGGAAATTACAGAATTGCATTTTAATCTTAAAAAATAAAAACATTTAAAAATTAGAAAAAAAGTCATTGTTTCCCTAAATCCATCTTTGGCTGCCTGCCCACATTGTCGGTCCAATTATTGACCAATTTTACTCTTCCACTATTTCTTCACTAAACTCAGACTTTGTCCCTAAATACATATTTAAGTATTTAGGAATCTGTTCTCAGTGGAAGAATAGGAAAAGGATTCAAGTCATTTTCACTTACTTCTGTCTCCAGAGTGCCTAATCAAACAGGATATGTTCAGTAGCTACCTACTGAGAATGAATGAAGAAATGATTCAGTAAGAAAACAGAATAATGTGAAATAGACTCTGGTGTAAACTATATCTACCTTCAGGAATACTGTTAGCAACGAGCACCTTCATGAAATGTATTCAGAAAATAGCGCTATCTGCTCTATGCTGTGTGTTTCAGTGTGTTATTGAGAATGCACAGCTCTAAATCGAAGACTAAATCTTATATCCTCATTCTACCAACTTTTTGTAGTATACCTTGATCTATCTAAACTTTGTCGATCAGTCTTTTTATATGCAAAACAAGATGAAAATACCTGTCTTTTATGTTTGTTATAACATTTGAAAGAGTTAAGTAAAGTAAGACAGTCACCAGGACACAATAAATATTCTCTATGTGCCAGGGACAGGTGACTCACAACTGGATTGGGTTGCTATGTTTGGAAAACACTTTAATCAACTGCTGGGAATGGGTCTCTATATCCCCAGCTGGGGAGTCAGAGGACAGACTACACCTGTCAGTTAAAGGGTCTGAGAGTTTGTACTGGTGGGGATAGGCTCTAGAATCACAGAGAAGACAGGCTGAAGCAGGATTAATAAAAACTCAGAGACAGATATTGGGTTTCAACATGAAGGCCAGAAAAGCAAAGCAGTCAGCCACTGGCTCTTACTCGACCTCAGTCCAAAAATGGTGATGCTGTCTCCTGGAATCTCAGAATGAGACTGTGTCTGAGAGCTGTCTCCACCCATTTTATAATCCTCTCTAGTTCTGGGATTAAGGGTGTGCACCACTACTGCCCGGCTTCTATGGCAAGATAGTGTGACTACTGGGAATAAAGGATCTGTGTCCTTGCTATGTGGTCTGTAAGGCTGGCCAGTGTGGCTATTTCCCTTTCCTCATCCTCAGGCAAACTTTAGTTATGAAAATACAAATGAAATGCCACTACAATAGGCCACTGGGAGAGATCATCTTGGCTAGGTTGATGTAACTGGTAATGTCCCATGAACTAAAATCCAGAACCAAATAAAAATGAGACAAAGCAATGAACACCAGAATTTATCACTCGTCTGCATTCACTGCAACTGTTTTGTGACCAGTTGCTTCGAATTCCTTTTGCATAACAACCCCACCATGATTGACTGTTTCCTGGAACTATTGGACAAAACAAACATTTTCACTGTTAAAAAGGTGTTTTTTGTTTTCTCTGCAACAGGATTTGTAGCTAACACAGTGTCACGAATAAGATCTTTTAAGTCAAACAAACAAACAAAAATTCTTATATAATACGATGTTTTTCCTTGAGAAGTCTTCTTTATTTTATTTCACTTATATTTAAAATCTTAGGGTAATCAAATATCTTTTCATTCCTCTTAAATGATCATTCTAACTTATTTCTCACTTTTATACTGCAATTACTCTAGATGGTCACTGTACATCTTTTTTAGTGATTTTTTTTTATTTTTCGTGTAAATAAAACTTAATGTCTTTCCTGTCTATACTATTGGACATCACAAGTAGTTTAGACTGGAAACAGGAGAACTGGGTGGGATTTTCAGGAAAATGTGTGTCTTTTCAGCATCTTTTTGTAGAGGTGCAGTGTTGTTTGTATTATTAATAATTGTTATATTCTTTCCAAAAACAGTGAAATATGGATATATTTTCAAGCCATTGGTAGAATTTCTGGGAAATTTCTTTGTTACTTATTTATTCTTCAGTAACTATTATTGCATAAGGGCATTAGCATTAATGTATACTAATGTATATAAAGGAGAGATACTGAACTCAAGAGGCTTGTGCTTTGACATAGTTTGTGCTTTCTCAGTGGAGTTATGCAGTGAATCCCTCTTTGTCAGTCACAGTTGGACCCTTTTTGCTGGGGGTTTTGTAGTTTTGTAGTATATTACAAGCAGTTTGATACTGAATATAATATTGAATACTATGCCCTCCTTCACTATCACAAAGAGTAGTTTATAAATTATAAATTCATGTCATTATTCTAACACTTCTGCACCACTCTCTTAATTATCATTTCTCATCTTGCCTTCTGTACAGACATATTATTGGGTGTTAAGGAATCTTAGCTGTGCCTGGTACAGGAGAACACTGACATTCTGTGATGATTGTCATCCCTCACGTTAATAATAACCATCTTGGGCAAGAACTTGACATTTCTAGATGTTCTATAATTGCAAAATAATAATCTTAGCAATGGCCATAATATAATGAGAAATATAATGATCATTCATTAAGACCATTATTTATAATCTCAACCATTATCATATTATGCTTAATTCTGAAAGTGGTGAAAATTATTATTTCTAGTAAGTGAGAATGCAGAATTTCAGAACTTGAGGGAATAAAGTAAAAACAAGAAATACAATATGAAAAATTTTTCCTCAGGATATATTTAAAGAATTAATAGAAAAATAAAGCTGAAATCACAAAACTTTTGCTAACTCATTTGCCTGTGCCCTAATGTAAAGATGACATTTCTAAATTGCTGAAAGCATTCTTACATGTGCTATGTCTTCCTCCCAAATTTCCTTTAAGAATGTTTCACCAAGTTGGAGACAGAGCACCAACTGGATATCTCTTGTCACCAAATAAGACTTCCAGTACTAGGAATGGGTACACCTACTCAAATTCTTGTCTGAATGGACTCCATGGGAACCCCAAAACACCTAAGCTATTGATGGCTCTCCACAAACTGACAGATCATTTTACTGAAGATTTCGTCCACATAATTCAGTGAACATGGAGGAGTTGAGCTGGTGTCTGTCTAGAGCCTTTGCCCCTACTGACTAGTGTTCACAGTATTGGAAGACAGTTTGCATGCTATCAAAGGAGAAAGGGAAACACCACCCAGCTATAAAGTCTTTGAGCTACAAGACCTGTCTGCAAGATATACTGGTGCCATAGTTGCACCAAGCTTGTGGCACTAACCAACCAATATCTTATTTGTGTTAAGGCCCACTCCATGAGATGGAACCCATATCTAATACTGCTTGAGTGGCCAGGAACCTGAGACTGGCTAGGCCAGTGACCTAGGGGAAAACTAAATACTACCATTTCACTAACAGGTAATAACATATAATTCCTACCAACATCCTGTAATGCTCATAGATATGTGATCAGCCATCATCAGAGAAGCTTCCTCCTAGAGCAGATGGGAACAAATACAGAGACCTACATCCAGACAATATGCAGAGAATGAGAGACCTTGGAACACCCAGCCCTAAACGTCATGTCTCAATGAAATACCTCCCCTGAGGATTAAGAGAATTCTGTAGAAGAGCTGGCAGAAAGTATGTAAGAACTAGAGGAGGTGGCGGGCACCAAGGAGTCAAGGCCTTCTAGACACAATAGGGCTGGCGCGTCTGAACTCACAGGGCCAATGGAGTTCTGCACCTACATAGGAACCTAGAGCAGCAATGACAAGTGGAAGCATGCTTCCATACATAGCCCAGAAGCTATCTCCAACTGATAGCCATTTATAAATGAAAGGTTTTCTCCAAGGGAGTCTCACCAGAGAAACACGCCACTCTTAAGGGGAGGCCCATGCCTAGTCATAGATGCAAACACAGAACAAACTCAACGACATCTTTGGAGGTTCTTTGTCTCATAATGTTAAGTTGCAACATTTTGTTTTCCTAGCTTACAGGTTCTTTGCATTTATATTATGGCTTCCCGTTTGTGTTTTTATGAGATTGCTCTGTGTGTTCCTGAATCCATATGCTTTTCATGTGCCGTGTGCCCTTTTTGTTCTCTTCAGAGTTCTTTCATCTTGGTGTTTTTGTGGGACTCCTAATAGTTGGAGTTAGGGTATCTCCAATTCTTTTCCCTGCCTTTGGGACTCTTTTCCTCCTATCGGGTTGCCTAGTCCAGTCTCAATATGAGGGCTTTTGCCTTGTCTTATTGTATCTTGTTTTGTACTTTTGAGATTACATCTTACACCTGTCAGAATGTCTAAGACTAATAACACAAGTGACAGCTAATGCTGGTGAGGATGCAGAATAAGGGGGACTCTCCTTCATTGCTGGAGGGAATGCAAATATATACAGCCACTATGAAAATCAGTATGGTGGCTCCTCAGAAAGATGGCAATCAGTCTACCTCAAGACCCAGCTATACCCCTCTAGGGCCTATATACAAAGAAGGCTTCATTCTTTCACAAGGACACTTGCTTAACCATGTTCATAGTTGCTTTATTCATACTGGAAACAACCTAGAGGTTCCTCAATAAAAGAATGGATAAAGAAATTGTGGTACATTTACCCAATGGAGTATTACTCATTTAATTTTTTTTTTTTTTTTTTTTTGGTTTTTCGAGACAGGGTTTCTCTGTGGCTTTGGAGCCTGTCCTGGAACTAGCTCTGTAGACCAGGCTGGTCTCGAACTCACAGAGATCCACCTGCCTCTGCCTCCCAAGTGCTGGGATTAAAGGCGTGCGCCACCATCGCCCGGCAGTATTACTCATTTAAAAAAAACACTGCCATCATGAAAGAAGAAAAATAATCCCAAATGAGGTAACTCAGACCCAGAAAGATAAATATGGAATATTTTCTTAAATGTGGACATTAACCATTAAGTAAATGATAACCAAGCTATATTCCATACACATAGAGAGGTTAAGTATAGGGGAAGGTACAGGGTCAGTGGGAGGGAATGGAACAGAAGGATTAGGTGGAAAGAGGAAGGGGATATAGGGTTGAGAGAGAGAATGGAGAGGGAGAGAGAGAGAGAGAGAGAGAGAGAGAGAGAGAGAGAGAGAGAGAGCAGGAATTGAGGGGCATTTGAGGGATGATATGGAAACCTAGTGCAGTAGAAACTTTGAAAATATATGAATGTGATTCTAATGAGGTTTCCTAATATTGGGGGATACAGAGTCTCAATTGGCAATCTCTTGTCACCAAAGGAGGCTTCTAGTAGTGTGACTGACTCCATTGAACATGGAGAAGCTGAGCTGGTGCCAACATAGAGCCTTCATCCCTATGTTCTAATGTCTTTGGTGCAGAAAGGTATTCTGCAAGATATCAAAAGAAAAATTTAAGTACCAACTCAGCTACAAAACCTTTGATCTACAATCTGTCCTGCCTGCCAGATATGCTAGGGCGATAATGGCACAAAAATTGTGGGAGTGGCTAACCAATGTCTGATTTGACAGAAACCACACTCTAAACTGCTTGAGTAACCAAGAACTAGAAACTAGATAGCCCAGAGACCTAGGGTAAAACCAGACACTACTGGTCAAGAAAAAATTTAAAGTATCAACAAAACGATTCCTGATGATTTTCTGCTATCCTCTTAGATCAGTGCCTCATTCAGTCATCAGCAGAGAAGCTTCCTCTGGCAGCAGACAGGAACAGATGCAAAGACATACAGTCAGATATTAGACTGAAGTCCAAATGAGATGTCCTTATCAAATTGCTCTCCTCAGAGCTCAGACCTCAAATCCTGCTGAACAGGAGACAGAAAGAATGTAAGAGCCAGAGGGGATGATGGGCACCAGGATGGCAAGGCCCTCTGAAAAAAGTGTGCAAGGCTCATATGAACCCACAGAGATTAAAGCAGCAAGCACAGGACCTAAAAGATCTACATCAGGTTCTCTGTGTATTTGTTACAGCTTTTAGCTTAGGGTTTTTTTTTTTGTTTTGTTTTGTTTTTTTTATGGGACTCCCATGTATGTGAAAACGTGGATCTCTGATTCTTGTGTCCACTCCTTTCCTTTAATTGGAAAGGATTTCCTTGTCCAGTCTCGATGTGATGTCTTTTGCTTTATCTTATATTTTATTTTACCCTGTCTGGGCTGGAGAGACGGTTCAGTAGCTAAGAGCACTGACTGCTGTTTCAGAGTGAAGACGGATGCTAAAAAGAAATCTCACATAAACTTCGAATTGAGTATAATAAAGGGTTATTTATTTAGGGGGTAGACTCACAGATTACAGTCCTCTGCTCGAATAGGAAGCAGCAACTGAATCCAGCAGCCAGAAGAAAGAGAGAGAGAGCGTGCACTTTCCATGGGAATTTATAGTATAAGAGGCCACAACCAAGTGGGCTGGTAACTTAAAGGCTACTGGCTGAAGGAGTTCCTACAACACCAGAGGATCCAGGTTCGATTCTCAGTACCCACATAGTGGCTCACAACTGTCTGCAATTTCAGTTCTAGAGGACCCAACACCCTCACACAGATATGCATGCAGGTAACACACCAGTGCACCTAAAATAATTTTAAAATTTTAAATTTTATTTAAAACTTACAATTTTTTATTTTGCCATGCTTAGGTGTTATCTCTTAGAAACCAGCTCTTTTCCAATGAGACAGAAAGGGGATGGATATGGAGGAGAGGGGAGATGAGGAGGAGCTGGGAGGAGTTGAGGGAGGGAACTATAATCAGGATATATTGTGTGAGAAAAGAATCTATTTCCAGCAAAATAAAAAAAAAAACTCCAAAGTTTCTTTTAAAACCTAAAATCTCTTGTAAAATTAAGTCTCTCAAATGTGGCACCTATAAAATAAAAAATAAGTTAAATACTTCCATACTTCAAGAGTGAAATACCAGAACAGTCACAATCAGATCAAAGCGATGTTCACTATCTGGAATTGACTCATGATATTCTGGGTCTTGGATAACGTTTCCAACTCTGCCCTCTGCAGCACACAGCTTGTCTTCTAAGCTCAAGCAGACTTCACTCTGCTGCTGCTGCTGGTACAGGAACCTCCAAAATGCTGTGCTCTTTTGCTGCAACTGGACTGCACTTTTACCAATAGCCTCTCCTAGACTCAACTTCTCTGCATGACCCTTTCAATTCTGAGCCTCCAACTCCTACTAAGGCTGCACCTTCGCCAATGGCCTTCCTGGCCCTCACAACTAATCAAATAATGAGGAAGCCCACAGAGTGGGAAAGGATAGACATATATATCCTTTATGCACACACTATATATATATATATGTCATTTATATATGTATCCTTTCTATATATAAAAATATTCCATCATACTAATATCCAAAATATATAAAAAAACTCAAAAAGCAAAAAGAGCAAATAGTCAAGACAAAATTTAACTCATTCAAAAAAAATGAACTATGGATCTAAACAGTACTCAAAAGAGGAAATAAAAAATGGCCAAGGAATATCTCAAAAAATGCTAATAATCCTTAGAAGTTAGAGAAATACACATTAAAATAATTAAGATTCCATCTTACCCCAGTCAGAATGGCTAAGATCTGCAAGAGCAAATGCGGAAGGGCATGTGGGAACAAGGAAGCCCTCATTCACTGCTGGTGGAACGGCAAACTGAGACAGCTACTCTGGAAATCAGTGTGGAGATCTCTCCAAGAGCTAAAAATAAATCTAGCACATGACCCAGATATACCACTCTTTGGTGCACGCTCAAAGGATGTGACATCCTATTTCACAGGTACTCATGCAGCCAAGTTCATTGCTGCTCTAGTCACAAAACCTAAGAAATAGAAATAAGTGCCCCAATTGACAAATGGATACTTAAAATGTGGTACACACGCACCATAGAATACTGCTGTGGAATAGTAGTTGAAGATGTATTACATTTGTGAATGCCATGTAAAGAAAAATGAAAATTGTAGCTAATTATGCGGAACTAGAAAACTAGGGCAGTGAGTGAATTAACCCATACCCAGAAAGACAAACGCTGTATATTCCCTTTCATCTGTGATTCCATGCTCCAAATCATCATATGTGAGTGTAGAACATGGAGTAACCACAGGAACCAGTAAATGAAATAAAAGGCTATGGCGGGTGGAAGGAACACTAGAGAGGGAATAGCAGGAAAACAGGAGGTAAATGGGAAACAGGGAAAGGCACCCAGTCGGTAAAGGGAAAGGAAACCTAACACAGAAAGAGAGGGAGAGAAGAGGGGGAAATGCACTGGGGTTGTCTGAAAAAGCAATAAATCACCGTATCATTAATATATATTGTTAAGAAAATATTCTACTGCATATTGCATGAATGTGGTTCTTTTCCAAGCAGCTGTGCCAGAATTATTTCAAGAAGAGAAAACTGGGAGGTTATGCTGAGCAGTAGAATATGTGATTGACACAGACAAATCTGTGGATTCAGTCTCTAAAACCAAAAAATGATAGATGATAGATAGATAGATAGATAGATAGATAGATAGATAGATAGATAGATAGATGATAGATAGATAGATAGATAGATAGATAGATAGATGATAGATAGATAGATAGATAGATAGATAGATAGATAGATGATAGATGGATAGATAGATAGATAGATAGATAGATAGATAGATAGATAGATAGATAAGACAGACAGACAGACAGACAGATGATAGATAGATAGATAGATAGATAGATAGATAGATAGATAGATAGATAGATAGATAGATAGATGATAGATAGATGATAGATGGATAGATAGATAGATAGATAGATAGATAGATAGATAGATAGATAGATAGATAAGAAAGACAGACAGACAGATAGGTGATATTGTCTTTGACATTATAATGGGTAAAAGTAAATGCTGTTGTATTGAAGACCAGTCTCAGATAATGAATTACATTTCAGCAAATTATTATAGGCCTCTACTAGATGCGAAGTGATATCACTTTCAATCTCGTTTGCTGTTGTTGGTGGAGTGATTCAATTCTAATGTCTAACGACTGCCTTGATTTCAAATGTTTACCAACAGAGTGGAAGGGAAAGCCAAAGCAGTAAGAGACATTCAAAAACAGAGCAACACATCAAAATGTGTGGGGACAGGGGAAGCCGTGTGGCTACAGAGGAAGCCGTGTGGCTAAGAAGGCAAACCCAGCAGGAGTGTGTCCCAGGCCTCTTGAAGAAGATTGGAGATGGAGCTGCAAACCACAGGACACCCTCAGAAAGCTTCTGTGACTTCTCTTGCCTTCCAGACAGTCCTTCCACTGACCCTAAGGCAGTGCAGCCCCATAGACACAAGTATTCTTGCACAGAGGCTGGGCTGCCAGGGTTTTTGTTTTTCTTTCTTGGCTATTAGTCTGACCTGGAGGAAATGATGCCTCTACTGCATTTCTGCCTTTGTCGAGAATGCTTTTTTTTTTGGAAATAGGACAGAGAGGGCATTTCCTGGCTTTCTTAGAACACTGTCCTAACCCTGCTTGAGCTCTCCCACTCTGCACACCAACGTCTCCTGTAGCTCTTTCCATAGTGTGAGCCATAAATCACTATGAGTTTAAAAACTAAGAGAAAGGAGAGCATGAATTTGGGAGGGGAGAATGGTGAGGGGTGGAAGGGATTGGAGGGGAAGATATGGGAATGGATTGGATCAAAATACAATATATGCATTTTAAGATTCTCACACAATACCACAGTTCCAATTAGCATCCACTGAGAATAGCTTCTAAGGTAAGCCTTACAGTTTCTTCTCTTCAGCGGTGTGAAGGCTGTTCTGCCTTTGGAAGGTAGAGAGCTGATAATGGCTCTTCCGCTTTGTGGACCCTAAACTCTTTGTACCTAGAGCTGTCATATTTGACCATCAAAATCAGAAGGTCCTTGGTTAAATTTGAATTTCAGAGAAAAATTATATATATATACATATATTAGTTTTAGTTATAAACAAATGTTTATCTGAAGTTCAGCACCTTGGTGTCATTTGTTTTACCTGGCAACCAACTCATAAAACACAACCATCACAATTAATTAAACACTTGCAGTGCGGCTCGCTAAGGCTTGTCTTCTCTTCACAGCTTGTGGCTGCCTCTCTTGGTCTTAGTCATAATTATTTTCTCATCATTTCCCCCGAAGTGGCCACATGATAGCAGTTCTTGAGGCATTTGTGGTATGAATAAACATCTTCTCTAAAAAGGAGAGTCATTGCACACCACTGGGAGGATGCTTCAGCACTTTGGTTACTGACCAGAGCAGTGTTTGGAAGCTTAAAATTCAGGCCCAGATGGACTTTTCCCTCCAAACCTATTATTGCCCACTTTGGAAGCTGTCATGCTATTGCTATGCAGAAGTATAAAGAAAAAAGATGCTGTGTGCCTTTCCACCCATGTGTAAACAATGTGCTCTGGGAGCAATAAGAGCAGTTTTGTTGAGGTCGCTGGGCTGGAGACAACAGCATATACACTATCTAAAATTCCTGATGTCTGGTGATCAGAGTCAGGAATGCAAATGGCCTGGGTGCTTGGCTCATCTAAGAGAGTCTGCTTTGGCTTTGTTTTTTGTTTTGTTTTGCTTTACCTTTTTTTTTTTTTTTTTTTTTTTGCACTAAGTGGAATTCAGCCTTCCAACATACCCCCAAGAAGAGACTGGTGTACCTTTAAAATGGTCGCTGGAGAAACATCAGCTTATCAGATCCCTGTACAGGGAAGCGATGCACATGGAGGAGACAGCATTCAGCCAATCACCAATTCTTCTCCCCCTTGCATCCCCAGGATCCACAGAAGTCCACAGAAGTGTTGCTTAAGCTAGGAAAAGTATAAAATAGTTGAATCAAGTTTCCATAAGGCGGTCTACAAATTATATATCTTGCCAGTTTCAAAACTCTTAATTTAGCTAAGCAAAGCCAGGTCCACGATAATAATACCTCATGTTCTCCAGGCTGGGAGTGGTGTTGCTGTTTCTCCTCCATTGGTTTATTTTTTCAAATAAGCAATAGGCTGTTTACAAATAAGCATATCTCCAACTATATGTATTAAAATGGCACATCTGTCAACTGTTTGAGATCTAAGCGAAAATACATGAAGGCACATTGTATTTATGGGTCGAAAACATACATTCTGGTATAATGCCCTGGGGATTTTTTTATAATCCTCATTTGCCTGGATGCATAAACATTTCAGGCCCTTTGTGCATATTATCTCAGTTAACACCTATGGCTCCTTAGGAGAAAGGTACTGGTGACTTTCACTGAAAGGGAAGCTGAGCTCCACAGATGTATTCGTTACTTAGTAAACACTATTGCAGATTCTAACACCATCAAGATTTCCAAATTCATCGTTACCTCACTAGAAAGGCATCCTTTGGTGTCTACAAACACTAACCTTGTTCTCTTGATTTAGATCTAGTGATGCCTACCATAGCCCAAGATAAAGATAAAGACCTCCTTTAACCAATTTTTGTAATACTGTTAGGAGTCATAAAGCCCATCTGTTGTCATTTGAGTATGATTTTTTTTTCACAGTTTTGACAGGAAACAATGTTAGAGTCATGTCTGCTTGCTATGGTCTTCCCTTTTCCTAATTGTGCAGAAAAATCCTCTCACAAGAATGAGTGAGTGCACACAGATGTTTACTTTCTTCGTTTGATTATAAAATCTTTGTTTTTCCAGAAGGAGCAAAGACTTATAGAAATCTCTAATTAAAAATTTATAACCATGTGTAAAACATTTGCAATGAAAGTCAGTAAGATGGGGTAGCAGATAAGGGTGCTTTCCTTCAAGCCTGGTGTCCTTAGTTTAATTCCCAGAACCCACACAGTGGAACAAGAGAACAGAGACATCCTACAATTAGTCTCCTGATCTCTACATGTACCATGGCATGCGTCCAGCCAAATAAATGCAATGCACTTAAATAAATTAACAAATGTAAAAAATTGTATTGTTCCTTGTATTAGATAGGGTTTTTCTAAAGGAACAGAACTGAGTATTAGATGACAGATAGATAGATAGATAGATAGATAGATGATAGATAGATGATAGATAGATAGATAGATAGATAGATAGATAGATAGATAGATAGATAGATATTTATTATTGGATGTATTTCAGGTAGTCAAACAATGGTTGTCTCAAGACTTAAAGAAATAATCCAGTTGTTCATTCCATGAAGTTGGATGTCCCAGCAGTTTAATCTGGTGCTGGAATTTAGGAACATTCCTGGAGAATTCCTAGTCCTTTGTCAATTTTGGAATTCTGAAGAACTTAGCTTCACATGGTTATGTGATGCAGTATCCTATTTTTTAGAACCTTAATAATCAAGTATTATTCTTGGAAATAGCTCAAAGCAAGAACTGACAACTGGCTGGGCAGTGATGACACACCTTTAATTGCAGCACTCAGAAGGCAGAAGCAGGCAGATTGCTGTGAGTTTGAATAGACCAAAGTCAGCTTGGTCTATTGAGTGAATTCCAGAACATCCAGGGCTACACAGAGAAACCCTATCTTGAAAAACCAAAAAATAAAAAAAGAGTTGACATCTTTTCCTAACAGGGCCTGATAGTAAATGCTTTTGGTCAGATGGTCTCTATAATGTGCAAGAATTCAGTAGAAAGGGAACCATAGAACTTTGGTATATTTGGGAAATTTTCTCTTATAGACATGGAAATTAAATTTCATATCAATTTTAGTTGTCACAAAAGATCATTCCATTTGTTTTATTTATGCAATCACTAAAAAAATAAGAACTAATTACCTGCTAACCTCTCTACCCACCACCATCTGTCCTAAGACCACATGGATTCAGGTGATGCACCAGCTCTTCTTCTCAAAGCTCAGACCAGGGGACCTACAACTGTGAACCCCAACATGAAACCCCAGTTGCAGTCTGACAGCCCACCCACCATGCAACTGAGTGAGTCCTCTGACTTGGACACCTGATTGGACGCCTGATAGAGAACCCTAGAGCCAGTCCAGTGGATGACCGGCCACACCACCCACAGATCAGCCCAGGGCACTACAACTATGCCTTTAGCTAGGTAGTCTCTGCAGAGTTAACCTACCATTCTACCTACCAGAATACCCCAGGACCACTGAGTGTGCCCTAAGTCTAATTAGACAGCTGTTGGTTACCGATAGGACATAAGTACCATTGTTGCAGCTTTGGGGATAGCATGCCTGTTGGTCATTGTGACTTATAGGAATCACAAGTGTACTGGTGCCTTCAACAACAGGGACTTAACCTTAGAATTCAGATAGCCAAAGGCAATGAGAATAGTCATTGTTTAGAGGTCTCTTGGACTCCCAAACCAATAACTTGAAAGAAAGTTTCTCATGCCTGGTATTGAGATTTGCATGAGATAGACTATAATTCATGAGGGAATAATTCACCTCTAGTAACATAACTTTATTTTTAATTAACATAATTGCATAATTTCCCCCTCTCTTTTCACCTTCCAAATGCTCCCATATACTTCTCCTTGCTCTTCTAAAGAGTTTAGCATTTTATTCATTAATTATTATTACATATATATGTATGTGTGTATGATATAATATACATTATTTATTATTAAATACATATGTACAACCTGCTCCAAATCAGTATAATGTTGCTTGCAAGTATGATTTCCGAGCTGGCACTTTGGTATTAGATGACAAATTGATGTGCTCTTCCATTAGAGAAGACTATTTCTCCTAGACTCAGGATTCTTTAGTTGTCTATAGTTCTTTGTGTATAGCTGAAATTTCTCCTGCCCACATTAGCATGTTGCTGTCCTTGTTTAGCTCGTGGTTAGGTAGTCATGTTGGTAAAATGTTACGAGTATATTCCAATAAACTATATTTAACTACACACACACACACTCCCCTGTAATTTTAGGTAAACATCAAATAATATGATTCCTGGTGGGTTTTTTCAAACATCCTCAGTGCTGCTTATGGCTTCTCCAATCCTTTCCCTCTGTGTTGTTTGCCTTCACCACTCCCCATTTAAAGTTCCTCCACTTTTTAAGTTCCCCACTCCATAGGACGTGTGACCTGCTGTCTCTTCCTCCAGATCTTCTCATGCTCGCCTCTACTATCTTTTCACTTTTCTAGTTTCTGTGGTTACTTCAGACTATGTATACTAACATCTAAAGAGTCTGAGCAATGACCACAAATAAGAGGGCGTGACCTGTTTGTCTTTATGGGTCTGGATTACATCATTCAATATATTTTTTTCTAGTTGTATCAATTTACTTGCAAATTTCATCATTTCATTTTTTTTTATTTTCAACTGAATGGTATTCCATTGCGTATATCACATTTTCATTATCCACCCATCAGTTGGTGGACACTTAGGTTCTTTCCATTTCTTAGCTCTTGTGAATAAAACAGTAATGAACAAGGCTATAAATATCTGTGGAGGAGGATGTCAAGCTCATTGGGCATATGCTGGGTCACAGAGTCAAGTTACTTTTAACTTTCTGTGAGTGCTCCTCCACACTGATATCCAGAGTGGCTGCAGCAGTTTCCAGTCCCACCAACAGAAAATTAGGGTTCCCCTTCCCTCATATTCTCTCCACCAGTCATTGTGAGTTGTTTGGTTTCTTTGGTTAGTTGGTTTGGTTTGTTTCATCTCAACTCTTTTGACAGGGGTAAGATGGAATCTCAGGTTTGTATGAGTTTCATTTACCTGAGTGCTAAGAATGATGAACATTTTTTTAGATATTTCTTACATATTTTTATATCTTCTTCTGAAAAAATCTGTTTATATCCATATCCCATTTTGAATGAGTTATGTATTATTTTTATTTTACTTCTTTACATATTCTGCATACTAATCCTCTGCCAGGTGTATAGCTGGCAAACATTTTCTCTCACAATGTGGATTTGCTGTTCACTTGTTTGATAGCTTCTTTAGTGTACAGAAACTTTTTAGTTTTATGAGGTCCCACTTGTGAATTGTTGGCTTTCATTCCTAGTCAAATGGAGTCCTGTTCAGAGAGTCCTTTCTTACACTTATAACATATAGTGTACTGCTTCTGTTTTCTTCTAGCAGTTCTGGTGTTTCAGGCTTCACACTGAGGTCTTTGATTCATTTGGAGTTAGTTTTTGTGCAAGGTAAAACATACAGACCTAATTTCATTCATTACCCATGAATATATGGTTTTCAAAGTCCATTTTCTAAATACAATGTCTTTATCCCAGTGTACGCTTTAGGCACCTTTGCCAAATATTAGGTGGCCATAGTGATGTACACTTGTGTTTGCGTCTTCTAATTTGTTCCGTTGATCTGCAGCTCTGTTTTTGTGCCAGTACAATCCTGTTTTTTATTACTAGGACTCTGTAATATCTCTTGAAATCTGTAATGGCAATTGCTCCAGCATTGTTCATTTTGCTCTTGATTGCTTTGGCTATCCCAGATCTTTTGTGGTTCCATGTGAATTTTGGGATAGTTTCTCCCATTTCTATAAAACATAAATTGGTAATTTTGATTGAAATTGTACTGAATCTGTAAATATCTTTTGGTAAAATAGTCATTTACACAAATCCAAGAACATGTAATGTCTTTCTATAGTCTAGTGTCTTTCTCGGTTTCATTCTTCAGAGATTTAAAGTTTCCAGTGTAAAAGTCCTTCACCTCCTTAGTTAGGTATATTCCTATATTTTTATTTTATTTTAATATACTATGAATGAGAGTGAGTCTGTGATCTCTTCTTTGTTGTTGTTATTGCTGATGTATAGAAAAAATATTGTTTTTTTTAATGTTATTTCTATATCCTGATACTTCACTGAAATTGTTCATTGTTCTTTCTCAGTTGGGGTTTACTATTGCTATGAAGAGACACCATGACCATGGCAACTCTTATAAAGGAAGCATTTATTTGTGGTGGCTTACTTATAGTTCAGAGGTTCAGTCCTTCATGGCCAGGAGCATGGTGGCTGGCAGACAGACGTGGTGCTGGAGAAGCAGCTGAGTGTCCTGCATCTTGCAGGCAACAGGAAGATGACTGTCACACCGAGGGAAGCTTGAGAAAAAGAGACATCAAAGACCTCCCCCCAGTGACACACTTCCTCAAGAAAGTGTGACTCACATTAAAGGTCTGAATTAAAGGCAAGTGTCACCCAGCCTCCTCCAAGAAGAAGACACTTCCTCCAAAAAGGCCAACCCCTCTACTAGTATCACTTCCTATGAGCTTAGGGAGCTAAACACATTCAAACCACCATGTTCCTAGAGAGTTTCTGCTAGAATTTTGGGCTTCTCTTCATATGGTATATAATCTGCAAATAAAGACAGCTTGACTTCTTTTCTAATCTGTGTCCCTTTTGCTCCCTTTTATTGTATTACTGCTATGCCTATTTCATCAAGCACTATACTGGAAAGGAGTAGGGAATATATATTTTCTTTTGTTGTTGTGTCTTTACTTAGTTTTAGCCTTAGAGTAATAACAACTTTGAAGAAGTTTGGAGCTGCTTCTTTCTTTTTATTTTCTTGAATAATTTAGGATTGGCTGTAGATCATCTTTGAAGATCTGGTAGAATTCGGCTGTAAATCCATGCAGGCCTGAGCTTTTATCACTCAGAAGGTTTCATATTACTGTTTGAATCTCCTCCTTTGTTGTAGGTCTGTTTTGGTTGTCAATCTCTTCTTTGTTTAACTTTGGTTGTTTAAGTAAATCTAGAAATTTGTCTGTTCCTTTTAGACTTTCCTACTCAAAAAAGTATGGGATTTTAAAGTAGTCCCTCTATTAGATTTCTTTGGTGCCTGTTACTTTAATTAATTTTGGTTCTTTCTTTCTTTCTTTTGGTTAATTGGGCCAAGGGGCTATTTATTTTGCTTATCTTCTAAAGCAACTAGCTCATAGATTTGTTGATTCTTAGTACATTTTTTTTTGTGTCTCTTCCATTCATTTCTGCCCTGAGTTTTATACATTCTTGCCATTCCCAGGACTTGACTTTAGTTTCTTCTTGTTTTTCAAAACCCTTGATTATATCATTATTTGTTTGTTTTCTTTCTAATTTTTTAAACGTAAGTATTTAGAGCTATGAATTTTCTGGGAGGACTTCTTTTAATGTAACCCAGGGTGATTGTTTTGTTCTATTCTGTTTTCATTTTGACTTAGTTCCAGTTTTTTCTTCATTTATTGATTCTTTGACCCAATCATTATTCCACGATGAATTATTTAATCTCCAAGAGCTTGTGAACTTACTATAGATTTGTTTGCATTGTTTTTATGAATTGTAGTCAGATTTAATATGAAGTTATTTCCAACTTTTTGAAGCTGTTAGATTTCTCTTGTGTCTGAGAATTTGGTCTATTTTAGGGAAGCTTCCATGGGCTAATGAGTAGAATGTATAAACTTTTGTATTTGGGCGAAATATTATGCCAATATCACTTTATGTATGATGCTATTTAATTCTGTTGTTTCTCTGTTCCTTATTGTCCAGATATTCTGCCTATTGGAGAAAGTGGAGAACTGGAATAACCTGATACTAATGGATTGATGTTGATCTGTATCTTATCTATGCACAATTTCTATGAAATCAGGTGCATATAAGTTTAGGATAGTAATATCGCCTCACTTATTGTTCTCTTGATTAGAAGTCCTTTACTTCTTACTTTTAGTTTGAAGTCTATTGTGTCAGATATTAGGCTAGCAAGATCTGTCATTTCCTTTATCAGAGTACTATTTTCCAACCTTTCGCTTTAAGGTAGTAACTTAAAGCTATGAGTTTCTTGTAGACAATGGAAAGATAAACTTTGTTTCTTAATTAAGCCAGCAATTGCATTTTGACTGAAGAACTAAGACCATTAATATTAAAAGATATTATTGAAACATATGTTGGTTGTATTCATTTTGTTGTGTCTGTTTCTGCTGTTTTTATTTTATTCATTTATTTAATTGTTTGAAGGTTTTTAAGACGGGGTTCTATGTAACAGCCCTGGCTGTCCTGGAACTCCCTTTGTAGACCAGGCTGGCCTCGAACTCACAGTGATCTGCCTGCCTCTGCCTCCCGAGTGCTGGGATTAAAGGTGTGTGCCACCACCATTTTATTTATTTTTAAAAAATGATCTTTTCTCATTTTATATACCAATCCCCATTCTCATTCCCTCTCCTCCTCCCTTTCCCTCCACCTTTCCCTTATCACCCGCCCCCATCCATTTCTCAGAGTAGATAAGGATTCCCAGCTCTATCTAGGATGACATCAATTTACTCAAAGCTTTCTCTGAGGTATCAGGAGGTGCAGATACACAAGACTGAGCTCTGTTAGGAATTCACATACATTTTTACAAACCTTTCTTGCCGAGCAGAAGCTGGAAGTTCTGAGACTGTCCTTTGATTAGTTATGGGAAATATATAAGAAGGCAAAATACAAGGCCGAACAGATGGTTCAGCAGTTAAAAGCACTTGTTGCTCTTCCAGAAAACCCAAATTTGATTTCCAGAAACAGGTTAGGTAGCTCAAAACTGAAACCATCTGTAACTGCAGCTCCAGGAATTACATGCTTTCCTCTGGCCTCCTTGGACCAGATATAAAATACATGTATAGCATGCATGCAAAGAGTTATATATACAAACACATATTTTTAAAAGCCAAACCTCTGCAAACTCTTCCTCAAACTATAAGAAAATAAAGATAATTCTTTCACTTTACTTCCTCACACATGTGAAAAGTGGTCAAAGAAAATTATGTTCATGTTTAACTTCTGGGGAAATTTTACTTCGCACTCCTTTTTATAAGATTAAAGAAATTATAGTTCTGTCCAAACACTACTGAAAGCAAGAATCATGACCGAATTAGGGTTAGGCATTGGTCAGTGACTTCAAGGCCTTGCTTTTCTGTCTCCGGTGATTGTATTGGAGAATGAAGAATTAACAGGAAGAGTGAAGTGTGTGAATAAGCCGAACTCCTTGCCTCGTCCTGAAAGCTATTCTGTTTCTGGCCACCATATGGACTTGATTCAGCTCCTTGAAAAGAGGCTTCTGCTCCTGTCCTACATTAATATGCAAATCCAATGAGGAGATGTATATGTCTGGGCACTTCGTAGTTTGGGTATTTTAAAGTATTTTTTAATTAAAATGTGCACAATATTTCATTGATTTTCCTTTAACTTCAGAAGTCACTGGCCCAGAAATGAGGTCAAAACCAAAAAATAGCAGTGAAAAGAACCAACAGGGGTGTGTTGGGCCTTGGAAACTGACCATTAGAGCAATCATAGCAGTCTCTGAAAACACTAAGGAGACAACCCGAAGTCCTGAATGCTAGTTCCAGAGAAGAAATCAAATCTCAACTATTTTATAATCTAGTTCTTTCCTAAACTCTGTGCATTCTCTAGTGAAAGAAGAAAAGTTTGTTTTGAACAGAAATGAAAGAAGGAAATAAGGACGGAAGAATGCAAACTCAACCAGCAAAGTGGCCCAATGAACAATCCACAACACAAAAAATAAAAACAAAAACAAAAGCAAACAAACAAACAAAAAAAAAACCCACGAAATCCACATGTTCCGTTAAAAGATTATTAATCCCATAGTGGTGGGCTCCAATATTAATGACCTGGAAGAACTCCCTGATAGTAAATTTAAAAAACGATTTAAAACTCTGAGAAAAGTCAAAAGATGAATATATTCTAAGGGAATAAAATCAAACAGCTGAATGAAAGGAAGAACTCAATCCAAGATATGAAAATAAAATCTAATAGATAGAATTACTGAAGAAAGCCAAATTAAAATGATGCTGGAAATAAAACACTCAATAACCCAAATTGAAAGGCCCAGTTAAGATCATTGAGCACATCATACAGAAAACAAAATGTCCAAACTGGAAGACAACTAGGAGAAACTAGGTCACTCAGTAAAGGCCAATGAGAACTAAAGACAAGTATGAACACAACATGGAAGAACTTCGGGACATGATGAACAACACAATTTCTCAAATTAAAAACCATAGAAAGAAAATAATGCCACACCGAAAGCATATAAAATATATTTTTAAAACTACAGAAGAGAATGTCATAAACAATGAAATGCCCAGCCAGGTGCAAGATGGATATAAAATAAATGGATGGGAAAAGGTATTTCAAGCAAATGGAACTAGGAAAAAAGCAAGTCTAGCTGTTCTAGTATCTGACACAATACAATGCAAACCAAAACTAGACAGAAGAAATAAAGAAGATCATTAAATACTTTTTAAAGGAACAATATGCCAAGAAGATATTACAATTCTAAAGGTATATTCACCAAACACATGTGTGGTCAATTTCATAAAAAACAAATACTACTAAACGTAAAATCATAGATTAAACACAACCCAATGATAGTGTTGTGGCTAGCACCTCACTCTCACTGATAGACAAGTCATATAAACAAAATTAAATAGAAACACTGGAATTAAGTGACATAACAAATCAAATGGATACACAGATATTGTGGTGGTTTGAAAAATACTTCTCAAAGGGCATGGCAATATTAGGAGGTGCAGGCTTGTTAGAGTAAAGGTGGTCTTGTTAGAGAAAATGTGTCAGTGTGGAGGCAGGCTTTGAGGTTTCATATGTGCTCAAGATACTGTTCATTGTCTCAGTCCACTTCCTGTTGGCTGCATGTCAAGATGTAGGCAGCACCATGTCTGCCTGCGTGCCGCCATGCTTCCTGATTTGGTGATAATGAATGAAACCTCTGAAACTGTGAGTCTCCACCTCAGTGAAGTGCTTTCCCTTACAGGAGCTGCCATAGTCGTGATGTCTCTTTACAGCAATAGAAATCCTAACTAAGACAGAAGTTGGTACCAGGAGTGGGCCATTGCTGTGATAGGCCTGATCATGCTTTTCTTTGGAGGAATTTGGCCTTTGGTACTTTGTGTTAGGAAAGCAGTAGCATGTTTCAAGGACTGCTTAATGGGTCATACTAGTAGGATCGCGGAAGTTAGTGGTGCCAAGAATGATTTAAACTGTGGGAGGCTAGCTCAAGAGTTTTCAGAGAAGAGTTTTAGCAGGCTGCCTAGAAACTGTTCTTGTGATACTTTGGTGAAGAATGTGACTGCTTTTTGCCCTTGTCTGAAAAGGTTGTCTGAGGCTAAAGTGAAATGTTTTGGATTAATTCCTTTGAAAGAGGAAATTTCAAAACAGTTTAGTGCAGATTCTGTTATGTGGTCACTAGTGTTAACTCCAATAAAGATATACGGTGAAAAGAAACAAGCTGCCCAAAAGAAAATATTTGAAAAGGAAAGGAGCACCAGAAAATGGAATGGAGCTAAGTCCCGTGTGGAAGGACATAAACAGGTTAAGAAATGGCATAAAGGGAGCAGGGACCTCAGGGCAAGATTGTCCCCAGATAAGTTTCCAACTGTGAAAATGAATTAAAGAAAAGCTTAGAAACAGGTCTGGTGGTGTAAGCCTTTTATCCAAGCATGTGGAGGACAAAGACTGGTCAATCTCTGAATTTTGGGCCAGCCTGGTCTAGAGAACAAGTTCAAGGACAGACAAGCTTAGGCAGTGAAGCAAAGCTGAAAGCTGCTAAAGATGTAATTAAACAAAGGAATCATGTTCCAGTCTCATCAAGCAGCAGAACGTGACATCTTTGGCCACATAGTTCTGGCTTTAGAGTTAAGAATAGAAGAAAGGGACTATAGAAAAATCTTCTCTGTGACTAAGGAAAGCCATGCAAGCCAAGTCATGTGTCAGGGATACCCCTGAGTGGGCATAGGGAGGCCACTGTGTGAAGCTGTGAATTAGAAATTTGAATTGTCTTGGAGACCCCAAGTTGTTGGAGATGTCATAACCAGGTGATCCCTGCCTATGGAAAGGTGCTAACAGGGAGTGGAACCAGCCCAAGAGAAAGAAGTACATGGCAGTCGACAGAACTAAAAGGAGCTGGAGATCTGAAGAGCATTTTGACAACAGACACGGAGATGCAGAGTTTGGAGTTTGCTCAGTTGGTTTTTGCTTTTGTTTTTGTCTAGTTTTTCCTCACTATGCTCCCCCTTCCCTACATTTTGGAATAGCAATATATATATTTTGCCATTATATGTTGTAAGTATGTGATCTGCTTTTTGGTTTTGATTTTACAGGGGATTGCAGTTAAGAGACTCCTGAATCTCAGGAGAAACTTTACATATCATACTTTTAAATAAATTTGAGACTACATAGACTATGGGAACTTTTAAAGTTGGACTGAATGAATTGTGCATTATGATATGACCTCAAACCTTTGGGCTAGAAAGTGGAATGTGGTGGTTTGGAAAAAAAAAATGGTTCCCAAAGGAGGTAGCAATATTAGGAGGTGTGACTTTTTTTGGAGTAGGTATGATTTTGTTGGAGGAAGTGTGTCACTATGGAGGTGGGTTTTGGGATTTGGGGTCTCATATATGATCATATTTGTCTCAGTCCACTTTCTGTTGCCTGAATATCAAGATGCAGCCTGATGATAATGAACTAAACCTCTGAAACTGTAAGCTGTTACCTCAGTTAAATGCTTTCTTTCATAGGAGTTGCTGTGGTCTTGGTGTTTCTTCATAGCAATAGAAACCCCAAGACATATATCTATAGAACATTCCATCAAACAATAAAAATACCCATTCTTCTTAGGAGACCATAAAACTTTCTCTGAAATTATCTTCTACTAGGATGTGAAGCAAGTCTCCACAAATACAGAAAAAGAAAACAAAATCTATTATGACAACAATAGCATAAAGCTGGATAAAATACAATAGGAACCATAGAATGTATACAAACCTTTTGAAACTAAACAACACACTATTGAATGAGAATTGGTTCGCTGAAGAAATGAAGAAAATTTTTAAAAATTTAGGAATTGAATGTAAATCTAAAATATATAATGTACCAAAATCTCTGGGGTACAATAAAACCCTAAGAAGTAACTTCATAGTGCTAAGTATCTATTTTAAAAATTGAGAAATATAAAATTAATAACTTAATGTAACACATTAAGGCCTTATTAAAAATAATAGCATGAACTGGGCGGGGTGGCACATGTCTTCCTTCCCAGTGCTCAGGAGGTAGAGACAGGCAAATCTCTGTGAGTTAGAAGATAGCCTGGTCTACACATCGAGTTCCAGAACAACTAGGGCTGTTACACGAAGAAACCATGTCTCAAAAAACAAAAACAATAACAACAACAAAACCCACCAAGACAAACTCCAAAGCAGTAGAATGGAAGAAATAATAAAAATACGGCAACAAGCCGGGCGGTGGTGGCGCACGCCTTTAATCCCAGCACTCGGGAGGCAGAGGCAGGCAGATCTCTGTGAGTTCGAGACCAGCCTGGTCTACATGAGCTAGTTCCAGGACAGGCTCCAAAACCACAGAGAAACCCTGTCTCGAAAAACCAAAAAAAAAAAAAAAAAAAAAAAAACGGCAACAGTTAATGAAACAGAAACATTCATATTCCTTTATAACACTAGAAAATCATAATAAGATGGTGCTATATACAAAAGTAAACACACATGATCTCTTTGCAAATTGGATGTCACACTGTGATCATCTTGTGCATACTTTCTTCCTGCATTAGCTTGGCAATCTCTGGAGATTTGGGATTTGGAAGTAATTTTTGAACTCCTGAATTATTCCAGAGGATTCCTGACTGACAATCCTTGTTACTTCTATTGTTAACTCATTAGCAGACCCCAACTGAACAGACCAAGTCTTCTACATGGAAACTAGTCAGTGGTGTCACTAGTCTTCCACATGGTAACCACGTGGTGCCCCTGGTAGTTTCCTCAATCAACTAATTGCTGACTTCAAAGGAATGATATTGCAGCTTGGCTAGAAGAAGAGTTAACTGTTCTAAAGCTAATTTCAGAAAGGAGTTTAAGATATTAAAGAACTCATGCTGCTAGTTTTCGGGAGCCAGTGGGTGTGTGTGAATGGAATCCTAAAATCAATCTTACTAGAGCACAACATTGACTAAGTCATGAAAATGTGGAACTAGGTATATCTAAAACCCAAAAGAAATGTTATAGACAAACTAATCCAAATTTGTCCATTTTCAAACAAAAAAGTGAAATGACAAAATAACTTGCTCTAAAATTGCAACAGAATTACACAAAAAACCCAGTCTTTTCTAAGATTGGGAGTGGGGCCTCTCGTTGACCCTTTTCCTCCTCCTAAGTAGCCTTGTCCTGTATTAATATCTAAGATTTCAAGCAGCATATTGAACAGGAAAGGAGATAGTGGGCATTTTTGTCTCGTTCTTTATTTTCATGAAAATACTTTGAGTTTTTCTCCATCTAGCAAGGTTTTGGCCGTGGGATTTGCTGTATAATGCCTCTATTATGTTGAGGTATTTCCTCTGTATCCCTAGATTTTCCTGTTCTTTTATAATGAAAGGATGTTCAATTTTGTCAAAGATTCCCTGTGTCTGATGAGATGGTCACATGGTTTTGGTGCTTGATTCTATTTATGTAAGGCACAATTAGTAAAAGCTCAGAGACAATACTGGGGTTCAACCTGAAGACCAGAAAAGCAAAACAATCAGTCATTGGCTCTTACCTTGACCTCAGTCTGAAAATGGCTATTATCCTGCCTCCAGAAATCTCAGAATGAGACTGTGTCTGAGAGCTGTCTCCTCCCATTTTATAATCCTCTCTAGGGCTGGGATTAAAGGCGTACACTGCCCAGTTTCTATGGCCACTAGTGTGGCTACTGGGATTAAAGGTGTGTGTTTCCACTGTCTGATCTATAAGGCTGACTATTGGGACTATTTTGCTCTCTGATCTTGAAGCAAGTTTTATTTATTAAAATACAAGTGGACTGCCACTACATTTTACATGTTATATTATATTTATTAATTTAGGTATGACGAACCATTCCTCACTGGGAAGAGGCTGCTGTGATCATAGTGGATAATCTTTCTGGTGTATTACTGAATTCAGTTTGTAAGTATTTTACTAAGAATATTTACATCTATATTCATTATAGAGATTAGCCAATAGTTTTCTTTTATTGTCTGGTTTAGGTGTCAGGGTAATAATGGCTTCATAAAAATATTTTAGAAGTGTTCCTTCTTTTTCAATTTTTAAAAATAATTTGAAACATGTTGGCATTAATTCTTCCTTGAAGTTCTGAAAATTTTACATTATAAATGTGTAGATTAGGAGAATTTTTTTAGTTGGAAATTTTATTTATCTACTTATTTATTTATTATTACTTTTCCCCCTGCGTGTGTCTCTGCACCTTACGTGTGCCCAAATAGGTCAGAAGAGGGTGTTGGCTCCCTTGGGGCTGGAGTTACAGACAGGTATGAACTGCCACGTGGGTGCTGGGAATTGAACCCGGGTCTTCAGGAAGAGCAGGTAGTGCTCTGAACCCCTGAGCCATCTTTCCAGCCTTATTTTGGATATTTTTGTTCTTCTTCTATCTCATTGGTTGTTATGAGTATATTTAAGTTTTTTACTTCATCCTGACTTAATTTTCATGTGTCATATGTGTAAAGAAATTCATCCAATTTTTTAAAAAGATTTTCCAGTGAGGTGGAGTATAGACTTCTACATCCTTCTGATTCTCTGTATATACTCAGAACTTGCTATAATGTCTCCCTTTCCATCTCTAATGTTATTAATTTGAATCTCCTCTCTCTTTGTTGGTTAATTTGGCTAAAGATTTGTCAATCTTGTTAATCTTTGCCAAGAACCAACTTTTCATTTCAGTAATTTTTTGTATTTTTTTCATTTCAATTTGATTACTTTCTAGTTCATTAATTTCAATCCTGATATTTATGATCTCTTCCTATCTATTCTTTTCCAGTGTTGTTCTTGTTTGTTCCAAAGCCTTCAGATATATAATTAAATTACTAATTTGAGATCTCATCAGTTTTTATGTAGGCATTTATGGCTATATACTTTTCAATAATGTGTTGTGTTACTTCGATAAGTTTGTATTTTCTGTCATTTCTTTTTTGTTGCTATAAACTTCATATTTTTGTGATCAGATGGTATGTAGGGTGCTATTTCACTTTTTCTGTATTTGCTGAGGCATGCTGTGTGTCCTAATGTGTTAGTGAATTTAGAAAAGATTCTATGGCCTGCTGAAAAAAAAAAGAGGTGGTTTTAGTGCTTTATTTGATTTATTATTTCATTTACCTTTAGATTTTTCTCTTCTTAACTTTTGGTTAGATGACCAGTCTATTGGTTAGAGTGTAGTTAGTGTTGAAACTACCCACTATCACTTCGTTGGGGTCAGTCTGTAGTTTTAGATCTGATAATGTTTCTTTTATCAAGATGGGAGCTTCTCTATTTGGTGCATAAGTGTTTAGAACCTTAATATCCTCTTAGTGAATTTTTCTTTTAATCAATATAAAAGGTCCTTCACTATCTCTTCTGATTAATTTTGGTTTGAAGTCTACTTAGTCAGATATTAAAATATTTATGCCTGCTTGCTCCTGTCCCATTTGTTTGAAATACCTTTTCCACACTTTTGCCTACGGTAGTATCTATTGTTGATGATAATATGTGTTTCTCAGAGGCAGTTAAAAAATGAATCCTGTTTTCTAATCCAGTTTATGTCTACTAAACCCTCAATTTCAATGTCATTTGTACTGCTAGTTTTGGTATTTTTTCATTTATATAAGTTTGGCAAAATACTTCTTTCTTGGTTTCTCTTGAAATTTTTGTTTTATCTACTGAAGTTGTTCTGTCATCGAAAGCAGTATTGTTTTTTAACAACAGGCATTAAGTCTTTTAATTGTTCTGTGGAGGTGCTTCCTCAATACTGATTAGAAATGATGGAATCAAATTTGACATTGGGGCCTATAAGTGGACATGTTAGGTATGCTTTCTAGGTCATACAGAGATATATTTTACATAGATAGGTAACCTCCCAATACCTAAAAGACCTACAGAATATGGCATTTAAAATGTTTCCTTAACAGGATTTTCTTGACAATGAGACATACATGCTCCTGACAGCACTTGTCTAATTTGAAAAGGATGATAGACAGAAAAAAAAAAAAAAAAAAAAAAAAAACTTTCTTTGTGGTAAAAGTTAACCATTTGGGTAAGAAACTGCCCTTGGTTCAACTGCTGACAGTATGCTGTCCAAACTGGACAAGCAGGACAAAAAGTGTTTGATGAACTTTGTCAAGATAGGGTAGGAGAGTCCTTCAAATTTTCCTGCTTTGCACAAATGTATGTCAGATATTCTAGGCCTGCAGGCCAAAGTTGGATGTGCCAACACCACAGAGGAACCTAAGGTGACTGTCTACTGTTTTTGACATTTTTCTTAATTTTGGAAGTTGCTTTTTCTGCACTGCCTCTTTACTCAGGTAATATTTTTTTTATTAATTAATTTATTTGATTATTAAAGATTTCTGCCTCTTCCCCGCCACCACCTCCCATTCCCTCCCCCTCCCCCAATCAAGTCTTCCTTCCTCCTCAGCCCAAAGAGCAAGCAGGTTTCTCTGCCCTGTGGGAGGTCCAAGGACCACCCACCTCCATCCAAGTCTATTAAGGTGAGCATCCAAACTACTACTCAGGTAATATTATATGCTTCTCAGGCCTTTGATGGAATTGAAGACAAGATAGTTACAGTTCTTCCTAATAATAGTAGAAAGTAAATTAATATGAAAATTTGAACTCTTCAGGAAAGGAGAGCTTATGGAGTAATTTCCCTAAAATTGTCAATTACAAATAGAGTGAATAGGAGATACAGACTGTGACTGTACAGAGCAGATGAAGAGGAGGTACTTGAGACACAAACAGTGATTGCACAGAGCAGACAAGGAACAGCTCCATGAGACACAGACAGCAACTGAAATGATCATGCCCAGAGAGAATCCCTGAGACACAGGTGACTGCAAGGATTGGACCCAGAGGCAAAAACATCACCTGCACTAATAAGAAGAGATAGGTAGACACCCATGCAAGAATATATTCAACAACTTAAAGAGCAATATGGCAACACCAAAACCTTGTGGTCCTACAAAATGCAGACCTGAACATTCTAACCCAAAAGAAGCAAAAGAAAATGACATAAAATATAACTTTATGAAGATGAAAGAGACACTTATAGAGGAAATGAAAAATTTATTTAAAGAAATGTAGTGAAAGGCAAACAAAAGGTTATAAGAAATAAATAAATTTCTTAAATAAAGTCAAGAAAACCAGGTTTAAAAAAAAAACAATCAAACAGGTGAAGCAAACAATTCAAAAGGTTCAAGACTTGAAAATAGAAATAGAGTCAATAAAGAAAACACAAACCAAGGGAATTCTGGAAATGGAAAATCTAGCTAAATGAGCAGGAACTAAACATGCAAGCATAACCAACAGAATACAAGACATGAAAGAGAAAATCTCAGGAGTTGAAGATGCAGTAGGGGAAATAGATTTGTCTGTCAAAGAAAATGATAAGTCCAAAAATGTCTTAGCATAAAACATTCAGGAAATTTGGGACACCATGAAAAGACCAAACCTAAGAATAGTAGAGAAAGAAGAAGAAGTCCAGTTCAAAGGCACAGAAGAACAAAATCATACAAGAAAACTTTCCCAACCTGAAGAAGAATATTCTTGTGAAGGTACAAGAAGCTTACAGAACATCAAATAGACTGGACCAAAAAATAAAAATCCCCTCATCATATAATAATCAAAATGCAAAACATGTAGAATAAAGAAAGAATATTAAGAGCTGCAAAGGAAAAAGGTCAAGTAACATATAAAGGCAGACCTATCAGAATTACACTCAACTTCTGAATGGACACCATGAAAGCCAAAAGGTCCTGGACAGATGTGCTGCAGACACTAAAAGATCACAGATGTAATTAAGCCCTGACTACTATACCCAGCAAAGCAGTCACTAACCATAGAGAGAGAAAACTAAATGTTCCATGACAAAACCAGATTTAAACAATACCTATCCACAAATCCAGCTGTACATAAAGTACTAGAAGGAAAAGTCCAACCAAAGGAGTACCAAGCTGCACCCAGAAAAACACAGGCAACAGATAATCTCACACCAGCAAACCCACACAAATACTACCACCAAAAAATAACAGGAATTAACAATCATGGGTCATTAATATCAGAGGACTCAATTCACCTATAAAAAGACACAAGTTAACAAATGGATACAAAAACAGGATCCATCCTGTTGCTGCATACAAGAAACACATCACAACCTCAAAGACAAACATAACTTTAGAGTAAAGGATTGAGAAAAGATTTTCCAATCAAATGGCCCTAAGAAACAAGCAGTTGTAGCTATCCTAATAGCTAGCAAAATAGACTTCAACTTAAAATCAATCAAAGGAGAGAGAGGACACTTCATACTCATCACAGGAAAAATCCATCAAGATGAAGTCTCAAGTCTGAACATCAATGCCCCAAATACAAGAACATACACATATGTAAAAGAAACATTACTAAAGCTTAAATTGAACATTAAACCTCACATACTAACAGTGGGAGACTTCAGAACCCCACTCTCATCAATTGACATGTCTGGCAGACAGAAAACTAACAGAGAAATAAGAGAACTAACAGAAGTCATGACTCAAATGAACTTAACAGACATTTATAGAAAATTCCACCCAAAAGACAAAAGAATATATCTTCTTCTCAGTACCCCATGGAAATTTCTCTAAAACTGATCACATACTCATTAAGAAAGCAAATCTCAAAAGAATAAAAAAATAGGAATATCCCCCCCCCATATCTCATCGGATAATCATGACTTAAAGTTAGAATTCAACAACCACACTAATTGTAGAAAACCTACAAACTCATGGAAATTGAACAATGTTCAGATGAATCAGTCCTGGAGTAGGGAAGAAATAAAAAGGAAATTAAGTACTTCCTAGAATTCAATAAAAATTAATGCACAACACACCCAAATCCATAGAACACTATGAAAGCAGTGCTAAGAGGGAAGTTCATAGTATTAAGTGCCTACATCATAAAAAAAAAAAGTGGAGAAATCTCATATTAGCGATTTAACAGAACACCTGAAATATCTAGAACAAAAAGAAACACATTCACCCAGGAGGAGTAGACAACAGGAAATAATCAAATTGATGACTGAAATCAATAAAATAGAAACAAAGAGAACAATACAAAAAAAAAATCAATGAACCCAAGAGCTGGTTCTTTGAGAAAATCAACAAGACAGGCAAATCCTTATGCAAACTAACAAAAAGGCAGAGAGAGAATATCCAAATTAGAAAAATTAGAAATAAAAAGGGGGACATAACAACAGACACTGAGGAAATCCAGAGAATCATTAGATCATGCTTCAAAAACTTTTACTTCACAAAATTGGAAAAATCTAAAAGAAATGGACAATTTTCTGGATAGGTACCACATACCAAAATTAAATCAAGACGAGATGAAAAATTTAAATATACCTATAACCCCTAAAGGAATAGAAGCAATCATTAAAGTCTCCCAACCAAAAAAGTTCAGGGGCAGATGGTTTCAGCACAGAACTCAACCAGAACTTCAAAGAAAGGCTAATACCTATCCTCATGAAATTGTTTCACACAATAGAAACAGAGGGAACATTGCCAAACTCTTTTTATGAGGCTATAGTTATCCTGATACCCAAACAACAGAAAGACTCAACTAAGAATAAGAATTACAGATCAATTTCCCTCATGAACATTGATGAAAATTACTCAAAAAATACTGGCAAACCAAATCTAAGAACTTACCAAAAAAAAAAAAAATCATCCAAAATGATCAAGTCAGCTTCGTCCCAGAGATGCAGGGATGGTTAAACATAAAAAAAAAAAAAAAATCTGTCAATGCAATCCACCATATAAATAAACTGAAAGAAAAAAATATATGATCATCTCATTAGATGCTGAAAAAAAAACTTTGAAAAAATCCATAACTCTTTTATGTTAAAGGTCTTGGAGAGATCAGGGATACAAGGAACACATTAAACATAATAAAAACAATATACAGCAAGCTGGCAGCCAATATCAAATTAAATGGAGAGAAACTCAAAGCAATTCCAGTAAAATCAGGAATAATACAAGGCTATTCTCTCTCTCCATATCTATTCAACATAGTTCTTTAAGCTTTACCTAGAGCAATAAGGCAACAAAAGGTGATCAAGTAATACAAATTGGAAAGGAAGAAGTAAACTTTAGCTATTTACAGATGATAGTATACATAAGTGATCCCAAAAATTCTACCATGGAACCCTTACACCTGACCTTCAGCAATATGGCAGAACACAAGATCAACTCAAAAATATCAGTAGCTTTCCTATATACAAATGATAAAAAGGACTGAGAAAGAAATCAGAGAAACATTACCTTTACAATAGCCACAAATAACATAAAATATCTTGGAGTAACACTAACCAAAGAAGTAAAATATCTGCATGACAAGAACTTTAAGTCTTCGAAGAAAGAAATTGAAGAAAACACCAGAATATTGAAAAATCTCCCATGCTCTTAAATAGGTAGGATCAACATAATAAAAATGGCAATCTTACCAAAAACAATCTGCAAATTTAATGTAATCCCCATCAAAATCCCAACATAATCTTCATAGACCTTGAAAGAACAATACTCAACTTCATGCAGAAAAACAAAAACAAAATCTAGGATAGCCAAAACAATCCTGTACTAGAAAGGAACTTCTGTAGGCAGCAACATCCCTGACATCAAGTTCTATTATAGAGCTACAGTTGGAAAAACAGCCTGGTGTTGGCATAAAAACAGGGAGGTTGACCAATGAAATTGAATTAAAGACCTGGATATTAATCTACATGCCTATGAGTATCTGATTTTTGACAAAGAAGCTAAAATTACACAATGGAAAAGGGAAAGTATCTTCAACAAATGGTGCTGGCATAAATGGATGTCAACATGTAGAAGAATGAAAATAGATCCAAATGGACTAAAGACCTCAATATAAATCCAACCACACTGAACCTGATAGAAGAGAAAGAAAGTGGGAAGTAGCCTTCAATGCAGGGGCACAAGAGACAACTTCCTAAATATAACACCAGTAGCACACTGAAAGCAACAATAAATAAATGGGACCTCCTGAAACTGAAAAACTTCTCTAAAGCAAAGGACACTGTCAATAAGACAAAACGCAGCCTACTGAATGGGAAAAGATCTTCACCAACCCTGCATCAGGCAGAGGGCTAATCTCCAAAATATATAAAGACCTCAATAAATTAGACATCAAAATTCTAAATAACCCAATTTAAAAAATGGGGTACAGAACTAAACAGAATTCTCAACAGAAGAATCTCAAATTGTCAAAAGACACTTAAGGAAATGTTCAACATCCTTTTCCATCAGAGAAATGCAAATCAAAACGACTTTGAGATACCATCTTACACCAATCAGAATGACTAACATCAAAAACACCAATGATACCTTATGCTGGAGAGGATGTGGAGTAAGGGGAACAATCCTCCATTGTAGGTGGAAGTAAAAACTTGTAAAGCCACTTTGGAAATCAGTTTGGGGGTTTCTCAGAAAATTGGGAATCAATCTACATCAGGACCCAGCAATACCACTCTTGGGCATGTACTCAAAGGATGCTCAATCATACCACTAGGACATGTATTCAACTACATTCATAGCAGCATTATTTGTAATAGCAAGAACCTAGAAATAACTTAGATGTCCTCCAACCAAAGAATGGATAAAGAAAATGTGGTACATTTACACAGTGAAAAGAAGAAGAAGGAGGAGGAGGAGGAGGAAGAGAAGGAGGAGAAGGAGAAGGAGAAGGAGAAGGAGAAGGAGAAGGAGAAGGAGAAGGAGAAGGAGAAGAAGAAGAAGAAGAAGAAGAAGAAGAAGAAGAAGAAGAAGAAGAAGAAGAAGAAGAAGAAGAAGAAGAAGAAGAAGAAGAAGAAGAAGACATCTTAAAATTCGCAGGCAAATGGATGGAACTAGAAAAAACCATCCTGAGTGAGGTAACCCAGACCCAGAAAGACAAACATGGTATGTATTGACTCATAAGTGGATATTAAACCTAAAGCAATGGATAACCAGTCTGTATTCCATGACCCCAGGTAAGCTAGGTAACAAAGAGAACCCTAAGAGAGACATACATGGATTCCCCGGGAAAGGAGAAATAGAGATGTCCTAAGAAAATTGAGAGTGTGGTGGAAGGTGGGGAGAAGGGAGAGTGGAGGAGGAGAGGAGAATATGAGGGGAAGGAAAAAGAAGGATGCAGGGAAAGAAATACCTTGATTGTGGGAGGCATTCTGGGGCTAGCAAGAACCTGGTACTAGGGAAATTCCCAGAAATCCGCAAGGATGGCCCCAACTAAAACCCTAAGCAATAGTGGATAGGGTCCTTGAACTTTTCCTGCCCTGAAGTCAGATTGATAATTATCTTAGATGTCCCCACACAACACACATCCAGCAGCTGATGGAAGCAGATACAGAGATAGAGAATCACTGGACCAAGCTCCCAGAGTCCAGTTGAAGAGAGGAAAGAGTGATAATATGAGCAAAGATGATGGGGATACCCACAGAAACAGATGACCTGAGTGAGCAGGAGCTCACTAATTCCAGACTAACAATGGGGGAACAGCATAGGATCAAAAGTAGGCCTTCTAAATATGGGTGACAATTGTGTGGCTGAGGCAGTCTGTGGGGCCACTGACAGTGAGACCAAGATTTATCCTTAGTGCTTCAACTGACTTTTTAGAGCCCATTCTCTTTTGGAGGGATACCTTGCTCAGCCTAGTGGGGAGGGCTTTGGTCCTGCCACAAAGTGATGTGCCAGACTTTGTTGACTCCCCATGGGAAACTTTACCTTCTCTGAGGTGTGGATGTGGGATGGGATCGGTAGATGGTGGGGGGAGTTGGAAGAGGGGAAGGAGTGGGAACTGGGATTGGTACATAATGAGAAAAGATCATTTTTAAAATTGATTAATTAATTTATAAAAAAGAAAAAATAATAAATGAGATGGACATTGTGAATGTATTTCTTACTTGGTAATTGTTCTTCTTGTATGTATTTTCATTTTTGTTAAGGTTATTATCTTTCCTTTCTATGTAGACATTATCTGATAATCATTCTTATTGTATATAGTTTTACTATGTTAGAATTAAAACCTTTCTTTTTAATTAGACAGAAAGAGGAGAATTATGTAGGATTTTTGTCTGTTTTGTGGTCTGATGTTAAGTGGAATCGGGCTTTGATCAGGAGACTGGGTTCACATTCAGTTGGTCAGAATGGGTCCTAGAGTTCCTGGAAAGAAGTAATGGGGGTGCTGGAATGAGACTGGGTCTTTTCCAGCTGGGAAGCAAATAGTGACAGTACATTTCATGGGTGCTTGTGATGGTCTCAGGTTTTTATATTTAATCATTGTCCACAAGTTTTATTACTTAATAAACAGCAAACGTCACTATAGTAAAAGACCGTGGAACATTCAGCCCTTAAAATAATGTCTGCAGAAGAGGGGACATAAAGAGTGTAAGAGCCAGAGGATCTGGAGGACACCAAGGAGTCAAAGCCTTCTAAATCAACAGGGCTGGGGCATGTCTGAACTCATAGAATCTGTGGCAGCCTGTGTAGGGCCAGCACAGATCTGTACCAGATGGGTTTTTAGGACAGAAAGGAGAAGGGGACACATGCCCTCATATCTAACCCAGACACTATCTCCAATTAATAGCTGCTTGCAAATGAGAAGTTAGTTTTCTGGGAAACAAACCACTCTTAAGGGCAGGCCCCAGGCTCAGCAGGAGATGGGAACACAGAACAAACTCAGTGGCATCCATGTGGGTTCTTTGTCTTATAATGTTGTCAGGGTGGGTTTTTGTTTTGTCTTCCTTGTTTGTCTGCATGTTTGTTTGCTTGTTTTTCCTACCTTATAGGTACTTTCTGTATATATTACAGCTTCTAGTTTGGGACTTTTATGGGATTCCTGAGTGTGTGAACCTGTGTGTTTCTGCACCTATATGTATTTTTTGTGCTTTTCCTTGGCTGTTTTCATGTTTTGATTAATTTGCTTTTTTTATCTCATTATATTTTATTTTATTATTATTGCTTAGATGCCCGTTTGTTTGCTAAGGAAAGACAGAAAGGGTGTGTATTCAGATGGGAAGGGAGGTGGGAAAAAACAGGGAGGAATAGGGAGATGGAAACATTAATCAGAATATACTGTGTAAAAAACTATCTTTTAAATAACAGGAAAACACTTAAATAGACCCACAATCCCTAGTGAAATAGAAGCAATAATTAAAAAATAGCCCAACTATAAAAGAACAAGGACCAGATGGATTAAGCACAAAATGCTAGCAGACATTCTAGGAAGAACTAATGTCAGCACTCCTCAGGTTACTCAACAAGAAAGAAAGAAAGAAAGAAAGAAAGAAAGAAAGAAAGAAAGAAAGAAAGAAAGAAAGAAAGAAAGACAGAAAGAAAGGAAGGAAGGAAGGAAGGAAGGAAGGAAGGAAGGAAGGAAGGAAGGAAGGTAAAGAAAAGGAAACAGGAAAAAGAAACTAAGAAACATTTCCAAAAATGTTTTATGAAGCCACTGTTACCAAAGCCAGGAAAAAAAAGACTCAACAAAAAATTAAAATTGTAGATCAATATCCCTTATGAACATGGATGCAAAAAGTACCAATAAAATACTTGCTACCTGGATTTAAGAACACATCAAAAATATTATCCACCATGATCAAGTTGACTTTAACCAAAGATGCAAGGATCATTCCATGTGCATGAATCAATAAATGTTATCTAAAACATAAATAGACTAAAAGACAAACATGACGTATCATTGGATGCAGAAAATGTAGTAGACAAAATCTAATATCCTCTCATGTTAAAAATCCTGGAGAGATTATGGATACAAAAGACACATCTCAACATCATAAAGGCAATTGATGGCAAGTTCTAAAATGAAGAGATATTCAAAGCATTTTCATTAAAATCAGGAACAAGACAAAGATGTCTACTCTTTTCATAGCTGTTCAGTTCTTAGCTTGAAGTCTTAGCTAGAGTCATAAGACAGCTAAAAGAGATCAAGGGGGTACAAATAGGAAACTAAGAAGTCAAAGAATTCTTCTTTACAGATGATCTATTTTTATACACAAAGACCCTAAATGACCCACCAAGAAACTTATACAGCCAATAAATACCTTCAACAAAGTAGCAAGACACAAAATTTACACGCAAAAATGAGCAGCTTTCTTATATAGAAATGACAAACATACTGGGAAAGAGATCAGAGAAACAGCACTTTCCAATAGCCTCAAATACACACACACACACACACACACACACACACACACACCAGAGCAACACTAACCACACAAGGGAAAGACTTGTATAATAAAAATTTTGAAACACTGAAGAAAGAAATTAAAGAAATAATTGCTCAAACAGTATACATGTGGTCATAGGAAGAAATGCGTTTGAATGGAAAATAAAACGAATTCAGAAAAGCATCAAGTTAATGAAACAGATGACATCATATTTGAACACATTCTGTGCCTTTTTGTCCTGCCCTATGTTCGTCCCTAAGCTGAACATGGTCCTTCTTCTTGCTCAGTAACCACAGCACTGGGCACGAAGACTGTTCACACTGTACAAAGAAACCGGATTGTCGGTGACAGAGACAAAGGTAGAAACATGGTCCCTCTGGATCCAGAGACCCTGACTGCTGACTCTTGCTTCCCTGCTTTAACTGATGTAATTTCCAGAAATGGAAAAATTCCCAGTCATGAGGCCACAGCAGTGAACAGAGACCTGCTTTCATTACTGTTGGAGGCAATTCTGATGTTCATGCTGCGTTTACCCATGAGCCAGTAATAAAGACAGAGCTGTGGTCTTGGGTTTGGTGTGTAGAGAAGGATTCTAAGTAGTGTCTTCTATTATACATTGGACTATAAATCAAGACATCCAGGAGCAGCAGGGGCTCCAAAATCTATACCGTCTTTAGAGAAGGAAGAACACTTAAGATATTCCCCTTACAGAAGAGAGAAAAAATTAAACACATTGAACATAATTAATGTCTGATTTTGCTTACTTGGGGCTTTGCGAATTTTGTGCCAGGAACTTAGAAACACACTCAAGAGTAGAGAGGACAGACACACAAATTCCAAAGAAAAAGGTTAGGCAATTATGAGCACTTTGACAATGTTGTTTCATCTTTTATCCACATGCTCTTGTGGAAGACAACTAGAGTATTCTTAACAATCACATATATATATTGTTCTCCAATAGAATAAGCACTGGTAAAATAACCACACTTCAGTAACACCTTTTAGCAGAATGAAGCATTTCTGAAAATCACCTGACGGGTTAGATTCTCATGCTCATGATCATAGTCAACAGAGTACATCATTAGTTTATCTAAATCAAACCCCAGTATGTTCAACAGAACTCTTCCAGGTTATGAATCTCTAAGATTTCTTTTCATTCCCACCAATGTTCTTGCCCTCATTTTCATTTATACCATCTACTTAAACACATTTTCCAAAAATAACCAGGTAATTAGCTCCAAGTTCAGTTGGTTCTGACCTGGTGGTATCCTTTAACACATTCTCTGACTTCCTGCATTTACTCTAAGGTGATAATCAGAAATTTGATTAGATCTCATCTTAACTTTTGACACTGACATACAATGAGCATTCCCTTCTGGGCAATGCTGCACAGTGAGATGGAGACAGGAGATAGCGGAGTAGACATGTTGCTATCAATCATTATAAGATTCCCCATGGACATGCATTTGATGGCTTTAGCATGCAACTTTTATGGTGTTCTAAATGCGTTTTCTCATGGGGATTGTAAAATTGCCATTTAATCCTATCATTCCTTCTGCATTTAATAGGTAGAACTCTTGAATGTACATCACTTTGAAATATACTGTGTGCCCTGACCAAAAGAATTACTTTTATTTACCAAACTTTTATCTTCTTTTCAGAATAATGATTTGATACCTTTTAAGTTTCTAAAAGAAAACAATGTTGCTGGAAATCACATAGTTTTGTATAACTAAGATGTTTCAAAACATCCTGTCATTGTTTTACATACTAAAACGGTCCTACTTTTAGCATGGACGTCTATATAGATTCATGTGCCTTTTTACATCATCTCATAATGACCCCGGCTTCTGTTCTGTATTCTAGATGGAAATTTCCAACACTGGAGTCTAATCCAACAGAGCCTGTGGTCCCCTTGTATGAGAGACAGTATTTCTTGAAAACTATCTAGACAGGCCTTCACATTGTATCTTCAGAGAAAGGAACAGGCTGTTGAACGAAAATATCTGGAAATTTATGCTTACCTTACCTAAAGTTGCATATTAAAACACAAATAAATATGTAGAGAAAAATTCCTTTGTGGAAACAATATAAACCTTGACCTTCTTGTGGTGTTATTTTTAAAAAGTTAGACCTGCACACATTTGACAACAGAAAACAGAAGTCAGTGAACTGCTGGTTTACATGGCATGAGATAACTGTCCTTTTACAGAAACAGAGTTGTCCATTTAGCCACCAATGCACAGCGGGAAGAGATGTGGGCCACAGGTCTACAGTACATACAGTTACATACAGGGATGTGTGCAACTCCCCTGGGCCTGGCTCTGGAACCGCCTCTCCTTTATCGCCCTTCATTGTGAAGCACATACTTCACAGCTCAACGTGAAGGAGCTGACAAAGCTCCTTCTCCTTCTGTTTCTTTTGGCTCTATGTATACCTTGCTATCTTTATAAGATAGTTTTCTCTTAAGTCTTTTTTTTTTTTTTTTTTTTGCAGTTTGGTATAGTTAAAATTTACCTGCGTTGAGAGAGATTTTCATGGGTGACAGGCAGAAAGTCAAACATTAATGTAGGTCATATGTAGCTGCCTTCCATATTAAATATTAAAATCATTTAAGATACAAGTTATTTGAAATAATGATCATTTCACAAGAAACCCGTAACGAAATAAAAGAATGGTAGAGAAAGTGCTTTTAACATATTATCTTCCTTTTTCCTTCAGTTCTCCAAGTCTTTGTTCTGAAGGCGGCACACTGTTTCACTTCCCTGAAGCTACTGATAAAACTATGCAAGAACATCAGAGAAAAAATGAATCCAAGATAGGTACCATCCCCAAGGGAACGGAGTACTTCTTTGTTTTAAATTTCCATTGGAAATCTGAAGATTTTGCATGCAAACATCTTATTTCATGGCACTGCTTCTCAAATTGAGAGATTAAATCTAGCTCCATATAAAGGTTTTTCAATAAAGTAGGTTGCAGGCTCCTGCTTATGGAAATTGATGCATCATCTGATATGCTTGCAATTTCTAACTTTTGTTTCACAGAGCTGGAAGGAATTTCAACCAACCATTATCTAATCAAGAAAATATTTCCTACCTATCTTGTCTTCAACATAACTTGCTGCCAAATGTAGTTTTGACTATTGTAAATCACTATGCATTTTAACAAGCAAAACAGACTCTCGTTTTGCTCAAAAAAAAAAGTGCAAATTGTAGAAACTATCCATCATTATCAGTGGAATGCCTCCAATACTGTGTCTGCTGTAGAATCACTATGACATAATTTAATGTGTTCCATATATTGCTTTATTGAAGTAGATTTTTACCATCTTAAGATACTAACAGCTATTAGAATAATTTCATTAAGTCTCCCTCTGTTTAAACTCTATTCTCACTACAAAGTAAAGCGTGCACTTAGGCTATTCAGTTAAGCATAAAATTTCACGGTGACTTGGAGCAGCAGTCATCCTCCTGAGTTCAGCGTACTCTAAAGTACAAGAAGCAAACAGAAGTTGATTTGTGTGGGTTCACTCTGTCTGACCATCAGTTTTTACAGGCTCATAGCATACTTGAGAAAACACCTTAACTTGTAATTGTTTGTACCTGGTCATCCTGGGCTAGGTTCAAGGGGACAGGAATATGTGTGAACAAAATAGGAACTGCTCTGAGGAAGAGTTTCGGAATGCATTTTTGAGCCTTCTGAAACACATGTTCAAGGAGTTGGAGAAGAGGTAAATAAACACCAGGGCTCCAGGCTAGCTGTCTGGGCTCACGGCCTGCTTTAGCCGCCTTGGCTCTGTCACCTGGAGTTAAGACACTAGCTCCTTTGGCTGGCATTCTTGGGGCATGGGAGATGTTTTCCATCAAAGGTCTAAATAAGCAATCATGTGTGTAAATTGCTTGGAAAACACCCTGCCATATGCATAGCAAATTTTATTTCTATAGATGTTTCACTAAAACCATTAATGGCTACCTATGTTTCCATTCATTCCTTCACCAAACATGTACTTGGTTTGCGATGGAGATATGCAATGATGTCCTCTTAGTTTAGAGGATTGCAGCTACACAGAGAGAAAAATCATTCGAACAGCACAACCCCAGATTTTGTCTCCACCAGCGATGCCCAGAGAGAAAGAACTCCATTCCCAGGGAATCCAGTGCCAGTTTCTAGCCACTGCAGGAACCAGACATTCACATGGTGCACATTCACTGGCATGCATGTAGGCAAAACACCCATAAACATTAAATAAATTAACATTTTTTGAAAATAGAATCACCACCAATAATCACTAACTCCTGGGATAGAGAAACTAGCCTTGGCCCATAAAGAGCCTTAGGTTCTAGCAAATGAGGTAGTACTGACAGCTGTGATTCATTCTGCTGCTAAGCCCCCCTCTCTCCCCATGTGTGTATGCACCTGTCTGTAACTCTGTGTGTGTGTGTCTGTCTCTTTCTCTTACATTGGAATGGAATCTTGAATCACACTGTTACTATGAGACTGAATCATATTTAGGGAAATGAAAGCAATAGAAGCCCTTCTGTGACTTAAGCTAAAATACCTTTCTGTACATAAAACTACTTTCAGGAGCTGTTTCTTTCATATAAAGTGTTAGTGTAGCAATAAAATCCAAGAAAAAAATACTTCTGGTCAAGAAAATAGAATCTCTGGCCTGTGTGGAGACCTAACATTCCAGTTGACCTAAATCAATCTCCCGATTCCTAGGAACCACCTTAGGAAGATGGATTCACCAAATCCTTTGCACAAGGACAATGTGAAAAAGTGTTAACAGAACCTCAAAGCAACAGAATCATGCCTTCCGAAAGTTCAATATGCTCGATTAAGTGGTGAGCTGCTTGCACAGAGACCCCTTGGGGAATTCTTTCCTCTAGATTTCTGCCCCCATGTACGGCTCTTCTGTCACTCTGAGCTTGTTTGCGCCATGATACAAGAATGACTCACTACTGCTCAAGCTGTTGGCAGTTCCTGACCTTGACTGTATAGTTTCTTCAGTCATGCTGGTGAAAGAGCAGTAGAGACACAGAAGCTTATCCAAAGACTTCAAATAAAATACTGAGAGACCGGGCAATCTCTTGCAGGATCAGAGTCCCTGAAAACAGCCCCCGACAAGGTCATCTAGGCATGAAGCTGTAAGAATGAACACCAAATTTCATAGAGATCCAGGAGGTTACAGATGCCAGAGGGATACAACATCTGCCAAGAAAATCTGAAGCAACCAACACAACCAATCCAGAGAAGATGCCATTTGAGCTAAAGCCAAAAAGGCCCTCCCCTAGGGATTCCCCACCACTTGGAAACCCAAAACCCACCATCATAGATATATAGCACAGAATTACAGAATTTAATGTTTGCCTTACTAGGTTTTGGTGTTTCTATCATCCATGCATGCTTTGTTCTTATCATATTTCTTTTTTTGATAATGGAATCGCATGCCCTCTGGAGTTGTGTGCTGGAAGTATATAATTAGTCCCTTGGTTTAGCAGAGACTTAAAACTACACATAGCCTTCAGGCTCGGAGGACACATTACACCTGGATGTTTTAGCAGTGCTGCAACTGTTCAGCTTCTACACACTCTTAGAGATGTGTGTTGTGAAATGGGTGTGAACCTGTGAAAATCAGAGATACGATGTCATTGCTGAAATGGTGCTATGCTGAGACAGCCCTGCCCTTCACTGGCCCTGAGATGGCTGGCCCTGCCCACACTCAATACTACAACAGGTGAGCTGGCCCTACCGCTCAGGGGAGAGCTCAACCCCTCATCAGAAAAGATATCCCTGCTACAGTGTGCACCTCACCTGGACAGCACACTAGAAGTGAAGTTGTGGTTGAGGACACAAGTGAGCAAACCCTGAGGGTATGAAAGCAGGAGAGTTGACACTGTCCCCCATCTGCCAAGTGGTGGCAGGTGAGAGAGCTGGCACTGGGGTCACAAGAGTGGGAGGACTAGCCCTGACCCTCACTGGTTGCAATGCATGAGAGAGCAGCTCTGCTTCCCATGTGAGGAACATGCAGTGAATACACGCTAGACCAAGTATCCTCTAGGCAACCATTCCCTATGTCAAACCTTCTATTTTAAATGAAGGAACACAAGAGTATGCTTGAATTCTCTGATTTTTGGTCAGGATGTAGCAGATCCATCTCTATGAGCCATCTTAAAGTTCAAAATACCTAGTAACCACACCCTAGGCAGGATATCTTGTTTTATAGCCACACCTGTTGTCAACAACTTTGAAAGAACAAAAATAAGTTCAAACTTTCTGACCTTCAGATAAGGTGGAACAGGCTCATATCTGTGTGTATCTCGACAATTCCTCCCTTTTTATTAATTTTAATAAAGCCTTGCTTCTGCTGCATGACAGATACCTGTCTTGGGAATCATTTTCCGATTTTCCAGACTTACCTGCCATTGATACATACATTTTGTCATGAATGTTTTGCCTTAGATTGCCTGGGGGAGGGGGAGATCTTACCCATCTCTGGAGCTACCAGCCTCTGTGAATAAAGGGTTAAGTGAGAAAGCATCTCTAGGCACTATGTAACTTTGAGTCAACTTTTTATCAAGAAAGTTTACCAACAACAAAACAATCATATGCAAGCAGATAATGCTTTGTGATACATATGTTCCTATGGTTTCAATATCTCCTAATAAAGGAATGGAGGGTGTTCAGGGGTGAGATCACCTTCTTAAATTGGTCTAGAGTATCTATAATAGCTTTCAGTTACAATCAAAATCCAAATTTGTTTTATTAAACATATCAAAGCTAAAGACTCTTTGGCAATGTCAAAATTCTCTCAGAGAAGCTCTAACCTTTTTCTAATCAGTAGTTTTTTCATAATGAACTAAAGCAGTTACAAACATTAACAGGTCGATATAATTCTAGCACAGAAATTAACAATAAACATGCATTTTTTCAAATCATAATTCTCTTAAATCCATTCTAATCAAAAGACAAGAAGAGGTTTCTGTGGTGGGTGAGATATGAGTCTTTTTCCTCTCTTGTTCTCCATCTGTATTGCTGCTTCTAAGTTTTAAAGATAAGTCTGTCCCAGTCTCTGAGCAGCAGCAAAAACCTTTATGCCCTCCTCCTCATCTCTGAAGAGGGGCTTCAGTCATCCCTTGCCTCCATAATAGTGTTTATTGCTTTAACAAGTATCTTTCCCTCAGAGGGGAAATTTTTCTGAGGTCTCAGTTCTCAGGTCCTTTATTTCAATAGCAGATTGAACACCATACTGGCAAAATGAGTTGTGTCTCAAGATAAAGTATGGATAAACAGTGCCGGGCGGTGGTGGCACGCACCTTTAATCCCAGTACTTGGGAGGCAGAGGCAGGTGGATCTCTGGGAGTTCGAGGCCAACCTGGTCTACAAGAGCTAGTTCTGGGACAGGCACCAAAGCTACAGAGAAACCCTGTCTCGAAAAACCAAAAAAAAAAAGTATGGATAAACAGTCAAACATTTTGTCAGTGTTCTTGGACTGGCTCCAAAGTTGACAAGATACACTGAGGTCTGGAAGTTTGTGCAGCTTGTCCATCAAGAAACAAGGAATCACTGGTCATCACCATAATCTTCCTTCCCTTCTTAGACTGCAGCATGTTGGCATTAAGAAAGTCAGGAACACAGATTCAGTAACCTTCTGCCTCTTCTGTGGGAGCATCAGCGGCTATAATGTCATCTGCTGTACACATCAAACCAGATGTTCTGGGAACCATTGTGTGTCACCACTGTCCTGTGAATAAACATAGACATATCCTTGAACCCATATTGACACAGGGTCAGTCCTTTCCATAATCTAGTGCAAGGGTGTTCCCACCTTGCTTGAGCAAAAGTCACCTTGGTAATGTCATTCCAAAATCTATTCATGGCAGACTGCTCACAGATATTCTCATTCGAGAAGTTTAGAGTGAAAAGGGCATTGTTTAATGTATTATGTAGTGACAGCAGAAATAACTTCCAATTTTATCTTTCGAAGCTGTATTTTCAAGGAGCCATGGGCACACTCCACAATTCCTTGTCCATGAGGATTGTAAGAAATGCCTGTTTCATGTTTGATATTCCATTGGGAACAAAACTGCTGAAATGCTTTACTAACATATTTGGACCCATTGTCTGTTTTAATAATTTTAGGAATTCACATAAATGGAAAACACTTTAAGCAATGAGTTATCACATGCTTAGTGGCTTCTCCAGGCTGTCCAGAGGACATTAAGAAACATGAATATGTGTTGATTGTCACACATACATATCTTAATTTACCAAACCCCGCAATATGAATAACATTAATTTGCCATAAATGATTAAGCAGGCCTCAAGGATTTACTCTCAGATGAGGTGAACAACACATGCTTCTCTTCCATAGGAAGAACCATCTGTAAAAATTAACATAGCATCCTTTAAGGGGCTCTTTCACTATTTTAGGGAAAATAAAGAAATATAGTTGTGCGAATTGCAGCAATTGATCACTGGGAAAAGATTATTAATCTGGCCATCAAACTGAGCAAATACAATTGTCCAAGAATCACTATTTTGAAATAACCAATCAATCTGTTTCTTAGGATAAGGAATATTGATCACATTAGGTTTCCTACCAAAATATTACCTAGATTCCGTCTGTCTTTTCTGTACTAAATAAAGCTACTCCTTCAAAATAAGGGTTTAATACCTTGACTGGTAAAGCAGGAAGGTATATCCATATAAGTGGACCATTTTGCCATAGTACTGCTGTGGGAGGAAGGTTTGTAGGTATATACATGCTTGCCAAGGTTGACCACAATTAATATAATGTACCTGCTGCTTTTGTGTTTCATATCCACCTGTTTTGGTACCTGTTGAGCAGTGTCTGTAAGGTGTGTCTGGTGGAACTAAGGTCACTGCTTCCTTTAAAAATTTCACTTAGTGGCTCAAAGTCTCTTGTGGTGAATTTTAAATGAGGTCTCAGCCACTGGATATTTCCCAATAGTTTCTGAAAACCATCCAGAGTCTGTAAGCTATTCTTCCTAATTTCCAATTTCTGAGGCTTACTATATGGCCTAAATATTGGAAAGGTGGGTGCCTTTGTACTTTCTTTGGAGCAACAACTAGCGCCACTTGGGTAAGACTCTGCTGAAGCTGTCCACATGTCTCACTTAAATCTTCATTTTTAAGGGCAAGAAAGATATCATCCATATAATAGATAATATAAACTTGTAGAAATTAGTCTCTAACATATTGCATAGCCTGAGCCACGAATTCTGGCACAATGTAGCACTGTTTGCCGTACCCTGAGGCAAGATGCTCCATTGATATCTTTTCATTGGCTCTTTGAAATTAACTGATGGAAAACTAAATGCAAATTTTTGAAAATCTTGTCAAAGAATAATTAGTCAATACTCCTCAAATTATTCCACAAAATAGAAACTGAAGAAATGTTGCCTGATTCATTTTATGAAGCAACAGCTACCTGGATACCAAAATCACATAAAGACCCAACAAAGAGAATTGTAGACCAATATCCCGTATAAACATAGATGTAAAACTTTTCAATAAAATACTTGCAAACTGAATATAAAATCACATCAAAAAGATTATCTACCATGATCAAGAAAGTTTAATCTAAAAGATGTAGGGATGGAAAACAATAAATGTAATCCACCATATAAATGAAATGAAAAAGCCACATAAACATTTCATTAGACGCAGAAAAGGTCTTTGACAAAATCAAACACTCTTTCATGATAAAAAGTCCTGGAGAGATTAGGGATATAGCATAATAAAGGCAGTTACAGTGAGCCACAGCCAACATCAACCTAAATACAAAGACACTAAAAGCAATTCTACTAAAGTCCAAAATAAGACATATTGGTCCACTCTCTTCATACCAATTCAATACAGTACTTGGACTCTAAGTTTAGACAATTGAAGGAGATCAAAGAGATATAAAGGAAGAATTCAAAATGTCCTTATTTACAGATGATATGATTTTATACATAAAAGACATGAAAAACTCTGCCAAGAAACACCTACACCTGAAAACTCTTTCAGTAAAAGTAGCAGGATACAAAATTAACACACAAAAATCAGTAGCCTTACTATATAAAGATGGCAAACATACTAAGAAAGAATCAGGGAAACAGTACTTTTTACAATAGCCTCAAAAAATTCTTGGATAATTCTTATCATACAGTTGAAATAGTAAAAGCTTTAAGAAATTGAAGAAGACACCAGAAGATGGAATACATCCCTTTCTCATAGATCAGAAGGAATAATATTGTGAATGATTTTCCTGCCAAAGCAATTACACATTCAATGCATCCCTCACTGAAATTCCAACACAATTCTTTACATAAATTAAAAAAACAGTCTTCAGTTTCATATGGAAACACACACACACACACAGAGAGAGAGAGAGAGAGAGAGAGAGAGAGAGAGAGAGAGAGAATCAGGGTAGATAAAGCAATCCTGAATAATCAAAGAAGTCCTGGAGGTATCACTAGCCCAGATTTCAAATTATATTACAGAGCTGTAGTAATAAAGACAGCATGGTATGGGGGTGGGGGACATGTTGGTCAATTAAATTAAATTAAAACTCCAAACATAACTTTACATACCTGTGGACACCCAATTGTTATAAAGAAGCCACAAGTACCATGGAGTAAAGACAGCTTCTTCAAAAAATAGTATTGGTCAAATGGAATAGCTGCATATAGAAAAATGAAAACAGATCTATAACCCTGCCTAACACTCATTCCAGAGATCAAGGACCTCAACATAAGACCAGACATCTTGAATCTTGTAGAAGAGAAAGTAGGGAATGAGTTTGAACCCATTGGAAAGAATTTTCTAAATAGAATACACACACACACAAAAAAAAACAAAAAAAAACAAAAAAAAAAAAACAGGCAACAAGACCAATTAATAAATGGGAGCTCATGAATCTAATAATCTTCCAGAGAGAAAAGAACACTCTCATTTGAGCAAAGTGACAGCATACAAATAGGGAATTGTTTTAATTTCCCCACAATGGCTGCACCTTAAGTGACTGATATCTCAATCAGCAATTGCAGCTCCACACTTACCAGCTTACTTCTCTACCCGCTGCCCAGCAGGTCAGCCTGAAGCCTGGTGGGAATTCTGCTCACACAGGCACTGACTCTGTCACTGCCATTAAGGTAGCTTTAATTAAATCTCTTCTAAGTATTTTTTTTTCTTCTAAGTATTTATAAAAATGACCTGACATTCAGAGGCAGGGATAAATACCTGAGAGCTCAGAGAGGCTGAGTAGCAACTAGCTAACCCTCTCTTCTTGCTGGGATCTGCAAAAATTTCATGCTTTTGCTTTACCAAACCAGAAAAACCTGCACTCCTCCAAACCCTACCCTACTACTCTCTATGTCTCTCTATCTCTCCTGGATGCCTTCTGATGCTCTATGATTACTGTCTGTCAACTACTTGCTAATGCTGCCTCCTGACCAAGGTCAATTTTATTTAATTAACACAAATGCAAACTCAGAATTTACAGTGTGATCAAAAATTCCCCAACATTTTTCCTTCTTGTCTAAACTCTAACACAGTAAATCAATAAGAACAATTGATGTCTGGTGGTTGTGGTGCACACCTTTACTCCCAGAACTTGGGAAGTAGAGGCAGGCGGATCTCTGTGAGTTTGAGGCCAGTCTGGTCTACAAGAGCTAGTTCCAGGACAGGCACCAAAAATACACAGAGAAACCCTGTCTAAAAACAAAAGCAAAACAAGAACAATTATCAGATACTGTCTGAATAAAAAAAAGAAAAGTTTTAACTCTAACACAATAAAACTCTGTATAATAAAAACAATTATCAAGTCAAGATTACTTTCACAATGTCCAGTCCATTTGAATTTGTCAAATTAAGAGAAACTACTCTATTATCTATCCTATCTTGGTGAGTCCATGTTTTGTACATAATTCACTTTTTATCCTAACATATTACTATCCCAAAACTATGTTTTTATACCTAAAAAAATTTTCTTAAATTTCATTTCTCTCAATCATATACCCCTTATACTTCTTTTGGAAGCTGAATTTGATAACAAGAAAAACTGTACCTCTAATTATCTCATCATCAACCCCATCAAAGACCCAAGAGGTGATAATAATACCTGAGTAAACAGGAAGTTCAGGCTGATGATTGGATGTCCCTATATTACAGAAGAACTTTGGGTGACTGTCCAGGTAGTTGATATGTCTCTGTCAATTCTAGAGTTTTGGAAGCTGTTTACAATGTACTTACTGTTTACTTAGGTAATATTATATCCTTTTGGAGTCTTTAATAAGAGTTGAAGAATAGATTGTTATAGTTTTCCTTAGTTATGATAAAAGATAATATATATTGTAACTGTAACTCTTTCTTGATAACTGTTTTGTTATATGTAATTTAATATGTTAAAATTAAAACCTTCCTTTTCATTTAGATGGAAAGGGGGGGTGATGTAGGATTCTCCTCTGTATGCTGTCAATACCACTGGTTAATAAAGAACCTGTTTTGAGTCTGTGATAGGGTAGAGCAGAACTAGGCAGAGAAAACTAAATTGAATGCTGGGAGAAGGAAGTAAGTGAGAAGTCATGTAGCCCTACCAGAGACAGACACTGAAATTTTACCCAGTAAGCCACAGCCTTGTGGTGATACATAGATTAATGGAGATGGGTTAATTAAAGATATATGTAAGGCAGAAATATGTTTAAGCTATTGGCCAAAGAGTATTGCAAATAATATGGTTTCTGAGTGATTATTTTGGGAGTCTGGGCAGCCAGGAAATATAAACGTGGCCTCTTACTACAGTTGTGGGGTTCTATCATCTTTTTAGAAGCTTCAAAAGTCACAGATCACTACAGAAAAGTTAAATATTTTAAATGTCATATACAGCAGATCTTAGAGAGGTTATAGAATCACAATCTATTAAGAATATCCAGGGTATACAAACTTAATTTCTTGTTACCTAATTCAGACTTAAGCATGAAATCATGTACAGGAAGCTAGATGAAGCCTATTTCTAGAATTAGTTACTACTCCATATGACCATTAATATCACAATAGAAAGTTTAAATATATATATATATATATAATCTTATAGATTTAGAGTTAATATTTATACCTTAGTGACAATAGAATAATCCCTTAATTTTATTTTCTTCTGTCCTGTATCAGGAGGCTCTTCTGACATGAGACAGAGATTTTGGATTTTCCCTTAACAAGCATGCTTGGTTTTAAGAAAGAGAACCATAACACAACTCCAAAGTCAGCTTTAAATTTTAACTGAACTGGGACTATAAATGAACCATTTGCCTTTTATGTTTGTAGAAGCAGCAGAAACAAATACCTGAGAAGATTTATGAAATTTTATCCTGTTAAAAAATGTACTATACCATTAGGCCAATTCTACTCTTTTTCCTGAGACACTTTTCTCTGGATGATTTGTCCTTCTACTTCAGATGCCTCATTTGTCCAATGGTCTTCAGATTCTCCTGCCCAATCTCTTCCTACTCAGCTATTGGCCAGTCAATTTTTTTATTAAACCAGGCACAACGATATATATTCACACAGCATAAAGAAATATTCCGTAGAACTTTACGTCATCAAACATTTTTTCTAAAGTATCTGTGTCTGAATCTGCCAATAAGATCCATATAGTGGTAAGTCATAGATTGATGAAACTTTTTATGAATTAGTTCTAATGACTGTTGTATATATTTACCTAAGGTGTGACTGCTTATTATTCCTTATGGAAGAATCTTTCAGTGAGATCTTTAAAAGTCTGGGAAGGGAATTGTATATGGACTTTTGGGGGACTGATTGCCAGCTCACAAAAAATAGCATTGAGACTTACTATTAAATATGAAAGCTCAGCCTTAACTTAGGCTTGTTTCTAACTAGCTCTTATAACTTAGATTAACGCATATTTTTAAATATTCTTCATGTACTCATTACCTCATCTCCATTATGCCCATCCTAGTTATTTCACATCTGACTAGCAACTTGACCTCTTTTTTTCCTTGCACTCTCTCTGTCCAGAAGTTCCACCTATACCTCATACCTAGCTATTGGCAATTTAGGTTTTTTTTTAATTAGAGCAGTCACAGTTACACATTTTTACACAGTGAAAAGAAATATTCCACAAGAGAGAATTATTGTAAGTAGGCACTGTGAAGGCAAACTTTTTTCTATCTTGTTCTTATAACGGTATAGTGAAAAGAGTAGTCTTTTAAGTCAATCAGTATAATAGACTATACCTTAGGTAATAAAGAAGGCAATAGAATTCCAGGATGTAAAGAACCCATTGACTGAATCACCTTATTTATGGATTTTAATTCTACTAACATTCTCCATTTTCCAGATTTCATTTTAATAACAAATATAGGAGAATTTAAGGACTGGTTGATTTTTTAATATATTGAGCATTTAGCTGCCACTGTACCAGCTGTTCTAATGCCTGTCATTTTTCTAATGTCAATGGCAGTTATTCCACCCACACAGGCTTGTCAGTAAACCATTTTAAAGGTAGGGTTGTTGGTACCATTGAAAGATCAACAGCTTATATACAACCTGAACAGTTGGTGATGGTCCCTGATAATGCCTTTTAATATTTTTTTAAGAAAAATACATTAGTTTGCGAATGGTTTCTGGGATATGGGGAATGCTAATCTGTGTTTTCCATTGCTACAACAAATTACATCCCCATAAATTCATTACCATGTTAGCCACATATGGTTTTAATTTTCCTATCTGTCTTTCTGGTCCTATAGGACCACTAAATCCATCTTGTACTTTGTTTAACCTGAGATAAAGTTTCATTCCCTAGAAGCAGACATTTATCTCCTGAAGAGACCAATCTGGATGCCAAACAAGATTTTGGTAAAATTATTGTTACATCTACTCTTGTGTCTACTAAACCCTCAATTTCAATGCCATTTGTTTGTACTGCTAGTTTTGGTATTTGTTAGTTTATATAAGTTTGGCAAAATACTTGTTTCATAGTTTCTCTTGAAATTTTTGTCTTATCTACTGATGTTGTTCTGTCATCAAAAGCAGTATTTTTTTAACCACAGGCAATAAGTCTTTTCATTGTTCTGTGAAGATGCTTCCTCAATACTGACAAGAAATGATTGAATGAAATTTGATATTGGGGCCTACAAGTGGTCCCCTAAAGTGTTTTCTAATGGCAAAGGATTACCTTGACTGTCCCTTGATGATCTATATTCATTTGTCCAAAGCTGGCCTTTGTCACACCTTTTATATACTCCAGAAGGATTGGGGCCCTCTGTTTGGATTATCTCTAGAAAAAAACATTGTTTCTAAGAACACCTGGCCTATAATTATAACTATATATTCTTCAACTCCATCAAAGACTCCAGAAGGATATAATATTACCTAAGTAAATAGGAAGTACATTGTAAGTAACTTCCCAAACTCTAAAATTGACAGAGACATCTCGCTGCCCAGACAGTCACCCAAAGTCCCTCTGTATGCTGGAGTTTTCATCTTCAGCCCACAGGCCCATGATATCCAACAGACTTTTCCATGAAGAAGGAAATTTCAAAGACAGTTCTGCTTATATTGGTGGTTTATTAGTCATTTTCTTCTGTGTCCTAAAGAATGTCTTGCAGACACTTTCATGAAGCAGGAATGCTGAAGGACTGTCTCATCTTCTTTAGGCAACTTCAGCAGTCACTTTACTGTGAGTTCTGCATGTACAGTTCATACAGCAAAACATCAAGTAGTCCAGGCAAGAGCAGTTTCTTGCCCAAATGTCTTGCAAACTCTATAAGGAGCCTCTTGGATGCCCATTATCCTCTTGAAGTAGATTGGTGCTTCCAGGAGCAAATGTGTCTCATTGTCATGAAAAGTCTTAAGTTCTTAAAACATTTTAAATGCCATATTCTGAAGATCTCTGAAAGATTTGAAGAATATCTATCTAATGGAAATATATCTCTATATATCTAGAAAACCTAACTAACATGAGCACAAGTTTGAACACTATAGATGATTATCTATTAACCTGTATTTCTTAATTATATATCCCGTTTTTAAATAAGCTGCACAAACACAAAACTTTAATCAAGAGCAGAAATATATACATACATAAATATAAATTGATCTTAAATTTATATCAATAAACCAAGATCCATACCAATGTAAATCTCTATAGCATATCTATATCATATTCCCCTTTAAATGTAAACAAACATTTATAAACAATAATTTAGGGAATTTGGGCGTAGCTCTCTCCAAACTGCTTTCTGCTTTTTGTTGGGTAAAATAATTTTTGGGAGGTGTTCACAGTGACCTTTTGGGGGGGTCTTGGTTTATCAAACCACATTAGTCTTGAAGAAATCCATAGTTTCTCATCTTCTATGGAAACAAAAGCAGAACCACTTTTCAAAAGCAACAAATCCTTAGACCCAAATTCTGAAGTCATGAGAACTTTAAAATATATATTTTGGTTTAGCTTAGTATCCCATAAAATAAAATGTCTCTTTGTACTTAGCTCCTTCACAGTCAAATAATTTAAAGAAAACACAATAGTACACATGATCCAGACTCTCTATGTATATTCCATCTTTACATGGCTTATTTTTCTTACTCTATTACTTTTTAATATTTCTTTTATTATAGTTATTCCTTTAATCTGTGACTGTACTCTGTCTCTTTAAAGACTCTGTTTTATTTTTTAGAAACATTTACTTTCTTTTATAACTCTCTATACTCTTTTTCTTTTCTCTCCCAAGCCTATGTACATTTTTTTTAACACACTGTGCCTCGTTTAGAGGTTTTTTATGCCTGATTCTGACCTATTATGTATCTGAAATCCTTTTCTGACCAGGATTGTTTCTTAAAAGGCTAAGCAGGCATGGCTAGGACTAAGGCTTCTTTGCCTTTTTGCTCCACCTAGTCCAACATGGCAGAGATCTGTTCACTGCCTCTGTGAACCATGAACACTTCCCCAGTTCCGGGTATACACCAGGTCTATGTCGTGCCATTTAAATGTTCTGCCCCCAGAGAACATGAGCAAGGAAATCAGGACCACGAGGGATGCACCCACCCACTGTGACAGTGGAACTGATTTATTGGGAGCCCACCAAGGCCAGCTGGTCTGGGACTGAATAAGCATGGGTTGATTCTGGACTCTCTGAGCATGGCGGACAATGAAGGCAGATGAGAAGCCAAGGACAATGGCACTAGGTTTCGATCCTAATACACGAACTGGCTTTGTGGGGGCTTAGCCTGTTTAGACTCTCACCTTCCTGGACGTAGATAGAAGACCTTCGTCTTCCCGCAGGGCAGAGAATTTGGACTGCTCTTCAGTATTGAGAGGGAGGGGGAATGGTGTGGGGGGAGGAGAAGAGGAGTGGGGATAGGGGGAGGGGACTGGGGGGAGGGGAGGGAAATGGGAAACGGGGAGCATGTGGAAATTTTAATTAAAAAAGAATAAAAAATAAATAAAAAGGAATAAAAAATAATAAAAAAAAATAAATGTTCTGCCCCCAGGTTCCTGCCTTGATTTCCCTCAATAGACTGTGACCTGGGATAAATAAGCCAACTAAATTCTTTTCTCCTCTACTTGCTTTTGGTCATGGCTTTATCACAGCAATGGAAAGCTAAATAAGATGGGTAATAAAGAGCAATATGCCTGCATCAAAAGCTAGTAATTGAAATCAGCAGTGAACTGGGTACTAAAGACCAATATGTCTGCATCAAAAGCTAAAAACTAAAATCAGCAGTGAATTGTTGCCTATGGTTTGTTTAAATCTTTCTCTAGGTCTTTAGTCAGTATCTTAACAAAGGTGGAACAGACAGTGCTAGTAAAATCCATAACCAGCATCTTAGAGGTTAAAAACATTTGGGTTCAACCCTAAGTCTCTGCTCATGAGTGCATAGAGAAGGATTCAGAAATGCTTTTTGTTCCTGTGTCCTCTGCTTTACAGAAAAGCCAGGCAATTCCCCAGGATAAGCCCCACTGCTTATCCAGTGTCATCTTGCTTGCAATTATTCTCAATGGCTGTCTTAGTTTGTAAATTTGTCTTTTATTTCCAATCTTTCCTGAGTCCCTATAGATGTTTTAAAGAGAAATCAAGGGATAACACACTAGGGCATTCCAGCCAGTTGCCTAGTCAAGCAGTTATTTCATTGAAATCATTTGTGATCATTTCAAGGGATATTCATTTTTGTAAATTTCCCTAATCCTTCTATTTTATAATTTCCTTTTACATATTTACAACATAGAATCAATGATAGCTTTTTCTTGAAATGTACTTTAAAGAGTGAGGAGACGTGATCTACGTAAAATGTGTAAGAGTGACAGCTGGGGAAATGACTCCATGGGTAAAAATCCTTGCCATGCAAGTGTGATGAATATAGTTCAGATCCCAGTCCCCTACAAATGTCAAACAGGCAAGGCGGCCTCTTGTAAACACAGCAATCAGGAAATAGACAAGGGATCCCAGGAGCAAGCTGGCCAGCTAGACAAACTGGAACCCGGGTCAGCAAGCAACCATGCCTACTGAGATAGAGAAATAGTTCCACAGTTAGGAGCACTTGCTGCTCTTACAGAGAACCCTAGTTGGGTTTGTTGCAACAACATGGTGGCTTACAACCATTTGTAACTCCAGTTCTAGAGAATCTAATTCCTTTTCTGACCTCCATGGATACCAGGTAATGAAGGCACATACATACAGGCAAATCTCTTTCTCTCTCTCTCTCTCTCTCTCTCTCTCTCTCTCTCTCTCTCTCTCACACACACAAATAAAATTAAAATTTGTTGAGATAAATAGTAAAATCATGCCTCAATATAAGGTATAACAGTGAAGGTAAACACCTAACATCGTTCAACCAATGGCCCCCAGAAGTGCATGCACATACATGCAACAACTGCAGTTGCACATGTAAGAAAAGGCATACACACAGATGTGTACTACACACACAATAAACATACTATATGAATAGCCATACATATGTATGTATGTATGTGTCTTTACATATGTATAAGAAATATAAATAAATCTGAATTAGAATTAATGGAGGCACTGAATACAGACTTATCTAGGTTGATTAGGCTTGGTTATAAGAGCTAAAGATGTTAATAGTTTTAATAGTGTGTATCTTATGGATGTGGAAGCCTTAAGCCAAATATACCCTTTCCTCCTCAAGTTTCTTGGTCTTAGTATTTCATCACAGCAATGATAACCATAAGATAATCAGTAAAATCACTTCATCTATAGCCAGTAACACTAGTTTTACCAGCTTATCTGGAGGAACTTGCAATACAACTGTAAGTGATTAGGAAGGGAGTAGCAGAGATCAAGAAATTCTCAAACCTGGAAAATACCAGGGAGTTGCAAATGGAAAAAGTAGAGCACAAGGAAGAGGCAAATCTATTCCATACATGAGTTATATATGTACTTATCATGCCTTGAGACTAGATGAGAACTTAAGGCCGAGAGGAAAGAAGATTTCAATTTCAAATACATTTATTAGTCTTAACTCAAAACAGGGATGGGTGGGAAATTGCAGCTGGAGGTGATGGTGTGAGAAGAGGAGCTGTGTTGTCTTCAGCCATTCCAGTCCCATGGAATCAAAGCTGGGTCCAGGTAGGAATCCGCTGCTCAGTATTGGTGAGAGATGCAGCAAAGTCCATGAACATTGTATCTGCTTACCTGAGTATCAGGTGAGCACAGTCTTCAGCGCTCCATAGACCTAGAAGCCCTGGAGATGAGACATCTTCAGAAGTAGACGTGTTTTTGCTTTGGAATCTTCATAAAGAAATCTGTCCACGCTCCCTAAACACACTTCTACTTCAATGGGAAGCCCAGTCAATGGCACACAGAGGACCATTAAATCCATCTACTTCCTAGTTGGCCTGACTCAGCTACAACACTGTGTCTGAGGCTGGACTATAATAACTCCCTCTCCAGTCCACATGGCTAGTAATTAAAGTCTTCTCGGAAGCAGAGTACTTATTTCTGTTGTTGTTTTCACTGTGTTTAGGTATTAATTTTAGCTGCAGCAGCAAGTGTAAGGTAAGTAGTCAGTAGATGGGTGTCTAGAATGGAGTCCTTCTGCGCCAGTCAAAACTTTGATAACATGAAGTTAATATTAATATTCTACTTTAAAAATAAAATAAAATCATTTACCTGAGATCATTTTGCAAATGATAAAGAGTAAGAAAGTAAAAAATATTGGTGTTAATAACTATTAATCTTTTTTTTTTAAGACAGGGTTTCTCTATGTAACAGCCCTAGCTGTTCTGAAACTAGCTCTTGTAGACCATGCTGGCCTTGAACTCACAGAGATCCACCTATCTCTGTCTCCCAAGTGCTGGAATTAAAGGCATGTGCCACTACTGCCCAGCTTTATTTTAATCTTGAAAGAAGGCCAAATGAGAGGAAGGAAGCAATAGATCAATCTTTTAACTATTCAGATTATTGAATATTGAACTGACCCTGTTTATCAACTGTACTTTGGATTAATAATGGTCCTTTATTCTGAAAGAGAACATTGGAGTGAGTAATAGCATATTATATATATATATATATGTATGTATATATATATTTATATGTATATATAATTGTGTGTATATATGTATAGTTGTAGAAGTGGAAATCTGTTCAACAAGCCTGGGCCCAAAGGAAAGTAGCTGCATGTAGACCATAGAGAACCAGAAGAAAGAGGAGAGGAAAGGGAGGAGAGGTGGGGAGGGGAGAAAAGTGAAGGGGAGGAGAAAGGATGGGAGGGAACAAAGAGGAGAGGAGAGGAGAGGAGAGGAGAGGAGAGGAGAGGGGAGGGGAGGGGAGGGGAGGGGAGGGGAGGGGAAGGGAAGGGAAGGGAAGAGAAGAGAAGAGAAGAGAAGAGAAGAGAAGAGAAGAGAAGAGAAGAGAAGAGAAGAGAAGAGAAGAGAAGAGAAGAGAAGAGAAATCTAGGAGGTCCCTGGCACTGCATCAAGGTGAGGAAGGATGATCCACTAGAAGCACATACCCTTGTGACTTCTGAAAGAAATGGGCCACTTTAACTGTGCCAGCAGGCTGTGGCAGCAACAATGCAAACAAGTGGATGTTCTGAGGCAGAGTGCTGCCAAGAGGCACAAGTGACCCAAAAACTCAGAAAGGCCTTTTCCTGAATTTATCCTCCTTTCTTTCCCCCTCTTTATTCCTATATACATTTGAATAAAGTAACCTCTGTTTTTTTTTTTCTCTTCAGTTTCCACTATGAATTATTTAAAGACATAACTGCAACCCTGGCCTTTTCATTACTTGTGGAAAGAATTTAAACTGATGGCTGTATATTATACACCAATTCTAAATCCTCGGGAGAGAGATTTTGGTCTGCCCAGTTAGAGTCAGAAACCTACTTCAGGTTTCCTGGACCACAGTTTCTATTGTAGAGCTGGGCCAGCATAGACATGGGTGTGAAGCACATCCTTCTCAAAGAAGCATTGCTTAGAAGGTCCTCCAAAATCTATCCACCATACATATGTATACGTGGATAATATGAGTGTGAATGAAAGAGTTCTCTTGGAAAACACACAAAATTAGCCATTGGGTACAATATAGGCAAATGAACGGAAATTTGAAATTATATTTGAGCTTTAAATGCCTCAATATAAACTTAAAGATTTTTTTAAAGCAAACAAAGATAATACAAATAGAAACAGCAATAACAGAAATTGGATCATTTTTACCAGTTAGCTAGCTGAATGTAAGTGGTTATGATCTCCATTGAAACATAATGGGTCTTAGATGAACACACACACACATATGTATATATATAAGTATATATATAAGTATATATGTGTGTATGCATACATACACATATATATCATGCCATCATGTTTATTATAACCATACTATATCCTAAAGCAAATTTATGCTAAGGAAGAAATCTCTATACATATAAAATAGAAATACAAATAGAAATATAATATTATGAAGCTGAAATAATCAATGCAGACTAGTGTTATAGACAGTAAAAAAAATAATAAAGAGAAGTTACCCTGCATTGTTAAATGTATAGTTCATGATAACTATTCATTAGTTACAAACACTTATTAACTACCAGTCAAATATTTAATTAAAACAAAAATCTCAGACTTTGTCAATAAAAAAATAATTTTTTAAAGATTACAAAACATTTTAATAAAGTAGTTAATGAATAACAATTATTTAAAAGAATATTTTTAACTTTTAGCCTTATAAGCACTATTATTTTTGGTAGTGTCTTCATAGTTTTTAGAAAGTATCTGATTTTGAAGTCACTAAAGAAATCTCATTTTATTTGGAAAAACACATTCTTTGCCTTTGTTAAGTAAACTAAAAGTTGCAATAAAGTTTTAAATTTTTTTAATTATGCAATTAGAAATTTTACAATGATCTTTTAAATAACTTCTGGGCCAAAGAAGAAATAAGAACTACATGTGCAAAAAGTTTGTAAGCATTAAAAACCACATTGATTGTGGTAGCACAATTTAAAAACAGTGGAAAACTTCACTAACAGAATTAATCATGTCAAAAACAAAAAGTCAGAAAGGGAAGATAGAACTGAATCACTCAGCAAAGGTCAATGAGTTTAAAAAATAGTATGAATGGAACATGGGAGAGTTTGGCAGTACGGTAAAAAGACCTAGCTTCTGAAGTATAGACGTAGGAGGAGAAGAACATAACAGCAAAGGGCTAGGGAGTATATTATATAAAATAATAGAAGAAAACTTCCCAAACTAGAGGAAGAGCCGCTCACCCAGTTTCAAAAGGCCGACCAAGCACCAAATAGACAAGACCAGAGAAAGTATTCCCAGTGTTGTATTATAGATAATACAGTAACTATGGAGAATTTTGTAAAGGTATTAAAATCTGAAAGAGAAAAAGATCAAGTTACTAAGTTACTTGTTACAAAGTTAGGCCTATCAGAATAACACAGAATTACTTAAAAGAAACTTTTAAAGCCAGAAGTTTCTATAAAAGTGTTCTACAGGTCTTAAAAGATCACAACTGTCAATCCAGGCTATTATACTAACTAGAACTATCTCCTAAAGTTTAAGGAGAGATGAGTAGAGAGATGGCTCAGCATCTAAGAGCACTGGCTATTCTTCCTTAGGACCTGGAATCCATTCCCAGAATCCACATGGTAGCTCACAACCATCTGTATCTACAGTTCTAGGGGATCTAAAGCCCTTTCCATGACTCCATGGGTGGCACCAATCATGCATGTAATTCATAGACTTACATTCAGGCAAAATACCCATTCACAAAAATAATAAAATAATAATAAAAAATTTATGGGGAAATAAAAAAATCTCCATGATAAAAAAATAGGATAAATAAATGTATCAGCATAAAGTCAGCTCTATAAAGGACACTAGCAGAAATACTTCAATCTGAAGAGAATGGTGGATAGGTACACCCAAGAAGTCACAATGAAAAAGTAATGCCAAAAGAGACAATCATAAAAGACATGAGAAAAGACCATAAAATCAGCAAAATGACAGGACTTAATACACATCCTTCAATGGTAACTCCTAACAGTAATGGTCTTGCTTCCCCCAAAAAATTAGATATAGATTAATAGACTGGATTTTCAAACCAGATCCACATATTTTTTTTACCATCAATAAAGATACTTTACCAACAATGACAGACAATACTTTAGGGAAAAAAGAATAAAAACAGGCATTCCTACTAAATGGAACAATGAAACAGGCTGGGATACCTATTCTAATATCTGACAAAAGGGCATCAAAACAAAGCTAGTCAAAAGAGATGAGAAGGGACTTTATAGGCTTTGAAGAAAAAAATCCACCATGTTATTACATTCCTAAACATATATGCAACAAGCACCAGGGCATCTAATTTCTTAGAAATAAGCACTATTAGATATAAAAACACAGACTGGCCCTACACAGTGATCATGGATGGCTTTAATTCCTCATTCTCCTTAATAGTCACATTATCTGAAAAAATAAAACATAGGGAAAATCTGGAGGTAATCAACATCATAAATCAAAAGGACCTAAAGAACATTATACCAAACACTAAAGAACACATGTTATTCTCAGTAGCCCATTGAAGTGAATAGGCGGTACTGTAGGACTAAAAGCAAATCTCAACAAATAAGGGAAAATTTAAATCATAGCCTACGTCCTAGCTGATCACAAAGGAATAAAGCTGAGCTTCAACAACAATGGAGATGATAGAGTGTACACAAATACTTGGAAACTAAGCAACACGCTACCATATCAAATCTGGGTGAAGGAAGAAATCAAAAGGAAAATTTAAGAATTTGTAAAAGTAAATGAAATGAAAACACAACATACCAAAACACAGAGGACATAACAAAGTCAGTCCTACTATTAAAAATGTATTGCATTAAGTGCCTATATTAAAAACTATATATTTTCAATAATTTTGAAATGTACCTGAAAACTTTGGAAAAACACAATCCATAAAAATGAGACAGGACCTAATGTTCATGAGCCACTCTTGTCAATTAAGTTGATTCTTCCCTTTGCCATCCCTTTCCCATCCTGTCAACATTTTAAAAACTTATAAGCCTAGTTCCAGAAACATAGCCCTGAGAAAGCACTGTATTCATGAAACGCCTTTACTGTGTGAGTCATTTCTCCCCCCCCCCCCGTTACCATCCCTCCTGCCCCTTTATCTTAGCCCCACCTACAGGCTCAGATAAACACCCACAGGTCAAGAAACAGGTTTTTGTCACAAACAACCTTTGCCTGCTGTTTCAATTACTGTGAAGCAACACAATGACCATGGCAACCCTTTAAAATGAAAGTATTTTATTGGGTGGCTTATAGTTCAGAGGTTCAGTTCATTTTCATCATGGTGGAATATGGCAGCAGACAGACACAGTGCTAAAGAAGGAGCATCTTGCTATGCACCAACAGGAAGTGGTCTGAGACAGTGAGTGTAGCTTGAGCATATATGAATCTTCAAAGCCTGCCTTCACAGGGACACACTTCCTCCATCAAGACCACACCTACTCCAACAAGTCATGCCTCAAAATACTAAAATCCCTTTGGGGACCATTTTCTTTCAAACCACCATACCCACTAAGTCACTTCCCTTTACCATCCTTCATTCCACTGCTGCCATTTCCGTATCCTCAAGGCTGACTACAGATTCATGACCTTCAAAGCCAGTTTATTTATTAGACACCCTTGACTGGTGAGGTTCCCTGTTTCTCTTTTATCCTTTTCTCTACCTTCTGTTATTTTATACCCACAGGACAGCTCATGGTTACAGAGCCATCTTGGCTTTGTCCATTTAAACAGCTCATACACCAACTATACTCTGAGTAGCTTGAGTCATATACTTCCCATAGTGGACAAACCTAAGGCAGGCAAGATTTTCACATCATATACACAGCCAAGGAAATACATCCACATGCCCACACCAAATTGTAAGACAAAAACATTAATGGCGAAGACTGCCTGTCTCTCTTCAAACTCATTAGTCTTGTAGAAGTGTTTTCTAACAAGAACTACCTAGATGAACACTAGAATAATGAATTGAAAGAAACAATCACAACTTGAATTAAAGAAAGCCAAGAATTTACAGACAGAAAAAAAGCATCTCACTGACCCACCAAGAGGGCAACAATAAATAATTGAGTGTTATCCAATAAAGTATAACTACAAGACTGATTGAAATGAGGAAGATAATTTAGGATTTGAAAGCTTAATTTAATAAGAAGATAGAAACACTGAAGAAAACACAAGTTGAAATGAAGATGGAATGGAAAAGCTCAGTATCCCAATTAGAAAACTCAGGATGGACCCTTACAAGTAGAGTGAATCCAGAGGAGGACTAAAATCAGGACTTAAAGATAACGAAAAGGATACAGACGAAATAAGCAAAGAATATTTTATTATATATGTTTAAATACAGGAAAGAAACATGGATAAAATGTAAACGAGCTCCAGAAGATAAAATCTAAGAACAGGCATAGATGAAGGAGACAAATCCCAGGTCAATGGCATAGAGCAGATCTTTAACAAGAGCATAGAAAGTGACATCCTAAAACTAAGGAAAGACTACCGGTACTGTATAAGAAGCACACAGAACACCAAATAGACAAGACCAGAAAAGAAACTCTCCAATGAATATCATAGTTAATGTCAAAAATATGCAGAATAAAGAAAATATTAAACGCTTCAAGATAAAATACACAGGTCATATATAAAGAGAAATCTATCAAAATAACCGATGATTTCTCAATGGAAGATTGAAAGCCAGAGGAGCCTGGAACAATACTTTCCAAGTGCTGAAAGACTACAATTGCCAACCTACTACTGTATCCAGCAAAACTATCTGCCATAGTTGAAGGAGAAGGAAAAACTTTCCATGATTCAAACATGCTAAAAAGAACTCGTACTTTTGTGGGGTATTCATCAGAGAAGACTGCTCAGACATGGGTTTAAGCCAATAGAAAGTCTTTATAAGCCAGGTGACAGCTATGCTGGGTGTTCAGGATCCCCCTACAGCACCAAGCCTTTCTTGGGATGAGATTTTAATCACAAAATTCATGTTCTGGGTTGACACACTTCAGTTAACAAGAATGGTTGGTTAGTCAGAAGCCAAAAAGCACAGTTAGTTTATTTAGAGACTTTCCCAGAACTATGAATTTTGATGGATTAGGTCTTTGTTTTCAATTTGGCATGTGGCACTGTTTCCGTGCTGAGTTTTATGACATAACTGGTAGGTGATTCCATCATGGAATCAGTTGTGCTAAGGTCTGGGGGCCTGTTAAAATATCCAGCAGACCAAGTTTAAACAGATTCTTGGAAAGAATACTTCAGACTGAAGAGGGGAATAAACACAGCCAACAGACTCTTGAAAGAAAACAAATGAAAGTATAGTTAATGAAACACAAACCATAACTAAGAACACAAATCAGAAAAAAGGTGATTGTAAAATATAAACACCTTTCAGTAATAAGCCTTTCAATAAGAAGTAATCAACACTCCAATAAAAAGGTGTAAGCTTGCTGAATAGAATGAGAAAATCCATCTTTCTTTTGTCTACAAGAAACCTATCTTAGTTTTAAAGACAGACACTACCTCAAAGTGAAAGAGTTGAAAAAAGTATTCCAAGTAAATGGGATCAGAAACTAGGCAACCGTGGACATCCTAATAGCTGACAACATAAATTTCAAACAAAAACTAACCAGAAGAGACAAAGAAGGGCACAGCATTCTAATCAAGGGATCAAATAATCAAGAAAATAATATAATATTAAACACATACACACCAAACCCTGATGTACCCAGTGTCATAACAAGCATACAAATGGAATTAAATACACAGATTCACATAAACACAATAATAAGTGTTTTAAACACCCAGCTTTCTCCAATAAATAGGTCATCTGCACAAAAATAAACAGAGAAACCACAGGAGTTAATGACATCTTACATCAAATGGAGCTAACAGATAGCTACAAAATATTCCATCCAAACTTCACAGAATACACATTCTACTCAACAGGGCATGCAAGCTTTTCTAAGATAGGGCATATCATAGGACACAATACAAATCTTTACATATTAAAATACACACACACACACACACACACACTGAAACACTTCTGTATAGCCTTTGTGATCACAATGCAATAAAACTTAAAACCAATAGCAGCATCAAGATCCTAGTAAGTGTATGTGTTGATGGAAATTAAACAGCTCACTACTAAGTGACGAGTGGCTCAAAATGTTGCTAAAACTAAATGAAAATGAAAACAAAACAAAATCTCTGGGACACAATTGTAAGAGAAAAGTTTATATCCCCAAGTGCCTCCACTAAAACAAAATCAAAAAGAATACAAAAATGACTTAATGATAAAAGTCAAGAATTTGGAAAAAAACAAGAAGAATTTGGAAAAACAAGAACAAATTGATGAGCACTTGCAAGTAAAGATGGAAAAGATGGGCAGTCTAAAGGGTAAACTGCGTGACTCAATAGGCCACACTACCGCTTCCACAAGTTCTCTCTCTCTCAATTTTATTTTGTTTTGGGGGAGGTTGCAAGGGCAGAGGTGGGTGTGAGGGGACAGGGAGAAAAATGGGATCAGAATGCATGATGTGAAATCCACAAAGAATCAATAAAAGTTTTTAAAAAACTGATTAATAATATTGGCAGACCCTTGTCCCATTTAACCAAAAGGAAGAAAGTGAAGAAAGAGAGAATCGAAATTAACAAAATCAGAAAGAAAAAAAAACAGGAAACTATTACAAGAGATACCAAAGAAATTCAGAATATTATAAAAACCTGTACTCCATTAAGTTAAAAAGTCAAAAAGTAAAAAATGGACTAATTCTAGATTCAGCCAAACCACCAAAATTAAAGCAAGAAGAGATCAACAACTTAAACAGATCCATAACCATCAGGAGCTTGAATAGTCCCAAAACGCCTTCCAACTAGAAATGGCCCAGGGCCAGACGGATTAACAACAGAATCCTATGAGACTTTCAGAGAAGATCTACAGCCAACATTTGTTATATTACTCAAAGAGCAGAAAGAGGAACATTCCCCAAATCCATCTATGATGCCAGTATCACTCTAATACCAAAACCAGATAAATAATAAACAAAAAAAACTACAGGTCAATTTTTCTGATGAACAAAAATGTTGAATAAAATCCTGGTAAACTGAATAGATACACATCAAAAATATTATCCACAATGTTCAATTTTGGCTTTATCCCAAAGATTAATGATGGTTCAACATAGACAACTCAATAAATATAATAAATTGCATAAATGAGCTTAATAAAGAAAAATATAACATTTCAATAGATAGAGAAAGGCCTTTGATAAAATCCAGCATGCCTTCAAGATAAAAGTCCTAGAGAAAATAGTACTGGAGGGAAAATACCTTAATATAATAAAAGCTACATATGAGAAATCTAAAATGTGAAGGAATCTTATTGAAAGCACGGATGAGACGGAGCTCTTCACTGTTCACACTTCATGTTGGTATTGTACTTGATGCAGTAGCTGGAGCAACAAGGCAAAAGAAGAAAGTTAAACGTATAACAGGAAAAGAAGAAGTCAGATGAAAATTAACTGAGAGCACAAAAATTTTATCAGAAAATATCTAGAAGTGATAAAAACCTTTTTCAGCAATGTGCCAGGATACAGAATCAGCTTGGAAAAAAATCAATGGTTTTTCTATACACCAATAAAAAGCACAGGAGGAAATCATGAGCAGACTCCCATTCACAAAAGCCTAAAAAAAAATCTAGGGGATAAATCTAACTAAAGAGAAGAAGAACGTCAACAATGAAAACTTTAAACATCTGAAGAAAGATGAGGACATCTCAACAGTAGAGTCAAAACTGTGAAAGTGACCACTCTATCAAAGGTCATCTACAGACAACATCATTTAAATCAAAATTACCATCTCACTATTCAAAGAAATAAAAACTATCATAAAGTTCATACGAAACCACAAAAGAATTAGGATAACCAAAACAATCCTGAGCAGAAGAACAATGCTGGAGGGTTTGCCATTCCAGATCAAGAGACATATTACAGAGCCAAAGTAAACCAGATGGCACTGGCATAAGAGCAAGGTGTAAACCAATGGAAAAAAATCAAAGACCTCAAAATGAATACACATAACTTCAACCATTTAATACTCAACAAAGATGCTAAAATATACACTGAAGGAAATATTGCATTTTCAACAAATGTTTCTGGGACACTATGGTAACTTGAATGAAAGCTATCCCTTATAGTGTCAGGCATTTGAACACTTCATTCCCAGTTGGTGGCACTGTTTGGAGAGGCTTAGGAAGTACGGCATTGCTGGAAGAAGTATGTCACTGGGGAAGGCTTTGAGGTTCAAAACCCAGACTTCAATCCTAGCATGCTCTCTGCTTTCCTGATGATGGTTGAGATATGAGCTCTCAGCTCCCTTCTCTGCTGCCGTGTGGCTTATGGCTTGCTGCCCTGCTTCCAGACTATGATGAGCTTTGAATTCTCTTGAATCATAAGCCTAAAGAAATTCTTTCTTCGGTTGGAGAGATGGCTCAGAGGTTAAGTGCATTGCTTGCTCTTCCAAAGGTCCTGAGTTCAATTCCCAGCAACCACATGGTGGCTCACAATCATCTGTAATGGGGTCTGGTGCCCTCTTCTGGCCTTCAGGCATACACACAGACAAAATATTGTATACATAATAAATAAATAAATAAATAAATATAAAAAAGAAATGCTTTCTTATGTAAGCTGCCTTGGTCTTGTTTTGATCAGAAAGGAAAGTTGAATGGAGATGGTTCTTACTACATATCTTTGTTGTTTATAAACTCTTTTTGCCAGTATTTCTATGATAGCAAAACTGGACAAAGACACACACACACACACACACAGAGAGAGAGAGAGAGAGAGAGAGAGAGAGAGAGAGAGAGAGAGAGACTGTCTGATGAACATAGACACAAAATTTTTCAGTAAAATACTTTATACTAAAGAACACATCATAAAGATCAGGTACCATAATTAAGTTGGCTTCTTTACACAGATATAGGGTATAGGAGTCTTCACTCTGGTCATACATGAACCATCAGCTTCCAGGAGACACCACACTTAAATAGTATTTGAAAAGACTACAAAATGATTCTTTACAAAGATCACATTGGGTAGCTAGGTATCCAGGGAATATGATACCCTGGAACTAAGCACACTGCTGATCTTATCCCTGCAGGTCTAGTAGGCTAAGACAGGAAACAGGTGAGTGATAGAAGAAGAGCGTCCCTGGGTGTTAAGAGATTGTTTCTCACAAGCTTTGATGAGAAACACTACTATTGTTGAGTATTTGATTAACCATGCAAAGATGTTGCATTTGTTTAATTATGTAAAGATGTGTTGCTGTTTTACCTTGCCTGCCTAAGACATCTGATTGGTCAAATAAAAAGCTAAATGGCCAATATCAAGGGAGAAGGTATAGGTGAAACTTCCAGGCAGGGAGAGTAAATGGGAGGAAAAATTTTGGTTCCAAAGAAGAAAGAAAAGGAGACAATAGGAGACATCAGGGGGCCAGCCAGTGAGACATGGAAGAACAGAAAAGTAGGAGATACAGAGTGAAAGAAATGTAAAAAGGCCTGAGTTTCATTATAGATTATAGAAACAGGTTAAATTAAGTTAAAAAAGCTAGTGGGACGTGCATAAGCTAAGGCTGAGCATTCATGATTAATAATAATTCTCCATGTCTTTATTCGGGAGAGGGTTGGCATCCCAAAGAAAATTCCAACTCCACACTACCCCAATGGAACTAAATGTCTCAGTATCATGGCTCCTTGAGCCCAGAAGCTGGAGTACAGGAGAATCCCCATGAACCGTTACACCAAGTTCAGCTTCTCAAAGACAAGGGCAGAGTATTGAGGCATGCAAAAGATGGAGAGTGAACAGAGAAACAGTACAGCTCTCAAAGCATAGGAACAAAATACGAGAGTTTAAATTCTCAACAACCCAGATATTTTACAAAACGCTACCCCTCTAAGCCATTTCCACGAAATATCTTTTCCCCCTTTGAGACAAAATCTCTGAATCTAGTCCAGTCTGGCCTTGAACTCATAATCCTTCTTTCTCAGCCTTCCAGGTGCTGGAATTAGAGTTGTTCACCACCAAGATCAGAGTCTCTGTGTCCAATCTGTTCCCTTCCTGGTCTACCAGCTCCCAAAGGGTTGCTTGGCTGAGATGTGCACCTTGGGTGAGATGCACCTTGGGTGAGATGCTTTATTATTTCAAGATGCTGAAGTTCCCATTCAAATATGGCAATACTCCCAGGCAATGCCCCGTTCCAGACTCCTGACCCGCAGCTCTTGCCATGTAAAATAAAACAGCCTTAAGCCTCCAGTATTTGTCTTGTAGCACAGTATGTCTGTACATTGTTAAGCAGCTGCCACACTTTCCCCCGGAGATTGCTCCATTTCAGGGCTGGATGAGGTAATGGGGGATATTTAATCCACATTAAGCTTGTAAACGTGCTTTGGGAATCTTTGGAATGAAAAGAACTGTGCATACACAAAAGTTTGTTACTTATTACATAATGTATACCCAGAGTTCGAAAAAAATATCTCTACTTGGGCACCTCCCGCCTGATAAAAAATAACTATTTGTTTGCACGGAGAAGATTACTCTAAGAACGGAAAGGCATCAAAACAAACTCAAATGGTGAATACCAATCCAAAGTTTTAGATTATAACCCTACCTATAGGATGACACTATTGGTTATTACATAATCACAATTGGATAAGGAAAAGGTTTAAAAAAGAAAACAAAGCAAAAAGACAAAAAAGAATGACTAGACAGGAGGAAACAGTGGTAATGTGTTGGAGTCAGTTGATGAATTATTTTGGAGTTGCAGATGGCTTCTTGGGATGTTGGTTAAAGTGACACAAGTTGATGTGAAGAAAGGCTGGTCACAGAGCCATCTCCTGTGGAATAAACGCAACTTCATCGCCCCTCCGGGTTGTATCTTGGAGTAGAGCCAGGAGTGACTCAATTAATTGAGGGAACTAAGGAGCAAGAAGACCGGAGGACGGAGGAAGAACCAGGACCAGAAAGTCAGTCCTTTCATTTGTTGGCGTCAGACGGGTGGTAGACAGATTGATCCAGCTGTTGATGCTTGGAAAATATCCAATCCAGCAGGCAGGGTTTAGCATCCAAGAGAGGTGTCGGAGATCAAGCCAAGAGCTGATTTCGGATACTATCAGAAACATGGCAATGACAAACATAACTACCTGAGCAAGCAAGAGCTAATTTGGGTCCTCCTGCAAGGACTATAGCAACCAACATGGAAGTCAAAGTCCTATGTTTAATATATGCAAGAAAAGCTATCTATTATAAGCCATGAGCTTGAATATAAAAAAAGAAGTCTGTGGAGAAAGACAACAAAGTTTAGGAAACATAACCAGTAGCAATTCCAGAATTTCCACAGCAAATTTATTTGGAAAAAGCATTTTACACAGAGAGCTGTTTCAAACTGTTTACCTGGAGGTGTACATAAGGATAATAATATGTTTCCTACTTTTCAAAAATATAATAGGGGCTGTAGAAGGTACTCAGCTTACAGTGATTCTCAACCTATGAGCTGCAACTCCCCTAGCAACCCTCTAGCTCCAAAAATATTTACATTATGATTCATAACGGTAGCAAAATTACGGTTATGAAGTAGCAATGAAAATAATTTCATGGTTGGGGGTCACCACAGCATGAAGACCTGTTTTAGAGGGTCACAGCATTAGAAAAGTTGAGAACCACTGCCTCAACCATTAAGAGCACTTCCTGCTTTTCCAGAGGAACGAAATTTGATTCCCCGCATCCATGTCAGGAGGCTCACGACTGCCTGTAATTCCAGCCAGGGCATCTGATGCCCTCCTCTGGCTTTCATGGACACTTCTCACAGGTGGTGCCAGTATACATAAACAGACACATGAACATAGATAAATAAAATTTAAATGTAATAGTCATGAGGGAAAGAGAATTAAAGATTCTCTCTCTCTTTCCCTCTCTTCCTCTCTCTCTCTCTCTCTCTCTCTCTCTCTCTCTCTCTGACTCTCTCTCTCTCTCTGTGTGTGTGTATGAGAGAGAGAGAGAGAGAGAGAGAGAGAGAGAGAGAGAGAGAGAGAGAGAGACTGTCTTCATAAAACCTATCCATTAGAATTGAAGTGCAGGAGAGAATGTCCAGTTAAGGGCACATGCTACTCTTACAGAAGAACCAGGGTTCAGTTCTCAGCACCAACATTAGGTGGCTCACAACTCCCTGTAACTCTAATTCCGCAGGATATGACCCTTTCTTCTGGCCTCTGAGACAAATGTGTGGTGTACATACGTACCTACAATCAGGCAAACACGTAAACACATGATGAAATTTGAAAAAATAATTGAAGTGCAAAATTAGGATGAGCAAACAAGCAGTAGGAATAGTGTCAACCATATCTCAGCTTCCTAGGCTCAACTAAGCAGCAAGGGTGCCAAAGAGGCCCATCCTAATAGCTCTCAAATTTGTGAAGTTTACTCCTAATGATAATGTCCTCATTTGGAGAACCGTCATCTCTGTAGCATTTCCTTAGGCACAGCACCATGGATATTATAAGATCACAGTGCTGTATATATAATAAGTGATTAAAATGCCTACAATTGTAGTTGAGCAGAATTAATGCATTGAAAGTCTTCATATCCAATGTATCTTAGCCACATCCTTTTTTATCACTTTCCAGTAATTAATGCCAGAGATATGCTTTTGTCTTGCCAATGTTTTTTTTTTAGTCCCTTTCAGTCTAAGGTGATCTGACTATTTAGAAGGACCCCTAAGCAATACATTTTTTCATTTTTCTTTCTTTTTTTTTTTTTTGCTTATCACAGGTTAGTTCAATGTCTTGGATCGTCACCAGGACTTAAGACAGTAATTGTTAAGACCTTACAAACTGTCCCTTTTAAAGAGTTGGCACAGTTGTCATCATCCTGAGCTCCAATGACACACTCAGTAAAAAAAAAAAAAAACCCAGGCCAGGCACCATGCCTCTTCATAAGGACTGTTTGTAGAGCTGGAGATGACCATTGGGGTCTCACCCTCACCTGCAAAAAATAGTATTCTATAGTCTTGGACAGGTATTCAGTGTCTACACGGCATTTCTATGCAGAGAGCTCTAATGCACGCCTTTCAATTCCCAGTGATGGCCACCAGCAAGGAAAACAGTTTCTAAGAGATGAGCAGATGGTTCAAGGCCAGAGACAACACATACCTTCTGACGTGCTATGCTCCCTTTCAGAGCTGTGCAGTCTTCCACATCACCCCATGTCCTCTGAGATGTCCCCCCATCACGTTAGATCGCACTGGGCACGCGATTCATGCTCACTGATAGCTTGGTGAAGACACGCAATGAAGGTAGCCCTGTACAAGGAGGCTCTGGCCATCAGGGGCAGATTTCAGGGATCTGAGAGTCAATTGAATTCCTCTTGACCTTAGAACAGATGTTTCCACTTAATTTTTCAGAGCCATAGATGGTAATCAACTTACAGCAAATCTTTATCTCAGACACAGCCACCTGACTTCCTACAGCAAAACGGCAAATCTCTGGGCAAAAAGGCTTTGAGAAACGCAAAGAAATGTGATGCTTTCTAAATGCCAGTCATTGTAGGTGCTCAGTAGGAAAACTGATTTCTATCTGAAAGATTGCAAGGTACCTTCTGTAATCAAGGACCTTAGAGTCTGAACGGGATTTGCGAATCAGGATGCTCTTAGACGATAAACCTCAGACTCCCTGCGCTAGCGTTCACCAGATTTTAACGCAGGAAAATCACCTGTGTGGTGCTGGCACCAGGGCTCCGCAGCTAAGGGAGTGCTGCTTGCCCTTTCGGAAGATCTGGGTTTGATTCCTAGAACTCACATCGTAGCTCACAATCATCTATAACTCCAATTCCAAGGAATCGAATTTCCCTCCTCAGGCACTGCAGGAATGTAGCGCACAGACACTCAGGCATACACCTAACATTACATGCGTTTTTCTTTTTATAAAATGGACCTCAGCCTTGTTAATATGCAGATTCCGATTCAGCGACGAGTTCTGAGCATGCATTTCTATATTTCCACAGTAATGCTGCTGTACCAAGTCCAAAGTCAAAATAAAGAGACCCTAGTGGCTACAACCCCTGATCTGCAGGGTCACTGCCCCAGAGACCATGAAGAACTTGGTCCCTCCTCAGGTCACTCGGGGGGATTGGCTCATTCTACTGAAATGAAAACTAAGTTCACATCCTCTTTCTTTCTGATGAGACCCTAGAGATACTCACGTTGATTTGGGAGCGTTTGCTATTGTGATTAAGGGAAAGAGATTCTACATGATTTCAGTGTGGAATAAAAAGTAATTCTGTTTCTGAAGAAATGTTTAATAATTCATGCTCTCCTAATTGGTTTGTGGGGGTGCGGGTGAAAAGTTTGAATACAAGTCACTAGTCACTGTTCTTTTGCTAATCTAATAGTTAGCTGGATTTGGGTAGGATGCAGGTAAGCATTCCATCATACTCAGGCCTTAGGTCTCCTGTGACAATGTGTGTTTCTGAGTTCAGGTTAAAGACCCACTGAGCCCAGGCCCGGAACTGCTCCCAGCCATCCTGGTAGAACAATGGAGTAATCTACTAACTGGTGTGACCAGCAGGGAAAGTCAAGTCAGGTAAGAGTGGGCCTCAAACTTCAGGGCTAGAAATAGTGATCGACAGTTTTCCAGCCTGTTTCTTGAAGGGCCATCAGGGCCTTTCCCTCCTGACCTGACAAACCACACTCCATTCTTTCCTCTGTTGTGCCCTCTTTTAACAGTCAAAAGTTTGTTCCTATTTATCTAGCAATTTTCTCAGTGTTTTCATAAAGAAGATGATTGTAAAAAACCTTGTTGTGGTTTCTGAATAGAACAGAGGACTCACCAGAAGCAAGCTCATGGAACGACCCTGTGGCCCATCTCTCGTCAACATGACTAATGCGTAAACCAGATTGTTAGCGCTTTCCATGGTATTTTTAAGAACCATTAACAAAGAAGAACTAAAGAACTCCATAACCTTCCTAAAGAATATCGTCTGTAGCTAACGGCATTCACAGTAAGGAAATTCTTCTGCCACCTGACTCTGTTAAGAATTGGAAAAGGAGCAAAAGGAAACCAAAGGTCACAGCCCAATGCCATGAGCCCACTTCCTGTGTCACACCTGCCCAGGCACATCTTTGGCAGTGCGTCCCCTGAGGGCCCAGAACAAAATGACAAGACCATTACTGAATATCTCAGACAAGCCCTGGGGAGAAAAGGAAGCCGGCATGTTCCAGTACTAATACTTCCCAGGCTTTCTTCTTCAACCATTATAAATGAAATGTGTTTTCAAGTTCTATTTGTTTATATTTAACATATAGGCTTGAATGCTCAGAAAAGTTTGGCCGATGGTTATCTGCATTTAAATCTGAAGCCATTAAAGTCAAATTATATCAGCAGATTAATTTTTCAACACAACAGCCATGGTCCAAGTGTTCAGTAACTATGACATCTAGAATGTCCTATATATTAGCACAACTCTAGAACATTCCATGAGCACAGAACATTCTACTGGACTGAAGCCCATAGGGACACATACCAGATTAATCCTGGCAGCTAGCTCTGGAAACTGAGAGCAGGAAGAAGCAAAAAGTGTACGGCTATTTCAGTTTAGTTTTGTTTGCTTTATTCAAAGTGTTATATACAGCTCTTAAACATGGAAATTATGGAAAGCTTGAAATGTTGGCTAGAGATATCACTTTTAACTAAACATGTTTATTGGTAACATTTAACTGAGTCTAATTTCTATGAATCTAGGAAAAAAGTCCTTAAGTAGATACAAAATATATTCATATAAGCATTATTCAAAAAAAAAACAAATCAAAATGCTTCTAAGTTTCTTAGTTTTTCCACATTTCTCTTTTATAGATAAGGGAATGAAATAACATGACCTTTGGAAACACCCCTCTCTGAGCTAAATTATGTTTAGCTTAATTTAACAAATAATCCCTGAGCTTATTTATCTGGGTAGAGTTTGTCTTAGGCAAGTAGTGGAACAATGAATACAACCCTTAGGGGTCTTATTGTCTAGTGAAAAGCTACATCTACAAATAGATTATTCTTACCCAAAACTGATACTGAACGTTCTGTGAATAGGTTTGTAATTCAAAATGTTAGCTAGCCCCTCATGAACGTGAGATAAGTCTAGCTCAGTCAGTTAGGAAAAGAAAAGTATTAGGACTAAAGAGATATTGGCTGTTCTTCTAGAAGATTTGGATTCAGTTTCCAGCACTCATGCGGCAACACACAACTGTCTGCAATTCCAAAGGGTCTGACACCCTCTTCTGGCCTGCATGGGCATCGGGCACACATGCAGTACACATACATACATGCAGGCAACACACCCATACACACATAATAAAATAATGACTTTTTTCAAAGTAGTCTCCGCATTTGAGAGGTACAGACAAGAATATCAATTTGCAATCGGTCCAGGCTGTATCATAGTGAGACACTGACAAGAAATTGAGAAGAAAGGAAGAAGAGAAGGGCAGAAAGAGGGAAGGGAGGGAGAGAAAAGGACAAGTAAGGGAGGAAAAGAAAGGAAACCATTGAAAGAATTTACGAAAGGGAACCCACTTAAAAAGCAGCTTGTCAGAGTGTAGACAGGCTTCAGCCTGAAGAGAGGTGTGCAGTCCTGCCAGCCATCCCCACTTCTGGACCCTAGTGGAACAAGCCACCCTCTGGTTAAAGGACTTGTGTTCCCTACGTCTTCAGAAAGAAATGCATGCCGTACTCTACTGGAAACAATGTGAACGGTGCCAGCTCCTGGATTTGAATCCTGGTTGTTTGTATCCCAGTTGATTGCATATAGAAATTGTCTTCCACGGGTCTCTCTTCCCTAAATACAATGCAGTAACGATACCAACTACCAGGATGGTGTGAGGACTTACTGAGATGAGGCACTTGTAGCCCAGCATACTCTGGGCCTGATGCCCTATGGAGCTCTTGTAATTTTCTTCTGCATCATCTAGTAGTGCCAATATCAACATCACCGATAGCCGCCCTATCTCACGCTCACTGTTTTCACTGACCAAGTTGGTCCCACAGTACTAGCTCCTCAGACCTAGGAAATCTCTGAAATAAGCATTGCTCCCCCATTCTGTGGAAGGGAAAGTTAAGGTTTGTAAAGGTAAGTCATCTTTCCCAAATTCCACAACCTTCTTTCTCAGTGCTGTCTGCAAAGCCATGGGACAGCACAGTATCCTGTCTCCTCTGCTTCTACAAGGAAGCCACCAAGGGTCTTTGCGTTGTGACTGAACTGTTTGAGGAATAACTTAAACAAAGTACTAGCATTCACTGTCTTGGTTGGTGAAGGATGGTGCACAGGACTGTTTAGACACAGCACAGAGTTTCTCTTCCTAGCCTCTTTGCAGGACTTGACTTTAGTCTGTTTTTATTGTTTTCATTGAGCTATATATTTTTCTCCCTTTCCCTTCCTTCCTCTCCCCTCCCCCTCTACCCTCTCCTATTGTCCCCACGCTCCTAATTTACTCAGGAGATCTTGTCTTTTTCTACTTCCCATGTAGATTAAATCCATATATGTCTCTCTTGGGTCCTCTTTGTTGTCTAGGTTCTCTGGGATTGTGAGTTGTAGACTGGTTTTTCTTTGCTTTATATCTAAAAGCCACTTATGAATGAGTACATATGATATTTGTCTTTCTGGGTCTGTGTTACCTCACTCAATATAATGTTTTCTATTTCCATCTATTTGCCTGCAAACTTCCAGATGTCATTATTTTTTCCTGCTGTGTAGTACTCCATTGTGCAAATGTGCCATATTTTCCTATTTATTATTCCTATTTATTAGATATTTCCTATCTATTCTTTTGGTAGAGGGGCATTTAGGTTGTTTCCAGGCTCTGGCTATGACAAACAATGCTGCTATAAACATAGTTGAGCACATGTCCTTGTGGTACAATTGCGCATCCTTTGGACTTTAGTCTTTTGTAATTCCAGGAAAGCAGTCTGATTTCAGCTGAGCCCCAGGTACAACTTCAATTAAGCCTGGGAAATCTTCTGCTTTCAGCCCTGGCAGCTCTGTGGCTATAAAGTGTCTCTAGGAGATGCTGCAAACCAAGACTCTAGATACTCACATTCTGATCAATAACTTAAATAATAGTTATTCAAATAATAACTATAAGTAGGTTCTCTGACATTGTTCATATTTTCAGACATCCAGTGTCCTGTGTCAGGTACTAGTGCCCAGGCTAGATATGACCAAAACTGCCCACCTCATCCCTGCCCCAAGCCTACAGTGTTCTGCCCATTGCCTCTCTGGGGCCCCTGCTTCTGGTCAATTGCTTGTTTAGAGAGAAAACAGAGGGAACCTCAAACTGGGAAAGACATTTTTAATCAGTTACCAGACTCCTTTGGACATGAGTCCCCTCAAGGTGCGCTGCAAATTTACAGTGGAGCTTTCTGAAAGAAACTGTCTGAGATAATCCAAACCAGAGTGGCAGTGGCCAGGGCTACACGTGTGTCAGCTAGATCCAGGGGCCTGTCCAGCTGGCACAGCTATGACGCTCAACTGGAACCTGAACTCAAGGGGGTCCCTCTCCTCTTTCCGTTTGTCTTAGAAAACCGCTAGTGTACAGTGTAGGCATAGGATGAATGATCCAGCTCCAATGTCCTTCCTTAATTATATCACTTAATACTGGCATTGCTATACAAAAATTTACTCAGAAACACTTCTTTCTATAGTGAAACTTTACCAGTAGTTCCACATTGAATCTTGACACACACACACTGAAAACTTGCAAAAAAAAAAAAAGAAAAAGAAAAAGAAAAAGAAAGAAAAAGGTACAGGTTGAGCTTTCTCAAAGCAACATTCCAGAATCTGAAGTGCTCCAAAATCTAAAAGTGTTCATGTATAGACATGATTGAGTGTATCAGGTCATAGTCACAATATAGCAACACTAAGGCTGTTAGATGAAATTATATTGAGAATGAGTGAATAAAACATAAATGAACTTTGAAGATCAACTTGAGTCCCATTACAAGATATGTACACACAAATTTTTTAAAAAAGAAAACTATTATTGGACATGGTGGTGCATTCCTTTAATTCCAGCACTAGAAAGGCAGAGACAGGTGGGTCTCTGGGAGTTTAAGGCCAGCCTGGTCTACATAGCAAGTCCAGGCCAGCAAGGATTGCATAGTGAGAACCTGACTCGGGAAAGAAAAAGAAGAGGAGGAGGAGAATTGTGCCTGAAATCCAAGACTCTATGGTCCCTAGGGGATAGTCAAGCTATAACATTGTCTGCTGCTTAGAGGCTTAGAGGCTTAGAAAAGTGAAATTGCTCTACGGCTCCCAACAGGGCAAGATGGGGCATGTTGCCATCCGCGGAAATACAAACTACAAAGCAAAATCCTGAACTGAAAGAATGTTAACCATCTCTAAGTGACATCTGGTCAATTAGGCCTCACGTTGAACTGCTCTTAATTTCCTCTGGGCCGCAAATGTCCCCTCAAGAAAATGGGGCTCACAGCTCTGACCAATAAAGGCCACTCCACTAATTAACTGAGTTATCTATATCCTGTAAGTGCAAGGTGGAGTGTTTGAATCTATCTGTTTCATATTACGAACAGCACGGGACTAAAGGCTTGCGATAGGCGGTATGAGCGCGCTCAAGGGTTAAAACACAGTATTTACCCATCCAACTTCGCCAGCTCCGGCAGAGCAAGGAGTCATCTGGAAATCAAACTGCAATGACAGGGAGCTGCGGAGAACACTTCTCAGAAGAACAGCGAGGCTTTTGTCTAATTGCCCATTTATCACGGTTTTATCTCAGTCTGCCGAGGAAAAGGAAAAGGTGGGAACTGATTTAGCCGTCTTCGTCCAAGACTTTAACCAGCATGTGGTTCCAATGAAGTCGAGACTTTCTGCTAAATGAGTGCTGTATCACCTCCCCTAATTGAAAAGTAATAAAAACATCACAAGCAGTGTCAATTAGCCAGCGAAGGTCTGCTTGCCTCCTTTCAAGACACCAAGAGGTTCTGGAAAACATTCAAAGCCATGCACGCGGTATACACACACACACACACACACACACACCAAATTCACATCATTTCCTTCAGGAGTGACAAGGAAGACAATCCCTGCTTGGTGTCTGGCCACTAAATATCTGTTGAGCTGAATCCAGACATTCAAACACAGAATGGGGGTTGGGTGCCATCAAAATAACTGCAAAAGAGGGTGTTGGTTAATTATGATCTGAGAGTCAATAAAGTCATCTGATGGCAGATTTAAGGGCACTCATTAGAGGCTGGAATTCAGCTGGCGAGAACTGCAGGCTGCCAGCGCTCTGAAAGCTGCCCATTTCATTAAGGGTCTTCAAACAGGATGAAGGAACCACCAGGGCCATGGCCCCTCCGCAGCCTCTAGCACCGCAGCTAGAAAGGGAGCCGGCCAAGTCGCCTAGACGGCAACTTTCTTTCCATTTCTCACAATGAAATCACAGGCACAATCCACTCTCTTTCTAAGAGGCCAGCCAAGACCAAATGACCGCAGGAGCATTGGGGGTGCAAAGTCACAGGATTCAGGGAGTGTGACTGCTGATGGAAACTGGGCAGAGACAGACTGCGAAAGAGGTCTCCGCCAAGTGCCCTGTGGACCCGCGGGGTTCGTTTTCCTGAGAGTGGAATTGGTTTTGTGGTCTCTGGAATTCAAATCTCTTTAAGCAACCGAAGCTGTAAATAGAGCATGTTTGCCTCTTCCGTCCAGAGGCCAGAATGCTCTTTGTGGGGAAGCCCTCTGCTCCCCGCTCTCCTGCCCTCTTTGCTTAGGACAATACACCTCTGTCTCTTAAAAAAAAAAAAAAATTACCCAGTAGTCTCTCAGTTAGTTATCAAGGGCTCATCTTGTACCACCTGACCGGGCCTCTGGGGGTGATAAAAAGAGGAAGCGAATTAAAGTATTTGTACAGATTAAGATTATCACCTACTCTTTCTGAGCTGTTCCCTAAAAGAAAATTGCCTCCCGTTCACAAGCAAGGTGATCAGATCTGAGAATCACACAACTTAGCCAATATCCATCTGTTCAGACGCTCACACCCAAACTACAGAACTTGGAAAACGGAAGCATCTTCTGAAACAATCAGGGAAAGATGAGAAAAGAGGAACAAACAATAAAAAATGGGGGGTTTTTACGAGTGGTTCCATCCACCCTCCTGGCTGTCCATCAAGCAGTCCCTGGAAGTCACATTTTCTCTCTTAAATTCAGACGTGAAACACTGGAATTACATACTTCTCACACCTCTGACTTCCCTCTTAAGTAGGAATCTAACAAATCAAAATGAAATACAGAAGCCACAAAATAAAAAAAAAAAAACAGCAAAGGAAGTTCAGTCAGAAAAGAAAAATCGATGTAAATGCCCAGAGCACATTAAGAGAGAGATGAATCAACTTGCTAACACTCACACAACTGTGAGCTGTCCTTTTTTTATCTACTGTTAGGCTCAACATTGTTGGGAATGGGACGGCTAGAGCAGCTTGATCTCAAAGTACAAACTGCTAATCTGTGAAATGTTTTAATCCAGTAATGCTAAAACCGTTGATAGCCTTGGACCAGATCATTCTTCCAAGAATGCATCCTTACAAAATAAACTGAGTTGTATTTGAAACTGAGGAAGAAAAAAAAACCCTCCCTCATCCCCACACATGTCCATGCTCCTGCCCCAGTCTTCCTGGCGTGGCTTCTTCACCCAGGCAGCACAGTATAAGTGATCACCATGGCTCTAGATCGGCTACCCCCACCCTGGAAACGATGCTTTTCAAACACACTGAAGGAATCCAGATGTTCTTCTGACCTCCAGATGGTCTAACCTTGTGCCACCCCTGTTCGTTTAACCTAAGTTCTATTAGCAGAGTTCTGCATGTGTTTCTGCCACTTCACCAGTACATGGCTCCTCTCCCACTTAGGGTGAGTCATGAGTTGGCCTTTTCTTTCAGTTCTCATCTAACAGAAATTCTTGGAGGTTTGGTGTACACATTTCAGCCTTCCCAAGCGTCAGCACTGGTACAGTTTTTTCTCTTATTTTTATATCTATCAGTCATTTTAATGGGGATCTGGAAGGAAAGGAATTAGACACTTGTGCTGACATCACACTCTTACCCAGAGGTCCTGGGCTGTTTTTCTAAAAACAAAAGACAATCTGAGGCAGAAAAAGAAAAGGAAGGAGGAAGCAGGGTAGGAATGGAGCAAGGGGGAAAGATCCACTTGTAACTGTAGCTAACTCTCTGCAAGATTGTTTATGAGTGTTGATTATTTTAAATGGTTTGTCTTGATGTTAATGGACAAAGATTTGGTGTGAGGCGAGTACGGAAAGCAGAACAAAAAATAACCGCAGAATTGCCGAATTCTTGGGAGGAGGATAAGTCAGGTATAATAATGCAAGAGTCTGCCTTTCAAGACTTTCAGAACCTGGAGCCAAAAATGGTAGTATTGAAGGTAGTGGAGTGTATTGTAAAACAGAAGGAAGAATTAGACAGTACAACTCTTGCCCTCTGTGCAATGCTACTTACAAATATGGTGATGGCAACAGCCTCGCTTGCAATCCCTGAATGGAAGGTTCACCTTGATAAACTCAATTGAAAGCTTTTGATATATAAAACTGCTTCCTCCTAGAGAGGAGATTTGGCATAACATTGCTATAGGTGGTAATGGCAGTCAGTGTCTCAAAGCCCTCTGTTCTCACGGAACAGGGAAGATTTAAGGATTCTGTTTCACCATGGGCTTGCAGGTCTGTGTTCTTGTCCATCTTCACCGTGGCGGATTCCTGTGATTTGTAGGTGGTTTTCCATGTCACGCCATACATACATAGAAGGTCCAGGGTTTATTCTGCTGTTATTTTCCAAGCATAGACAATGCTCACTATATTGTCATTCATTTTGACAAGATCTCTTATTGTAATATTTATGAGATTTATGTATGTATATGTGCATGAATGTGTAAAAAATATTTTTAAGCCAGGCTGATTGTAACTGGCAGAAAAATGCCTAAGAAGAAAAATAAGAAGACAGAAAAAGTAAAAGAAAAAAATGATCAAGGAAATTTGGGTGATGTTTAACAGCTGTTTCATGGGTATATATCTGTTATATTTTACAGGCCGCAATTAAATGTGATTTTAATAATCATTTGGTATTTAAATAATATACTATGATTGTCAAGTGGAATTTTAATTAAATGCACATTTTCTTCTAAAATATGAAGTGTTACCACTGCAAAAAGACCTTTTCTTTCCTAAGCACACTTTTTAAAATAATGTTCGCTGATTTAGAAAAGAAAAAATTTTCTTTACAATGTTCTTTACCCTTTTCATTACTCCAGCATTTGATGAGTCTTGAGGGAATTAAAGGCAAGAATTTAAACTAAGTAAATGTTCTCATAATTTCTAATGAGGATAATGAAAACAGCCCTCAGAAGGATGTCTAAGATAAAACACGCTTCAAGTAAACAGTGTAGAGAAAGAGCAGTTTCTCCCATACCATCTCATTTCCTGCGTGCCATGTTCCGGGGCAGTCACATTCCATGCCTTTTACCTTTGTTCTTGGTTTCTTTAGGAAACTTTATATCATGTTACCCTCTCCCCGCCCCCAGCACTCAAAGGCTGACTGAGCTCTTAGTTAAAAGCATAGCTTCTGACTGGAACAGTTCAGCTTCCCGCCTTGCACAATTCTGTGTTCGGCTCTCACAAACTGTAGTTTAAAGGCCCTATACTTTCCAGTGTTTAAAAGGACTATTTTTATTAAAATACTATAACTGCTGTGATCTGCCCACCATTATCCTTACCTCTACTCTCAAAAAAATACACATTATAAGGACACTAACTATCATGGGCAAAGGGAAGGGTTCACACACTAGAAGCGTGACAAATTCAATGGTGTTTTGAACTGAAAAGAAATAAGCAAACTAAAATGCAAAACCATGAGATGCTCCCTTGATGCAATAGAAACAATTCTAGCGCCTGAGATTTTTTTTTTTTTTCTTTTGGTCTTTGTGTCATTTTCATTCCCCATTAGAAACACTGACCACAACTTCAGACAAGTTCAAGGTGAAGGGAGTTTGTCACAGAGCAGCAGGAGACAATTTGTTATTTTTAAAGGCAAGAGCTAGCATAATAAATGGGAAACACTGAGCCTCTTGTTGTGAAAATGCCAACAACTTTCTTTCAAAATGAAAATTGTGGGAAAGCCATGTCCTTACTAAGGAAAAAAAAGCTATTTTCTAAGGGTTGGAAGAATTCCACTAAGCATTATTGATTTTTATTCTAACTTCATGTTTCACTCTATCTTATGGAGAGAAAGTATAGGTTGAAGGTGACATAATTATCACTAGAGATCTGCTACACATCTGGAGTGTCCTCTGAGGGCCGCAGAGTTAGAGGCTTAGTCCCCTCCCTGGTGCTCCTCGGAGGTGTTGGGACCTCTACGTGAAGAAGCCAGGTAGGCTCCTCTCCATTTTATTCATTGCCTGGACTTGACATGCACATCCTTGCTCTACCATGTATTTCCTGTCAGATGCGCTGCCTGCCACAGGCTCAGAAGCAACAGACCTAAGTGATCATAGGCTGAAAGTTCCAAAACCAGAATTTAAAACAAACCTTTCTTTTCTCATAAGGTGATTGTCTTTGTTGGTTATCATAAGGAAAAGCAACCCACAAATACTCAGTAGGTAGCCAGGAAGACTAGCCAGTGGGAACTAAAAGCAGTTACCCTGTCTCTTTCTACAACTGATGGAGAGATTTACAGAAGGGAGAAGGCATGACATGAAGCCTCATCTAAACAGGGATTCCTTGAGTTTCAGGTCTGGTGAAAGAATGGCTCCCAAGACGCAGGCTGAACTGACAAGATGTTGCTATCTGAAGCATGCAAAGGTTTTTAGTTCAGGGAAGAAAACAGGATGCACAACAGATATCATAAGGCCAATAAGAAACAATCACTGTGGCTCGGGACACTAGATTGTGGAATCAAGGGCCAGAGAACTCCATGTCTTCTGGGTCCAGAGTGACAGCCTGTGGTCTGTCCTTAGGAGCTCCAGAGCTTGGAAGGGGATTGTTGTGGGTTTTTTTTTTTTTATCACATTCAGATACTCCCGAGACTGCCCAAAAGATTTGCCTTGAATCGGAGGGCAGAGATAGCTACTAGATGACCAAAATTAGCCATAGAGATTTTGGAGGACCAAGGACAGATAGAGACACAGGAAATAATAGGGCAGGGCTAAGGAAGTCTCAACTGTTTGGATGGAGAACGAGAGAGAGGAGGTCTCTGCTGCTTCTCTGATCTTTCAGGTTTTTACTGATATCTGACTCCCAAGTTTTTATTGATAAAGAATAATTAGATAAACACTTTAGAGGATACAGAAAGTAGAATCAGCAATGCAGTGGAGGGTAGAGTCAGTAACATCAGAACACTGGCCAGGGAAGCGGTTCTGATACTGGGGAGAACACGGGACTATATTTAAAGCATGGGCAGATGGTTGATAGATCTGGAAAGAGAAGAAAACAGAGTCACTATTCATTTATTCTCCTCTACTGCTAATTGACAGAATACATCTAGAAAGTACAAAACAATTCAAAATGAAATCTAATGTACTTTCTTCTTAAAAATCGATAGCAGGTACAAAATAAGGAATCTCACAGTGATGTTTTTATTCAAGTACATCATGTGCTTTGGACATAAGCATCTATCATCCTCTTCTGCTCTTCCTGTCCTCTTCCTTTCTCAATAGTACCATTTGGACTTTCATGTAATATGTGTATATAAACAAATATGTAATACCTGCATGCATACACACAGCCAACTGCCAATAGAACCTCTGCAAGCACAATTTCAGTTTTTCTCAACACAGCCATCTAAAGTACCAACAACTGGCAAGACTCAACCCAACTTAAACCAATTTACCATCTCTGATTCACTCTGCTATCTGATATGTAAAAAAAAATTATTCTTTTTGTCTTTATTAACTCCAATTACTGGACGCTCACAAGAAGCGAAGTTTTTATTTTTCAAGAATCCAATGAGATAGTTCTTAAATCAAGCAGTTATAGAAAAAAAATTGGAAAAATGAAAGTCAGATAATTGAAAACATGTTTTATGGATGAGAAGATTCCTGAGACTACCATCATCACACTGATGGGGGAAGATCCATGGCATTTATGGGGTCTATGAAAAGTCCATGCCTCCAAAAGCACTATCGATCTTCCCAAATGAAACAGTGCATCTCAAATGATGTATTTTTCTGCAAACAGTCATAGAGATCCCTTAAGGTGATTCTCACAGGAGGAATGAACACAGGACTGCTAGCCAGAGAAGGAATGGAATGTCATATACATCCGTCAAAAGTGAAATGGAGATAGTATCAATATTACAAAAAAAATGACTATGTGGAAGACCTCAAAAACAAATATTTTCAACATAATTTTTTATTGATTCTTTGGAAATCTTACATTGTGCACCCTAATCCCACTCACTTCCTAGTCCCTCCATATCCATCCCCCACCCCTGCAGTATGCCCCCAAATTAATTAAAAATAAAACAAAACCACTCCCCCAAGGAAACCTTACGTTCCTCCTCCATCTTTCCAACACCTCTTCATCCATCTTAGTGGCATGAGGACCTGCAGTGGGTCACGCAGTATATCCCTTTTGTCCAATCAGCCCTACTGCAAAATGTCCATTGCAATAAGTCATTCAAGGCCTCTGGTTTCTGCCACACCATCATCACTGGGCTGAGCCCTCATCAAACTCCTATCAGATACCCTGCCATTGCCCTGAGTCACGGAGATTCTATTGGTTATTGTTCTGTAGGACTAGTCCCATCACACACTCCAGCAGGTCAAAGACGGGGCAACTGTTAGGATGAGCCAATCCAAGACCCAGGATGTGGATCTGGATGGTAGTTGAGCTGGTCCGTCTGGGCCATTGGGACCACAGCTTTAGGTAAGGGGTAGAGCCAGCTCTCCTAGGCCCATACAACAGGCGCCAGCTCTCCCACACCCATGATGCAGGGTGGGACTGTCTCTCCTGAGTGCTGAGGTCAACTCTCCCACGGGGGTGGGGGTAGCACCAGCTCTTATAGTGTCCAGCAAAGAGCAGGACCAGCTGTCCCAGGGCCAGTGAGGGACAGGGCTGGCTCAGCATGGCCTTTGGATTTCAACCTGTTTGGTTCCTATGACCTCCTGTGGCAACATTAACCATAGACATCTGCCCAGACCCTGCCTGCTGTTGGATCACTGACCCAGACAGCTGGGGCCCAGGACTGTATGGCTGTGCAGGCCAATCAGATTGCCCTGACACCCATGGTAGTAAAGACCTTGGGAAACTAACATGGCCTCAGGTGGCGGTCCAGACCCCTAGCTTCAGCATTGTCTTCAATGGTATCAGGAACCAGGGACATCAACACAGACCTCGGCAGCTGTAGGATCACTGATGCAGACATGGTCCCAGCAGCAGCCCTGACCCAGAAGATACCATGGCCCCTGTGGCAGTACAGACCCGGACACCAACATGGCCACACTCCAGGCATCTGTGTGACATTCGGTGGCACAATGGACCACAGACATCACAGGCCCCGACTGTGGTAGGACCAAGGACTCAGACATGGTCCCATGCAGCAGCCCAGGCTCGGATGTCACCATGGACCCAGGTGGTGGCCTAGACCCCTGGCTTCAGCATGGCCTTTGATGATATCAGGAGCCACAGACATTGACTCAGACCCATTCTGGCTGCAGCAGGGACACAGACCTAGACATGACCTCTAGATGCAGCCCAGGCTCAGATGTCACCATGGCTCCAGATGTTAGCACAGGCAATTCAGATCAGCATGGCACCAACAGAAGCAGGCCCTCAGAGAGCAACATGGACTCAGATGTTTGACCAGAGCATCACTGGAGTCCTGGACATCAACAGAGACCCTGGCAGCTACAGGGGAATGGACCCAGACATGGCCCCTTGGTAGCAACCCAGACCTGATGTCATCATTTTACCTGGGTGGTAGCATAGTTCACCCAGACCCACATGGCCCCAGTGGTGGCACAGCCCATGGACACCAGAATGACCACTAGTGGCAGCCCATACCCCGGGCATTCCCATGGCCTTGGTGGCAACATAAGTCATAGAAGTTAGCATAGATTCCGGCTGTTACAGACCCAGATATGGCCATAGGCAGCAGCCTAGGCCCAGACGTCACCCTGCTTCTGGGTGGCAAGCGAACCATCATCAATAGCCCATTTCTTGCCACCCTGGCATCTTCAGAATGCCTCTTATGACAGCACACAAACCATTCTGCCTCTTTTTCTCTTCTAATTCACCACCCTATACTTGCTCATCATATTGGCGCCTAAATGTGTGGTGGGGGTGGGGGTGCATGACCCAGATCATGAGGACCCAGGCTGCCCTGTGGGTGTCTTCTGGCCACTTGACATACAAGGCATCAGGTAGGCCTGTGAATGCTTCAGGCAACCCAGACCAAAAATAAGTATTTTAGAAAAAATATTAAAGCAGATGGCAAAAGTTCAAACATGTGAGAGCACTTTAAAAAAAGAAAAAACTGTGTTTGGCGCATTTGTCCAGTTGTTTCAGTAGAGTTCTCCAGATGATTTGGACTTTAGGAAAGAAGCAAGAAAGGCATTGAGACAACACAAAGCAAGGTTTCATGTACCGCCCCACACACCCACTGCACACTTCAAAACTCAAGTTAAAATTTGTCTTTCTGCTCAACAGTTTCCTAAGCTGGTGTAGCCATGAAGGAGTGAGGCAGGCGTGGTGGTACATGCCTTTAATCCTAGCACTTAGGAGGCAGAGGCAGGTGGATCTCTGTGAGTTTGAGGTCAGTCTGGACTACAAAATAAATTCCTGGAAAGCCAGAGATACACAGAGAATACCTGTCTCAAAACAAAACAAAAAGAGAAGAAGGAGGAGGAGGAGGAGAAGAAGGGGAGGGAGAAAGGAAGGGGAGAGAGAGAGAGAGAGAGAGAGAGAGAGAGAGAGAGAGAGAGAGAGAGGCAATGCTCATCAAAATCCTTACTCCGAGATCTCAAGAAATACGGTCCTTCACATGTTTTAAAGTCACTGACAGTCTAATTGGTGGATATGAACAAAATGCCTATGAAAAGTAAAATTAAGGTCCAAAGAGATGGACGAGAAGAAAGAGGCTGAAACATGTGGGTCTTGCCAAGTTTGACTTCATAGGCTCAGTTTAGGATGACATGACTGGATCAACACTTTGAAATTCACCCAGATTCAATACAAAGAGTCCATCGAGAGGACAAAGAATAGCTATAGGAATCTGGGAGGCTGTTAATATAGCCCATTTTCGTAGGATGGTGAAGTAGAGATAAAGTAGAAAAAGACAAACCTGGGGCTATGCTTTAAACATAACTTGTCTCTTGGTCTGTTTTCAAGCTCAGGTGATGGCGTTGAGTGATTAGTGCTAAGAAAGAATAACGACTTCTTCAGTGGACTCCGGTAATTCTCTAGGACATGAGTGAATACCCACTCTTCAGAGACAGTTACCAGCAGAGTGTGTGCTTATAAAGCAAGCAGACTCCCTGTGTGTTTCCCAGCGTGCACACCCACTTGCCCTTCTTTCTTCTGCCATGGTTGAAACTGCCTGAGGCTTTCACCAAACATGTACAAGATGACAACATACTCTTGGTGTTGTGTTTCTAGCCTTTAATACCAACCATAAATCCAAATGAACCTCAGGTAGAGTTTGCTGCCTCTAGGTTATAATAACAACCAGCCTGTCAATTGATGGCGTGGTGCAAGAGTGATGTGGATGCTATGGGCTAGCCGACTGCTTTTTGACTGCATTTAAGGCATGCTCCACAGGATCAAAGAAATGTTTAATACTGTAAATCTGGCCAAGATTCCATGACTGAGGAGTTCCTAACATATATAGGTGAACTTGCCACAAATATTTTGCTAAGTGGACATAGTGTCATGCTCTCCTTTAAATACATATCTCAATACCCACAGATTAGTGCATTTCTCAGCCTTCTTCAAAGGAATTTGTTTGTGCTTTGGACAATGGTTAATACAGAGATTCACAGCTGGTCAAAGTGCAAAGAATGAGTGTATTTGGCATGGCCAGCCGTATATGGAATATCTATATCAAAACCCCACCCCAAAAGGCTCAAGGAATAGCATGGAACAGGAAATGGGAATATTCTAAGAGCCAGGGGTTTCTGAGTACTGGAGAAAAAATATCTACTGAATACAACAGACTTATGAATTCACAGTTGCTGAAGTTCCTGGGAAAAAAACAACACAAGATCAAGAGAATCAGCATTCCAGCATGGATGAAGGAGGGGTGCATAAGCACCCATCTCCAGCTAAAGGCCTATAGACAGTTAACTGCAGTGAGAAAGGGGAGCGTCAGCTTTCCATAGGACGTGGTCTCTGGCAGGTTCCTCATGACCTAGTGGATAAACCCATATCCATGTGCATGTGGGCAATGCTAATGAGACTCGGGAAGCTATAAAAAAAAAAAAGAAAAAGGAAGAACAAAAGAAATAGAAAAAGAAAAGAATGAAGAAAAAAGAAAGGGGGAAGAAAGAGGGAGGGGAGGGAAAAAAGAGAAAACAGTCCTCAGGCACACATACACAGAGAGGGAGAGGAGAGGAGAGGAGGGGAGGGGAGGGGAGGGGAGGGGAGGGGAGGGGAGGGGAGGGGAGGGGAGGGGAGGGGAGGGGAGAGAGATTGCTGAAACAATTCTGAATAATAATAGAACTGCCTAGATGTCACCAGCCTAGATGTCACCAGCCTAGATGTCACCAGCCTAGATGTCAGGGTGTCTTACAAAGCAATAGTGGTAAGAAACCAGCAGGGTGCGAGCATAAAGACGGGCACATTAATCAAAGGAATAGAACTGAAGACCCAGATGTGGTTCTACACACCTATGGCCACCCAGGTTTGACAAACAAGACAAAAATACATAGTGGAGGAAAACCCAGGATCTTCAACAAATGACAGCTGGTCAAATAGATAGCTACATGTAGAAAAACGAAAACTGATCTACAACCCTGCATAAGATTCAATCGAAACACATCAAGGACCTCAACATAAGACAAGATACCTTGAATCTGAGAGAAGAGAAGTGGAAGGTAAGCTTGAACCCTTTGGAAAGAGTTTTCTGCACAGATCTCCAAAGGCACAGGCATCGAGACCAATAGCTGATCAACAGGAGCTTATGAAGCAGAAAAGAGTCTACACAGCAAGGACCCCATCATTCGGACAAAGCAGCAGACCCCAAAGTAGGACAAGATCTTTTCCAGTCATTTATCAGACAGTAGAGGGTTAGTATCTGGAATACAGAAGTGGAGGGGGAAAGAAAGGAAGAAAAAATAGTCAAATTGAACACCAAGAAAACAAACAAACAATTCAACTAAAATATGGGGTACAGACCTAAACAGAGTGTTTTCAAAAGATGGCACACTAGTGACTGAGAAACACGTAAATATTCAACATCTTCGCTATCAAGGAAATAAAAATTGGAACTACTTTGAGATTTCTTCTTCTTTTAGCAGAATGAATAGAACAAATGATAGCACATGCTGACAAGCATTCAGGCAAAAGAAAACGCTCATTGCTGGTGGGAGTGCAAACTGGTACAGCCGCTATGGAAAGCAATGTGGAGGCACCTCTGGAAATTAAGAATCTAACTACCTCAAGATCCAGCTATATCACTGAGACCTTACATCTCCCTACAGAGACACTTAATCTTCTTTGTTCATTGCTACTCTATTTCTAATAGCCAGAAATTAGAAAAAGTCTAATAAAGGTAATAAAAAGACAATTAACATGTGACACAGTTACACAATGCAATATTGTTCAGTGAAAGGAAAAATGAACTTCTAAAATATGCAAGTAAATGGAAAGGGAGTGAAGGAGCAATTCTAAACCGGACACTGCAAAGAATATTATCTAGAAATCAGATTGTGTTCCCCCAACAGTTTGTTGCTCTCATAGCTTATTGCTGCCTTTCTTTCTCCTATTTTTGGTTTCTGTTTTTGGTTTGTTTGTTTTGTTATTGTTTGCTTTGTTTGGTTTATTATATCCCTGGACTAATTCAGTAACTTCTATGCCATATGACACTAAAATCTGATTTTTATTCCTTTATTAGCAACCTGATGATTGAAAAGTGATTTTCTGGAAAGCCTGGAGTTGACGAATCTCCCAACCTTGACCCGGGGGATTGTGGGTATACTGGCATGGATCTTCAGTATTCATTCAGGAGTTCAGAATTTTTCCTTCACTTCCTGGGCAAATAGAGTTCAAGGTAAGCCTGAAGTGACAGCTTGGGCCTTCTGAGCTGTTTTCGTAACAAACGGGTGAGCTTTCAAAGTCCTACAAATATGGCAGAACATTTTAAAATTTCCCTTAAGTTTCTCACTACATTCCAACAGATACCAACGAAATTCAGAAAATAACTAAGCTGTAACTTAACCCCCCCCCTTTTTTTTTCTTTTGAGAAAGGGTCTATGTTGCCCTAGATGTCCTGAAACTCACTTTGTAGTCTAGGCTGGCCTAGAACTCACAGAGATCCTCCTGCTTCCACTTTCTTCAACAAATCTTACCAGTTTATGCCACCACAACCAGGTTAAAAACTAATATTGCAAAAAAGAAGAAGAAACTAAAAGAAACAGATGAATTTCTAGATGTTTATAACATCCCAATTTTTTTAAATAGGGTTAACAACTTAGGCTTGTAACAATGAGATTGAAGCAGTGTGCTGGTTAGTGCTTTTGCCAACCACACACAATTATGGGCCTGTATCTTGATTTCCAGTGTTGAATTGAGCCCATGTCACTATGTCCTATATCTGGACAGTCCTTTTCTTATCATTACTAGTAAGACACAGATGTCTAAATGACATCTCATATGAATTTACACCTTATATCTAGGGAATATAATCCCTCACACTCTAAAAGAAACATACAAATCTTTTTACTCTTTGGTTACACTGCCCTGTTTTGTGTTTAAGATCATGCACATAGCATTATTATTCACCTTTTTGTCTTTCTGTCAAGGCCAGTGGGGAATCTGGTCCTCAGGAGTCCTTTATTCTCAAAAGGAACCTCTTGCAGCTGTTCTATTTATATAGGAACATGTTAAGGGTCTTGCATGACCATGGCTTTTCTTAGATGCATGGAGGAAATCTTTCCCTGTATTAAAACTTCTCTTTCTAGACCAGAAACATTGGTCAGAGCTCACTGGATGGTGTTTCCATGCCCCCTACCCCAAACAAGAGAACAGGTGATTCTTTATAATTACAGAACATTTTGAGACATGCCTCACAGTTCCCTGAAACCTAGTTGACTTTAGAGGGCAAGGGGAAAATATTCTCTCTTTTAATTTCTTTGATCACATTGTAGTATAGTACAGCACCAAGTACAGTTATTAGACAGGTACCCAGAAGGTCAGTTAGACCAGTGTGGTACTTTTAGCTTTCATTTAATACTTAGAAAAAACTAGGGCAAAAAAAAACAAACAATAAAATAAACTTTGTTTTGACATAGATTTTTGTTCTTTAAGCCAGTATTAAGAAATAATATTTTAAGATCTTACATTTGTTTATGCAGTGGAACATTTTTTTTTTTTGAATTTTCGAGACAGGGTTTCTCTGTAGCTTTTTGGTTCCTGTCCTGGAACTAGCTCTTCTAGACCAGGCTGGCCTCGAACTCACAGAGATCCACCTGCCTCTACCTCCCGAGTGCTGGGATTAAAGGCTTGTGCAACCACCGCCCGGCTCGTGGAACATTTCTTTAATGATGTAAAGACGCATTGCATTCTTTTATGTTGCATTTGTTTAAATCTGTAAAACTGTGTTACTTTGCCTGTCTAAAACACCTGATTGGTCTAATAAAGAGCTGTACAGCCCATAGCAAGGCAGGAGAAGGAATAGTCGGGGCTGGCAGGCAGAGAATAAATAGAAGGGGGAAATCTGGGAAGAAGATGGAGGAGTGAGAGAAGGAGGAGGATTCCAGGGGCCAGGCACCCAATTACACAGCAAGGAGTAAACAAATATATATAAGATAAAGATTAAAGCCCAGAGACAAAGGTAGATGAGATAATTAAGAAAAGCTACTAGAAATAAGCCAAATTAAGACCACACATTCTTAGGTAAGAATAAGAATCTGTGTGTGTATTTATTTTGGGTGGCAGACCCCCCAAAAGAGTAAAGAACCAAAAGAGTAAAAAACAGTAACAAGTCAGTCCTTGTATTTGTTACTAAGGGTAGAACAATAATCCAATTGATTAAAGCAGAAGTATGACGTCACTGTACTGAACTTTGACCTTTTGCATAACTTATAAGATTTGCCCAGACTACTGTAACTTAAGCTTTACAGCTTTCTTTTTCATTCTGGAAAACCTTCCAGCCCACCTTATGAAAAACAGTAATATTAGCAAATCAGCAATCAAGAAGCCTAGTTGCAATGATCGTTTCCAGTTGGCACAGCTGATGTCATGACAGTTGTTTGGCTTAGAAGATAGTGCTGTGTAATATCACTTTGAACCCAAACTGCATACATCATAAATTAATATTACCTGTGTAAACATTCTTAAACTGTAGGGTTCTGTCAGTTCTCGGGTCAGCTAGGCAGAAAACACAAGACAGTCTTATTGGAGTACATAAAGCAATCTACCGTGGCTGAGCTTTTGGTCTCTGAAGGAGTTAAGTAGCATATGGAGACAGACCTATATATAATAAGATAAATAATGTCACAACTTTGCTATTTGTCTTGTTTTGTTACTATTCTTGTTTGCCTATTATGGAATCGGTACTTGACGAATCAGTTCCTCCTTAGGTGGAGAAGGAAGATGTGGAAAGGCAGGGTAGCATAGTTCTCATGACAATAAACCAGAACCAGAGGTGGACAAGCCCTGTGCATTAGAGACAGGGAGCGTGGCGGGTAAAGTCCACACATTGCACCCCTGGAGCCTCCAGAACCCTACCCTTTGTTAGTCCTGAATTCAGATGATGATTTCACAATAATCTTTTTTACTTTCACGATCTCAAAAGATTAAAGATTCCAGTGAAGGTGGGAACAGAACTTCAAAAGTTCCCCTCACAACTCTTTTGGATCAAAGGAATTTTATTTTCCTGGCACCGAAGAACTAAAAGGTAAATAAAAAGGCACAATATTTTATAGGGTTCTCCATTGATGGCTATTCTTTAAATGCTGAAGAAGAAAATAAATAACACTCCCGACTGTTTAATTAATGTGTGTCCAAAGCCAGTGCTCTGCTGTCCTGGAAGAACCTCAGATGTGCTAATGAGGGGGGTCAAAATTATTGAAGAAGGGCACCTTCACAAATGCTTCCCTAATTACCAGTTGCCTGCCTTCATCCTCGTCTCCTAATCTTTAGGATGGGCATGATGGCTGAGCAAGCGGAGTCCTTTAAGTTACCTGGAAGAACAACCTGGAAGACAGTGCTAGAAATTAAAATAAGGGCTTTGGGGAGAACAGCGATGTTCAATAAGTAAAGTTCTAAGGCAGGGTGATGACTATAGCTCAGGAGAGAAGAGAAACCAACAGAGGTGAGGAGACAGGGGTTGGCCTCTCAAGCTGACCTCTGCCACCTTTCAGGAATGAGTTTCCCATCCCCTATGGTCACCCAGGATAGGGATAGCACTTTTAGACTAATACAAAACATACAAAGTTCCCCTCAAAAAGAAAGATGGCATTTTCTTCAGTTGATCTACTCTAGTTTGAGCTTCTATCTTCCCCTCCATGACCCCGCTGCTCACTAACTGAAATCTCCTCGTACTCCTCCCCTTGTCTTTGTAGATGAAAGGCGTTACTCCTTTCAACCTCTGTGTGGCTTTAACGAGCATGCCCCTGTGAGCCTACATTAATATCTCCTCCCCAGAAAGGCTTACCAAATCAGTACTGCTCACTGCCTCTGAGGATGAAGGGCATCCTCATCTCTGTGCCACCAAGAGAATCCCTCTGACCACCTTTATTCGATGTACGTGCTTTCTGATTACAGAATCCAGGCATACACTCAACTCTGTCTATTCTTCTGTTAACTCTTTCCAGGAACTTATAATATCTGTGACTTGCAAGCTCGAGGCATTCTGTCTTTTCAAGTCACACTTCTTTGCATCAATGTAAACTGATTCATCAGAATACGGGTGAAAGGTTTGTAGTCACATTGTACTCCAGGCTGAATGAGATGGTTCTTCTTGTCAAATCATATCAGCTTATATAATTAACTTTATGTATGAGACCCATGTAGTTAAGTCATTCTGATAAATTTTTAAAGGAAAAGACCTCTAAGTATTATAAAGTCTAGAAAAATGCAGCTAGAAATGTATCCATATGTACAAGTTGGGGTATTAGGAAACTAGCAAGTAACACCTGCTATATGCATCTAGAAATGCATCCAAATGTACAAGCTGGGGTATTAGGAAGCTAGCAGGTAACACCTGGTTATGCAGCTAGAAATGCATCCACATGTACAAGCTGGGGTATTAGGAAACTAGCAGGTAACACCTGCTATAACACCTGCTATGAACTGAGCTGTGTCCCCACAAACTCATATGTTAATCTCCTAACATACAGTGGAATGTGACTGCATTTGGAAACATGGAGTTTAAAGAGGTAATAAAATCAAAATGAGGTTATTAGAGTAAGACCTAATCTAATGTGACCGATGTGCTTATAAGAAAATGAGGACAATTTCAGAGAGAGGCCATATGGAGACACAGGAGCATACATATGCAAACCAGAGACCTCAGATGAAACGAACCCTCAATGTCTTGATCTCAGACTCCTAGCATCTAGACTAGTGAACAATAGAGAATATGCTATTTGTCATGGAAGCCCTGCAAGCTAGTATAAGGCACGGAGAGTCTTTTTTATTTTAGGTTAAGAGTCAATCAAGAAGTAGAAACAAGAGTGAGACATAACAAGAGGAAAGCACTGTTAATTACAGAGCTCACTGGAGACCATGCCTTGCTTCTGTGGTTCAGTGAGTTTGAAAATGTCTCCTTCTGAACTGGGCAAAAATTCCTATTCAGTGGATAAATAGCCCTATACACGTGGTCATAGAACCTCAAGCCACAGAAGTCAGCCAGGCCCCTAGGTAGCAGAAAATAACACCAGATCTTAGGCTCCTTATAAATAGGAAAATATGAAAAAGAAGGGCTCATACTTGTAGGCATATTTTTCTGTACCTCTGCTAGCTGCCAAATCACAACATGGAGACTTATTAATTATGAAAGCTTGGCTGATAGCTTATGTGTGTTCTTAACTAGCTCTTACAGCTTAAAGTAACCCATATCTTTATTAATATTTGTTCTACCATGTGGTTTTTACCTCTATTCCATTTTGTGTGGCCAACTCATTCTGCATTTTTCTGGCAGCTCCCCCTTCTTCTTCCAAGGCATCCTCTGTACCTGGAGATCCTGCCTTTGATTAAACCAACAAGAGTGACACATCAAAAATATTGTACAAAAAATATTAATCCACTGGCAGGATGGACAGAAGAACATGCCTACACATTCTCTTCTAGAAAAGCCACCACTGAGGAAGGGCTTGATGATGTCTGGAGCAGGGGCAGTCATCACTAGAGAAGGCTCAACCTCAAAAATCAGAAAGGGAATAATAGAACGCTGAGCTATAGGAGAGAGTAAAGGCAACTGAGCGATGTTGGTGAACACACACCTGCACTGGATAAACTCATTCCAGTGATTGAGTGTTGAGGAACAGAGCCAGCTTCACTATACGCGTGCTAAGATCTTCAGGAGTCTGGATCTCTAGAACCCTCATCACATGACACAGATGCCTGTGAGCTTCTGGATGGCTTCTCTATATACATGCCTATCAAAATACCACTTTGTATGCCTGAAACAACTGAAAATCAATAAAGACAGAAAAATAATTTAAAATAGAATGATAATCTTCAAACAAAATGGGGGTGGAGGGACCTCACCCTTTGAAACTTCTCAGACTCAAAAGAAAGGAACTCTGGGGCTGGAAATATGGCTCAGCAAACAAGAACACTGACTGGTCTTTCAGAGGACACGGGTTCAATTCCCAGCACCCACATGGTGGCTTACACCCAACTTTAACTTCAGCTCATGGAATCTGTTGACTTCTCTGAGCACCAGGCATAGGGCACAGACCTACATTAAGTCGAAATACCCATATACTTAAAATAATTTCAGAATTGTCAGTGAAATCTATCATAAAATCTTCAGAATGGAGAGGCGTGTCTATGTTTATTTACAAGCGAGCAGAAATTAAAACAGCAAGGACCTTATGAGAATGTTAGAGAAAAACCAAAGTTCAGTAGACCTAAGAGTCAAAGCTGAAATTCTGAAGCTAGCACACCATCAGGGTTTTTCTACAAACCTGTTCTGAAAAGTGTTATGAGGGTGTGCTACATAAGAATGAAGCTGGGATCTAACAAAGAAAAGGCACAGAGACCAGTGTGGGAATTATGCTAAAAGTGAAAAGAGATCATAGAATTGCACTGTGCAGCCGGTGAAAGCCAGAAAATATGACAATTCCCAAAAGTCACTTCAAGAAGGAAGTCATTAAGACACTTAGATGAAAGAAACTTTGAATTTTTATTTTATTTTTAGTTTTTAGCTATGTGTACGCTTGTGTGTGTGTGAGGTTATGTGCATGTTCATTCTGGTAACAATAGAAGCCTGAGGCTTTTGATGCCCCAGAACTGGAATTACAGACGTTAGTTGTGAGCCTTTGGACATGGATGTTGAGAACTGAATTTGGGTCCTCTGCAAGAGCAGTAAGCACTCAATTTACTTTAAAAAGTAAACTTCTGGCCAGGCAGTGGTAGCACACTCCTTTAATCCCAGCACTCAGGAAGCAGAGGCATGCGAATCTCTGTGAGTTCGAGGCCAGCCTGGTCTACAGAGTAAGTTTCAGGACAGGCTCCAAAGGCAACAGAGAAACCCAGTCTCGAAAACCAAAATAAATAAATAAATAGGTAAACTTTCACTGATAAGCACTACTTTGTCTTTAGGATAGAAACAACCTGAGTGAGTGTACATGTGTGTGCACTGCTCAGAAGAGGAGGAAAGTATATAAAGTGTATAAGATAGAACTGTGTATGGTAGAATAAGCTTCCTAAACAGGCCTGCTTATGTTCCTAAACGTTCTTCGTTGGCTATTCTCTGCTCTACCTGCATGAGGGATATATAAATCTGATATAAGGAAGACTTCAGTGTCGATGGTGGAAAGACATGAAAACCACCTTAACATTTTCCTTGAGACCAAGAGCTCTACATAACTCAAATATGGCTTCCCCTACCCCTTCTAGAAAAGACATTTCCTGGCTAGTTTTTTCACTGAGAGGACATCAGAGACTGACTTCACGTGGGAAAGGGTTTGTAGGGAGGAGGTGTGTTTTCAGAGTGAGAGCTGAGAGCGATTAGAATGCATTTTATACTTATACGCAATGTCAACTAAGTTTTGCTATTTTGGGTTTATTAATTGCATTCCTCTCTTCCTTTCCTTCCCTTCAAACACTCCGATATACCCTTCCGTGCTTCCTTTCAAATTCACGACCTCTTTTTTTCAGTAATTATAGCTGGGTTGACCATTTAATATTGGATAACCATTTGGTGTGCTTGTCCCTAGGGTAGACTGTTTCTCCAACTCCCGGCATGCCTGTTTCCTGTGGTTCTCTGTGTAGGGTTGAGGTCATGGGCACCTTCTCATCCACTTTGGCATGTCCACTGCTATGGTACATGTTCAGCTCATGTTTACACAGTCGTGGTAGTGAGACTTAATGGGTGTAACTTCTGACATTGCTAGGAGACACAATCTTACAATAAATTCCCTGATCTGGATCTTACCGTTTTTCTGCCCCTTCTCTCTCAGTGGTCCCCGAGCCTTAGATGCAGATGTTTTGTGGGTGTATTCATTTGGACTGGGCTCCACAGCTTTGCAGTTTGATTGGTTGTGGTTTTCTGTAATGGTCTCCATCTGTTGCAAGGAGAACTTTCCTTGATGAGTAGTGAAGACTGCAGTTATCTGCAGCTATAAAGACAAGTGTTTAGTTTTCTTAGGGACTGTGCTGTTCTAAGGACAAATGTTTAGATTGTTGTTAGGGATTGTGCTGGCTAAAAAAAAAATCTTAAGTGAGAAAAGAAAACTAATGCAACTTTCAAACGGAGTTGTGATTTAAACATTTCTCCAGTGACATGTAAGCAACAAACTCACAAGAAAAGATCCAGCCACCAGTGGCCCCTGAAGAGAGGCAAAAGCAAGGTGTGACAGAATACAACTACACATCCATTAGGACACTAGCAAAAGACAGAAACAAGTCACGGGTCACAGGTAGATATATAGAATGATGTATTCACTTCGGGAAAAAAATAGGCAGTTATTACAAAATGTGAACACAGAGTTACCATATGATCAACATTCCATTTCCAATTACATCCAAGGCAAATGAAATTTGGTCCCACAGAAACCTCCCCATGAAAGTTTATAATAGCATTGTTTGTAGTCACCTGGAAGAGAAAGAATCCAAAGTATCTGTTAATTGGGTAAATAATACAGTGCACTACACTACACAATGGAATATTATTGGGAAATAAAAATCAACAAACTATTAATAGATGTTACAACATGGATGAGACATGAAAACATTATGCCACATGAAGGAAGCCGGATATAGGTGACACCATAGTGTGTGCTTGCATTTATATGAAATGTCCAAAGCAAGCAAATCCATAACATCAGAAAGAAGAATGGGGGTTGATTTCAGCTAGGAGAGTAGGAAGCAGAAGGTTTCTAATGAAAACAGGGCTCTTTTAGAATGAGAAAATGTTCAAAATGTACACGGTTCTGTGGTTGGTCTAAGAAACAGGAACTTACACACTTTCATGTGTGGGTTTTATAAGGTAGGATGTGAACTTCATAAGCCCGTCTTTCTGAAAAATTAAAGTTTCAATGCCCACCCATGATTTAAAAACTTTCTGTGAATTAGAAATAAAGGGGAATTTCTTTAACTTGACAAAGAATGTCTCTATCTGTGTTTGTAACTAATATACTTAATGATGAGAAATTAAGATCTTCCCCACCAAGATCAGAACAAGGCAAGTGTCTCTCCACCAGACATAAAGCTTCAACATTAAGGTAGAAATTTCAGCTAAAATAAAAAAACAAGAAGTTTTAAATAGAATGTAGATGTGAAGACAGCAGTAGTTCCAGGTCCATGGAGCTACACAGAGAACTCCTATCTTGAAGGAGAGAGAGAGAGAGAGAGAGAGAGAGAGAGAGAGAGAGAGAGAGAGAGAGAGAGAGAAGAATGCAGATTTGAAAGAATGTCTTCGCTCAAACCTGACATGACTATGAAGACAATCCAAAGAATGAAGTAATCTCCTGGAACAAATAAGGGATTGCAGCAAGTCTAAAGGATACAAAGCTAACGTTCCAAAGCCAAGTACTTTCCTAAATACCAGCAGTGAACAAATAAATTTTAAGATGAAAACCAGTTGTTACACTCGTACATCTCCAAAATAAAAATGCTTATGTATAAATTTAACAAAATCTGTAAACTCTCTATACAAGAAAAACTGCAGGATTCTGACCAAGGAAACCAAAAAGTACTGGATATCTGGGAAAGTTTCCAGATCTATGGCTAGAAAGACTCGACACGAAGCAGTAAGTTCTTCCCAAACTGACACATCTAATCAATGCTATTCCAGTCAAAACCCTAACAGATTCACTTTGTAGCTATCAGCAAATTGATTGTAAAGAACTGGGAGAGGCAAGATGTCAGAGTAATCAGCAGAATACAGAGGAAAAACAGAGATGGGGTACTGACTCTACTCAATTTCAAAACCTACATATAAACGACGTGGTTCAAGGCAGCAGAGTATGGTTGAAAAGGACAGGTAAACCAGTAACAGAACAGAGTAGCGGCCCAGAGGATAACCACATAATTAACTCATCTTCAACAAAGAAACATGCAGAGTATTTTCAACACTAATGTTGGGATAACTGGACAGCAACATGCATAAAAAGACTCTATTTTAAAATGGTCAAGATATGGGAGTCAGTACAAGTTGACAGAGATGGATAATAAAAAAAAAGGAGGTATGTATAGATCTAGGATAGTATTTAACTTTATTTATTTTTTATAATTTATTTCACTTAATGTGAATTGGGGTGAATGCGCCAGACCCCTAGGAATTGGAGTTGCAGAAGTTGTGAACTGACTTGTGGGTGCTGAGACTTGAACCCGGGATGTCTGGGAGAACAGCCAGTGCTCTTAACCACTGAGCCATCTCTCCAACCCCAGTATTTAACTTTAAAAAAATGAGAAAATCTTGTCACTTGTGACAACATGAATGAAGCTGGAAGATACTGCATGAGGTGAAATAAGCCAGGCACAGAAAGACAAATGCCTTATGATATTATTTATATGTAGAATTTAAAAACAATGAATTCATAGAAGTAGAAAAGTGCTTGGTAGATATCAGGGGCTGGGGTTAGAAAACGGGTTAGAGAAAAATTTCTAAAAGTTTATATTTCCATTATATGGGAGAAAGAAATTTTAAAACATTCCCTGTACAGTTAATATAACTGATGGTTATATTAACAAGAATATCCAATATATTTAAAATGGTTAGAAGGATAGATTTTTTTGAAGTTCTCACCTTCAATTTTTTTTTTAAAATTCTGTATGTCTGTTTATAAATCTTACTGTAATTTATGGTGTGGTACAATATCTCATAATTACCTTGATTTAGCCATCTTCAATTTGTCAAGTTGCACAGAATAAACATACAATTTTTTTAGTCATTTTGAATAAATAAAGTTAATCTGGGTATAGGCCATACATTTTTCACAACAATTAATTTAAATGGACCATGGGACTAAACGTTTAAAGCACAAAATAAAACTCCTAGATAGGACAGAAGAAACATTCACATGGTCAGTGATTCGGCAATGACTTTCCAGTACAATTTTAAAGGCATGATCCTTGAGGGAGAGGGGAGAATTGACAACGTGGACTCAGTTAAAACTAAAATTTGATAGCCAGCGACTATCAAAATTTGCAAAAGTGAACCTGGCAATGGTGCACACAACTTTATTCCTAGCAATAGGCTGGCAGAGGCAGGCAGATCTCTGAGTTGGAGGCCAGCCTGGTCTACAGAGTGAGTTCCAGGACAGCCAGAGCTGTACAGAGAAACTTTGTCTCAAAAAATAAAATAAAAATAAAAAGGAAAGCTGACAAATAGCAGAAAATATTGCAAAAGCCTGAGATCTCTGAAAGTACTGTAAGAGCAAAAGCTACCCCAGTGCACACAACACAATAAAAACATGATTCCTCCACATTGCCGACAGTCTGTGCCCCAACAAAAACAAAATTCCAATAAACATACTTAAGAAAAGTCCATGTGGATGGAAAATCAGTTGCTACAAGATTTTTTAAAGAAAGTATTGCAATATTATCTCGTAAAGGACGGATGATGATGAACAGTTGTTTGTTTAATGAACGTTAGGTAGCATAGCCTGCCAAAGTGTCTGACCACACAGCGGTTTCATGTGTGTAGCACAGCTGGAAGCAAAATACACCCAAAAGAGAACAGGCAAACCGCAGAGCTCTTAAGCTGGGGCAGCAATGAAAGCCGTCTGAAGCCCCCTCCCACCCCCTCTTCTCTACATGAAGATAACATTCGCTTAAATAAACAGTACATTCTTTGCATTTAAATAAACTTAATTTTTAAACAGCAGAAGGGAAAAGGGAAATTAAACTAAAACAAACATAAAACAAAACCAGAGATCAGTGAGAAAAGGCCTTCAAACCCAAATCTTATTTTAATTAAGACGATACTCAACAACAGGAATCCGGAAAGAATGGGACTCTCTGTCTTCCAACCATAGTGATCAATCTGAGATGGCACCCATCCACCTACAGAGCGGGAAGGCAAGAAGGTACCCACGTGGGCTCGTGTACCCAGTGGAAGTTTTATTGCTTAGGAGCTGTGTTTTCTTACTAAAAGCCTTGCTGTCTAACTCAACTAGAACCCAGGAGGTTTCAAAAACAAACATTCTTCCAAGTCTAAACAAACTCCTTTGAAGTATCTCCTGCCATAGAATCATCTCTGTCCCCTTCTGCAAAAAGGGCATGGGAAGGTTACACTGCCAAGGGGCTGTGCCATGGCTAGTATGTTCCAGGGATGGACCTGACTGGAGTGAGAAGAAAATAAAGAAAAGACAGACACACAGTCAGAGAATCTGGGGTTGAGTGTACTTGGATGAAGAAACCACAGTACCTGGGAAACTCAGAGTGTTGTATTACATAGAGTTGAACGGGAAGGAGGAGTTATTGCATACAGGTAAACAAGGAGGCTGGGTGTATGGCATGCAACTGGACCAAGGAGACAGGTTCAGCTAACCTGTGCAGGAGGAGGGGAGCAGTCTTCATATATAAATGTTTGTGGGGAGTGGGGGTAAGCTGTATAGATATCTTTTGCACACACTAGCAACACTTAAATTTAGAGCACAGGAAGGCTTTGCTGACCCTCTGAGCCTCACCCTGGGGAGAAGGCTTTGCCTTTGCACAGGTCTAGGGCTATGGTCTTTGACAAGGCCACACCAATGTCAAAAGTACACTCAGGCTTCACTCACTCAGAAATTCCTCTGCGCTCCACAGATCAGGGCCCATGGTTTAGAAACTCATAGCTTCCTAGGGAATGTCCACCACCCTAGTCTTGCCAAAGTGTGAGCTGTTTCTCAAGCTCTAGCCAAAGGCAACCTCTCAAGCACAGTCTCATTATTAGAACAACAATGGCGCCCAATTCCAGTACTAGCCAGAACAAGCCATTGTGGCAACGTGGGCTTTACCTTTCGGGGATGGAACATTCAGAAACCAGACAGTAGTGGATTCTGATGAGAAACCAAGAGTTTCCTGACTGCTCCAGCCATAGCAATGAAATGCAAAAGGTAAGCAAATGTTTGCACGGGAAAAGGGTGGGTCTGATGTCTCCCCTTTGGATTCGTGGCTTGCTAACCAGCCAGACTTCTAGGCAGGATGGTAGCCTAGAAACAGCTGTTCTTTGACCTGGTGAAGACGAGTCAGAAGAGAAGAGCATTAGACAGTCCCAATGACTGTAATAGAATACCTTAAAAGTGTGGGGTTTGGGGAACGAGGTGGGGCACAGGGGAGGGAAGGAAGCCAAGCAGAGCACAGATCTATGTGCATGACTAGAAGGCTTAGGAAGGGAAAGCAAGCTGTACTCAAAATACAAGCCAGACCGCCATGGTGAAAAGAAACTGACCAGCAGGCCCACACTCAGGAGGAGCACACAGCCATAAATCGAGTTGCAGGTTGGGGACAACTTTGATTCCTCCAGCAGATGAATTAGCAGTGGACAAGGATCCCTGTGGTTGTTTGAATACAAATGGCCCCAGTTGGTTCACATATTTGAATGCTTAGTCATCAGGGAGTGGCACTCTTTGAGAAGGATTAGAAGGTGTGGCGCTTGTTGGAGGAAGTGTGTCACTGGGCTTGGGCTTTGAGGATTCAAAAGCCCATGCCAAACCCAGTTCTCTCTCTCCCTGTTGCTTGTGGATCAGGATGTAGAACTCTTAGTGCCTGGCTGTGTACTCCCATGCTACCTGCTAGGATGATAATGGACTAAGCCTCTGAAATGGTAAGCAAGACCCCAGTTAAATGCTTTCATTTATAAAAGTTGCCATGGTTGTAGTTTATCTTCAAAACAATAGAGCAGTGACTAAAACAATTCTATTTGGTCATCGATGTGACTTGGAGGTCAGTGATCTGGCACCATCTTGAGGGGATACCTGGCCTTTAAAACTGAGCTACCCTATGTGCCTGAGAACAGGGAACAATGACAAGGATGAACTGAACATTCCATAGGCTATGGAGGTGGGGGAGGGAGCAATTCTGGGAAGCAGTGGTAGAAAGCAAATGGGCCAGTAGCCTAAAAGTACAGGTAGAAGGAGACTTGGCTCTGTCATTGAAGAGCTTAGAGAAGTGGCTCTAAGTGGCTCCACACTTGTTGGCGTTACTAGTGTTACAGAGCGCCCAACAGATAAACTGTAAGTGAGTCTCAGCAGTAGGGAGGGATTTCAATCTCCTCCAGTGCAGTTGAGAGAATCAGTGGAGGTTTGGAGTTTTTTGGGCAACCTGAATGGGCCAAAAGGATCCAGGTCCCCCAAAAGAGGGCACAGATCTTAATCCAAAAAGGGAGGGTCTCCCATCAGAGAAAGTCAGAGAAACTGTTGGTTGCAGAGGCTCATTGAAAGTCTTTATTTCAGTTGGCTGGAATAACACTCAGACATTTGGACGTAAGAGTAATGCTGAGCATTTAGAGTACAGGGTATTTTAAGGCAAAACCACCTCTGATTTTGTACAAGAAAACAGTTTAACAGAAGCTAAGATAAGCAGTTAGATGATGGGAGTGTTGCACAAGTAGGCAGTTTAACAGAAGCTAAGTTAGGTGTAGCATCTTGATCTTGGGTTCGTAGGATAGAGTTGAATAATTTTCCATAAACTTTCCCATCAAGGAGATTGAATTCTAGCTAAACCTAAAATGGCCTCGGCAACAATACAATATGGAAGAACTGCACTGTCTTGTTCTGTCACCGTAGGAAAATTGGGATTCTCTCTTTGGCGTTCTTAGTCTTGTTGATAAAAGATTTTAAAAACAGACCTAAGAGGAAGCTCAAAGACAATTTTGTCACAGTTTAAGACAAAAAGAACAGGGCAGGCAAAGTGTAAATCAAAACAATTGCTGAGAGAAGAGAGAAGGAGAAGATGGAGGAGAGAATGCCAAGTCTTTTGCAATGGAGGTAAGCAAACATCTGCATGGTAAAAGGAGAAGGGTGCTTCAGAGGAAGATATGGAAAACCTAGAACATCAGGGAAAACATGTCAAGGCTTTGGCCAATATCTACAAGAAAAAGGGAAAGTTAGACTTTCTGGGTAACTGAGAAAACCAGGCAGACTCTGCAGTACACGTGATGGAAGTGTTGTCAGCATCTTCAGGAAGGTTTCCTGGGATGATACATCTCTGCAAGGGCGTAATTATTCTCCTTGGGACAGCTTCTGATTAAATCAACTTTCCTGGTGACTGATTGGCCCAGCTGGTTGAAGGGAAACACAATAGTATGCGTTATTTGGGAAGCTTAGAATGCCCACTCCCCACATAGCCAGAGGTAGAATTAGATTCCACTCTTTTGACCAGAAGAAAGTAGTTTTCTCTTAGTGGTCCTCAACAAAACCCTAGTATTTGGTAATATGTATGTAATATGTAGTAATATGGTCATTTAAATCCTAGGAGTGTGGAGGAGGGGGGAGCTGAAGTTGACCTTTCTATTGTCACCAGGGAAACAGCAGGTGGAATTCAAAGTTTAACATGGGTGGAGGGGCAGAAGTACATCTTCATTTTCTAAGTCTGCCAGTCTGTAATATTTCTACATCAGAGTTGAGAACCTAAGGTTACTTAAAAACGAGAACAGGGATGAAAGCCTTCAAATGTGTCTAACATTTGTGATCTCAGGATAGAATAAAGGGTGTCTCCAGCTGACCAAGGACAGCAATGGCTCTTAACCCTAAATTATTTGCCCATTTCTATCTTCTGTCCTCATCATTGCTCCACCTGAAGAGGTAACCTTAATTGCCAGTAGTGACTTCGGATAACGACTGATCTGGCTTCTTCCTGCTGGGAGGGCCTTCTTAACTGGGGTATCTTCAGTGGGCCTATCTAGGAAACCGCAAGTGTGCACCAGTGCCTTTATTTGTAAAACATCCAGGTGTCGTGAAGAAAGAAAGCCCTTGAACTGAATGGAGATCTGTAAACGAAAGAGTAAATGAAAACGGAGTTGAGGAGAAATAGATAGTGCGTAAATTAGAGAGCCAGAGGGCTGGGCTCCCTGTAGATTTTCAAGGGTCCAAAGTCAACAATGGAGGTAGATTTCATTCTCTTCAATGGCCTCAGAGGCTGTTAATTCCAGTAGGGGTGGCAGCGAGGACACCTGATTAACTGAAAATAACTGGAGTTTAATAGCTGGTTAAAGCAAAAAGGAACCGTTTTGCAGTCTTCCTGCAATGGGGAAACAGATGCTAAACATTGTAAGAATCTGTAAGTGGCCTGTGTCTAGAAACACAGGCTTAATCACTACTGTGCTCCCGTGCCCCTTAATTCAAGTTACATAACACCTTTAGAGGAGGAGAGATAAAGATTTTTAATTAATACGTTTTTATATGTTTAAATATTACACAAACGATAAAGGACTATTGAGTTTTGAGACCGACTTCCTCTTAGAAAATAAGTAGTTCAGAAAGAATAACCGTCGGAGAGCTAAGGAAATAATTACAAGCTATCATGCCAGGACCTTATTTGGATCCTGGATTGTGTCCTGGATAATATTTGAAATAATGAAGTCCAAGGAATGTCAATCAAACCATTGGAAGCAGGCTTTTCTTGGGGCCACTTTCAGCATCTCACAGAAGTAGAGATCGGAATTTAGTGCACTGGCTCACTCTCAAAACTTTACTTTGGAGCAAAAGTGTTGGTCTTGGATGTAAGAATGAGCAGACAGACTGGAGAGATGCTCAGTGGTTAAGAGCATTTGTGCTATTGAGGAGAGCCCAGGTTTGGTTTCTAGCACCCGCATGACAGTTCATAATGGTCTATAACTATAAATCTTGGGGAAACAGATGCCACCACCCTTTTTTTATTTATGATAATAAATTTATTTACATCATTTTCCCTTTGCTTTCCTCCCTCCAAACCCTTCTGTATACCCTTCCTTGTTAATTTTCAAATTCATGGTCTCCTTTTTCATTAATTATTATTGTATGCATATACACATATGAATATATGTGCTATGCATATATAAAAATATATAAATTTATATATAAATAAAACCAGCTTAGTCTGTATAATGTTAATCGTATATATAATTATGTATATGTAAAAATATATAATACATGTGATTATGTATATATATTATATATGTTTTCAGAACTAACCATTTATAGTAGATAACTATTGGTGTGCTCTTTCCTAGAGAAGACTATTCTCCCTCTCTCAGAACTTAACTACCTATAGTTCTTTGTGTAGGGTTGAGGCCTCATAGGCTTTTCCCTGTTAACTTCGCGAACCTGTCCATGGGTGTCATTCTTGCTCAGCTCCTGTTTGGGCAGTCATGTTGGTGAGACTTGGTGGATGTAATTTCTGACATTACTAGGAGACGAAATCTTGCAGCAAACTCTGTGCTCTCTGGTTATCATAATTTCTGCCCCCTCTTCCTTGATATTCCCTAAGCTTTAGGTCCAGTAGTGTTTTGTATATGTATCCATTGGGATCGATCGCCATAATTCTCTATTTTGATAGGCCATGGTTTTCTTTAATGATCTCCATCTGCTGCAAAGAGAAGATGCCTTCTTCTGTCCTCTTTGAGCACCAGGCATGCACATGCACACATGCTTGCAAGCAAAACACTCATACACATAAAATGAAATAAATCCAACAAAATCAATAAAGAATGAACTGACAGAATAAGATCTGTGCTACAGAATCAGTTCAGCTTATAACATTGATTGAATTCAGGTGATGTCATCTCTTGACATATCAGGCTTCTTAAATTCACAGTAACCTCATGTATCTAGCAGATACAAAAATAACCTCTAGAAGAAAGAATAACCTCAGATTTCTTTACAGGCCATTTGAAAGCACATTGTTTAGAATATTAAAAACAATCATGTACACTAGAAATATAAATATCTCAATGAAAATATGACCAAGATTGTAGTTGTAGTTTTGTAAGACATTCTATATATAGTATAGTTCTTTTCTCTTATGCATGAATAAATACAAGTAAATTGATTAAATCCTCACACAAAAAAACTTTTCAAGCCAATCTGTGTATTTAAAGTGGTATTCCCCAGGAAGTCTTTATTTCCAGCAAAACAAGAGGATTGGTCAACTTTGTAACTGGAGGTTTGTCATCTCACCTGGTCCCATAGCTGCTTTTAAAATAACCACTCGGGGGCTTAATATTGATTACATACTTTTTTGCCTATTAGCTCAGGCTTATTTTTAACTAGCTCTTACAACATAAATTAATCCATTTCTGATATTGCACCACAAGTCTCCTGGCTTGCTACCTCATATCTTGCTTCTCTGGCAGCTGCTTGAATCTCCCAAACTCCACCTTCTTTTTCCTTTTATCTTTGCATGGATTTCCCACCCAGCTCTATTCTGCCTGAATATTGAGCAAATTAACTTCTTTATTAAGCAAAGGTAATAAAACATATTCACAGCATACAGAGGGGTATATCACATTACAGCTTAGAAAAAAAACAATATCAAGAATATCACTGAAGAACTAGAAGCTATAAAAACATGTAAGATCTACAAATGAAACACATAGAAACAAACTAAGAAATCACTAAGTTTTAAAACACATCAATCATGCTATAGATAAACATAGTGAGAGGTCAAAAGATAATACCCTAGAAAAAAGAAAATACACAAGAGATAAGCCAATAGAGGTAAAAATTAACAGAGATGACGTGGAGTCTAAAATACATGTAACTGATATCCAAAGGAGGAAGGGAGAAAAGGTAGCTCATTATTATTATTTAAAATTTTAGTATCTGTGAACAGGTTAAACTGATGAAGTCATCAGTTAAAAAACATAAGATGACCCATAACTAGGATAGAATTTTACTATAGACCTCATATTAAAACAGAAAACCAAGGAAGTAGGAAAACTTGCCAGGGAAACAGAAGTGCTTATGGTCAACAGACTTATGGCTAGAAGTTTGACGTCTAACTTCTAAACAAGCAGAAACAGTAAGATATAAACCCAATAGAAAAATATACCTGAGGAATCCAAAGAGAATAATCTCCAGTACAATAATGGCACATGAATCAGCCAGGAAAACCTGAAACTAATAGAATTACACAGCATAATAAAGAGAGAAAATTAAACCCCTATTAACTAAGCCTATATTACAAATATGGAAACAAACTGTGGGGAGCAGATAGGGCCTTGTGCGAATATTTGCTGACATGCGCACAACTACATCCAGGACCCCAGTGTCAAAGATTCGCAGGTCAGGAGCAGAGAAATGGCGGCAAAGTCTTCCACTGATGTGTATCTGAATGTTAACAATATGTGTGAAAAGTATAGTCTGCAGCCTCCTCCTTCTGACTGCTCCTATTTGCAGCCCTGATACGGCTCCCCTGCAGAGACCGCCTACCAAGATTTGCTAAACCTGCCTCCTCATTCAGCTGTATACGGTAAGACTACCTCTTCCATTCTTACACATAAAATAAACACACTGAGTTCCCAGGCTGCTGGTGCACACCCATGAAAGCACAAGCCCCACGGGATCACAGCTTTTCTGTGGGTATGTCTACATTTCCACGTTCAGTCCCTCCTTGCCCCCATCAGGTCTACCCCAAAGCTCTGCAGGTCAGAGCATAAAAACAAACACTTCAAAACCAACAGAAGCAGCACCAATGGGTTAGATAAATAAATAAATGTATATTTTGTTACTTCATTCAATGAGTAAAGATTAAATAAAAAAAAAAACTCTTCTCTCAGAAGTTATTTCACGTAATGAGTAAAGATTAAATTAAAAACTTTTCTCCCAGAATAAGTCCAACTCTGAATGGAGAAATTTAAAATAGGTCTGAGAACTGGCTAGACATGGAAATAGTGAAAAGGAAGGGGAAAAAAGCACAATCGGAGGCTGGGATCTCAAGAAGATGCCACTTTGGGGGTAAGTGGTACCCCTTTTCAGAAAGCAATCATTGTATTTTATAGTCTCAGTGGTAGCGGGGAAATAAGAAATGTTTTGCAGTGAAGATTAAAGGCCTTCAGGAAAAACATTCAAATTCAGAAAACACACAAACTGTTTTTAGAAAGGGCACCATTTTCAAATTAAACTTCATCGTAAAATCAAAAAGGCGTTCTTAAGATACACAGTAAGTCACTTAAAGCTATTATTACCTACCAACTCTTGTTTTGTTTTTATTAAAACAGATTATTCCAGAGCTGGAGCAATCGCTATGTGGCTAAGAACACTTGCAGAGTGTGGTTCCCAACACCCCTGTCAGGGCTAACAATGGCCTGTCACTCCAGTTCCTGGGGATCCAACATCCTCTTCCGGCCTCTGAAAGTGCCTGAATACTTGTGGTGGATATACTTACACATGAGCACACACACACCTATACAATATCAATAAGTGATTAAATAATTAGAAATAATTCCCCAAACGAGATGGCATTCAATCAAGGCCTGTTGGCTCACATCTGCATTTCTAATACTTGGGAGCCAGGAAGGAATGTCACAAGTCCAAAACCAGTCTGGACTACACAGGGAGCTCTAGGCTAATCTGTGCTATAAGGTGAGACTCTGTGTCACCCCTCCCCAGGAAGCAATATTCCAAAATACACAGCAAATACATGCAGTATTGGCAGTCATGGCCGTAGACTAGCATGCAGCATCCAGACAAGCCAGCAGTATGAGAAAACACGAGACATACAGAAAGCCAAAGAGGACCATAGAATAAGCTACTTATGTCATATTATAGGTAAAACACTAAATATTTGTAAAATGTGGTGTATTGAAAGTTTCAGGAGAAAAGACACAAACGACATATAAAGACAGACGCACTAGAATAACAGTTGATTCTTCAATGGAAAACTCCAAAGTGAGAAAGGCATGGAAGCATATATTTTAAGTCCTGAAAGATTACAACTGCCAGTCTAGACTACTATGTGTCATGATGCAAGTAGGCAGAAAAACTTTCCATGTAAAAAGCAGGCTGAAGCAATTTCTGCCACTATGACTGCACCACGGAAGGTATTGAAATGAAAGTTTCAAATGGAAGAAAATGCTAAACACATCAAAGAAGCTGCAGGAAAAACATTAAAGGTATTAAGACATTTGTAAGCAAGTGAAGACCAAGAGAAGATCACAAAACAAAGAAAATGGTAGGATTTAATGTATATCTTTCATTAATAACTCTGAATGTTTACTGGTAACTCACCTGCCTAATCAAAAGACACTGAGAAGCAGATTGGGTCAGAAGAAAGGGTCCATCTTTTTGCTGCTTTCAGGTAATACAGTTCACAACTAAAGACAGACAGGGTGAAAAGATAGGCAAAGTTATTCCAATCAAATGAAGTCTTTATTCTCATATATTCAGTCAATACAGATCAGATGAATAAACTTACTTATACAGATCCAACCAACAATCTCTTAACAGTGCCATCCACTGAACACAGATGCATCCAATATGTAAAACAAACACTACCAGATTTAAAGTCACAGATTAACATAGCACAGTAACAGTGGGTGACTTCAATACCCTACTGTCACCAATAGATTATATATACAAAAATGAATTGAAAAGTATAAAAAAGCAACTGACACTATAAACCAAATAGACTCACAGACATTTGCAGCATATTTCGAACACTACAGAATATACATTCCTTTCAGCAGAACATGGAATGCTTTCTAAAACTGGTCACATATTAGGCTCCCAAGATAGTCTAAATAAATGTAGAAAAATTTTAATAACTTCCTGTATTCTATCTGACCACAATCAGATTAATCCTATCACAGATAGGAGTAAAGATAGAACTCAATAGCAAGAACAAAACACAGAAAAGACACACACCTATGGAGACTAAACAGTACTATTGAATAATAACTGGATTATTGGCAAAGACAAAAATCAAAGAAACTTAAAAGTTCCTATAGGCAAATAAAAATGAAAATATAACACATCAAAACCTATACTTGACAAGGAGGGCAGTACTCTGGTTGCTTCCTCCACTCCCAATGCACATAGAAGACACTCCAGCTAGAACATGAGTCCCCTCAGGGGCTGCTACCTAAAGAATCTCCAGAGAGAATGGAGAACCTGCCCAGCAGACTGCAGAGTAAAGCATGGTGACAGAGGCCTGGTGTAGTAGGAAGGAATGCTACAGCTGTGGTGGCCACCAGACCTTAGTCAGCCCAGGCTCAGACCAGCATAAGCCACCGAAAGGTGAGTGTGCCCAGGTCCACCCGAACACATCTCTCACCCCAACCCCACTCTCAATATGAGAACAATGTCCAAAGGCTCAGATGGAGGCTGCTCCAATAGCCCATTTTTAGTTTTTTATTGTTCTTGTGTTTCTATTGTCTTACTTTTTAGTAAAATTTAGTAATGCTTTTAGTTTACAGTATTAAAAAGTGTTTATTTTTAAAAATTTATCTGTTGAATGTGTATGTGACAGGTAGTTGTGCGCCCCCTGATGTGAGCACTGGAAAGTGAGCATGGAGCCGGGTGGTGGTGGCGCACGCCTTTAATCCCAGCACTCGGGAGGCAGAGGTAGGCGGATCTCTGGGAGTTCAAGGCCAGCCTAGTCTACAAGAGCTAGCTCTGGGACAGGCACCAAAGTTACAGAGAAACCCTGTCTCGAGAAAGAAAGAAAGAAAGAAAGAAAGAAAGAAAGAAAGAAAGAAAGAAAGAAAGAAAGAAAGAAAGAAAGAAAGTGAGCGTGGGTCCTCTGCAAGGACACTAAGTGCTCTCATCTGCTAACCCACATCTCTCTAGCCTCACGCTTGTGTTTCTAATCTTTAAAGATGTATTTATGTTTATCTTACTCGTATACCTGAAGGCCTGTGTGTGCACTGCCTATGGAGCCCAGAAGAGGGCGTTGAATCCCCTGGAGTGGAAATTAACAGGTGGTTATGAGTCACAATGTGGGTACTAGGAACTGAATTCTCATTCTTTGCAAGAGCAACAACTGCTTGCTTAAGAGACATCTCTCCAGCCCCTTTATAAATACACTCATTAAAATGTGTTTGCTTGCTGTTAAACAACTTTTTTCCCCATGTCTCTCTTTTTGGGCATTTTTTTTTCAGGATTACCCCCCCCCCCATTTTTTTTCCATACAGTATTATTCTCACTTCATTTATTTAAAAAAAATACTTCCACTACTTTTCTAATTTCACACAATGTCTTCTGATCAAATTCACCCCAAACTTCCCCCTTTAACTCCTCACTGATCCACCCCATCTACCTAACCCCCCAACACTGTGTCCTATTTGATTTTTATGTAAAAAAACATCAAATCAAAAAAATCAAATCAACTTTTTGCTGTCCATATATTTTTGTGTGTAAGAGTGATCAGCCTATAAGAAGCTACCCTCAAAAAAACCTAGTTCTCCTTCCCCCAGAAGGCATCACTGTCCACAGCTTATCAGTTAGGAGTTGTAGCTCCTGAATGTCTTCCCAAGCCATGTGGCAGTGATGGCCTGACTTCCAGGCAGGTCGTCTACAGGTCAACATGCACCTGTCGTGTACAGGAACACTGATATGCTCTTCAGCCTCTGACTCTGCCCGACTTGTTGCGGGAGGTCCTTCACCGACTTTCTGCTCACTCTGCCTTGGTGGACTCAGAACCTGGGGGAGGAGTTGTGATACAGATATCTCATTAATTATTGCCACATTTATTTCCACAGTGGCTGGCTGCACTAGTTTGCACTCCTAACAACAGTACATGAGAGTTCCTCACTCCCCACATCTTCCCCAGAATGTATTGACTTTTGTTTTAATAATTTTAGCCATTCTGGCGGGTATAAAATGAAATCTCAAAGAAGTTTTAATTCATATTCTCTGATGGTTGAGGATGAACATTTAGAAAAAAACTGTTCTTTAGGCATTTTAATTTCTTCTAAGAACTTCCATTTCCTTGCTATTATAAACAGAGCAGTAATAAACAAGGCTCTGCAAATAACACTTTGGTAGGATATGTAGTTCTCTAGGTGTATGCCCAGGAGTGAAACAGATGAGTCATACAGTAGTTCTTTAATTTTTAAGGAACCTCTAAACTGATTTCTATAATGGTTGTGATAATTTCCACCCACACAAGTAGTAAATAAGGACTCATCTTTCCCCACACCCTCTGCAATATTTACTGTCACATTTCTTGATGGTAGGCCATTCTGGAGGTCATAAGGCAATGTCTCAATGTCATTTGTTGGTGATTAGGAAAGTTGAATTATTTTCTTTTCTTTTATTTTTTCTTTTTGAGGCAGGGTTTCTCTGTGTAAATGTCCTAACTGTCCTGGAACTAGAACTCATCAAGGAGGCTGGCCTCGAACTCACAGAGATTCACCTGCCTCTGCCTCCTGAGTGCTGGAATTAACCACCACCACCTGGCTGAGAAGCTGAACATTTTTTAAAAATAGTTTTTGGTTATTTGTGTTTCCTCTTTTGAAAATTATGTTCAATTCATTAATCCATTTGTTGATTGGCAATTTTATTTCCTTGCCATTCATTTAATTTCTCTAGTGCCTTGTAAATTTTGAATATTAGCCCCTTGTAAATTCCGAATATAAGCCCCAATCAGAAGAATAACTGATAAAGATTTTCTCCCATTCTGTGGGCTGTCGGCTTGCTCTTTGATAGATTCGTTTGTTGTGCATATGCTTCCTAACTTTATGCAGTCCTATCTATTGCTATTATGAACTAATTCCTGTGCTATTGGAGCTCTGTTCTTGACTACCACGGTATCGCAAAGAGCAATTTCTGTATTTACATCTATTAATTTCAGTATTTCACATTTTAAGTTAAAATCTATCCCTTTCAAGTTGATTTTTGGACAAGGTAAAAGATATGAATCTGACTTCACCTTTTGTAGGTAGATATTTAGTTTGCCAGTACCACTTCCTGAATAGGATTTTTTCCATTGCGTGTTCTTGCCTATTTTGTCAAAAATTAGTTTGAAATAAATGTCATAACTCCAGTTACCTAGATCCCAGGATCTCACTACCACTATCACCACCACCACCCCCCAAAAAGTATTCAGGCAATTCATTTCCTCCAGAAGCTAACAACCCTATTGCAACAGCCCTGAGAAAAACAATTTAGTTTAAGTATGGGACAAGGACCAAATTAGCAATCATGAGTATTTCAAAGTCCTTAACAAGGATATTAATAAATATCCTAATGGAGACAACTATATGCAAATAGTTGAATGAAATAATGAAAACAATTCAAGATGTGAAAGTAAAATTTAACACAGAAATAAAAATCAATAAAAAAAAAACGGAAATAAAACTGGACATAAAAACTCAGGATGCCAGCCATAAACCTCAGAGGTAAACCTCATTAGGGATTATAGGACATGGAAGAAAGAATTTCACGTCTTGAGGACAAGGTAGAAGGCAAGACTAGCTCAGTGAAAGAAAATGTCAAATTTGAAAATACCCAAGCATAAAACATCCAGGAATTCCGGGACATTATGGGAAAGTCAAATATATTAACAATAGGTATAGAGAGCAGAGAAGAAACTCAGGTCATAAGCACAGAAATTACTTATAATAACATTATAGAAGAACAGTTTCCCAACCTAAAGAAAGAGATGCCTAACTTGTTACAAGAAGTATACAGAACACTAGGCAGGACTAGAAAAGAAAATCTCTGCAACCCACAATAATCAAAACACTAAATGTACAAAACAAAGAAAGATACAACCAAATCACATATAAAGGCTGGCCCATTAGACTAACACCTGACTTTTCAATTACTGAAGCCTCTGAAAGCCAGAAGTGCCTGTATAAAGTCTGAGAGACCACAGATGCCAGGCCAGAATGTTATGCCCACCAAAACTATCAATCACAATCCACAGGGAAAGAAAAACTTTACACAATAAAATCAAATTTGACCAATTTCTGTCTACCAATCCTGTTCTCAGAAGACAAGAACAAGAAAACCACAAAAGAATAACCACACTCAAGAAAATGCAAGGTATAAATAATCCAAGAACAGTAAATAAAAGGGTGGGGGAAGACCCACATGATCAAAACAAAAAAAAGGAATCAATAAGTACTACATAATAACTCTCAGTATTAATGGTCTCGATTCCCCAATAAAAAGACACTGACTAACATTAATTTAGAAAACTGATTCAAAGAGCTGAGTGGTAGTTGTATATGCCTTTAATCCCAGAATTTGGCAGGTAAAGACAGGCAGATCTCTGTGAGTCTGAGGCTAGACTGGTTCACAAAGAAAGTTCCAGAACAGCCTGGGCTGTTATACAAAGAAACAGTCTTGAAAAATCAAAAAAGGAAAAAGAAAATACATGATTCCATATTTCTGCTGCCTCCAAGAAATACATCTCCCTATAAAGAACAAACATCACCTTAAGGTAGTGGTTCTCAACCATCCTAAAGCTGTGACCTTTAATGCAGTTCCTCATGTTGTGGTTCATTGCTACTTTTTATCTGTAATGTGTAAAAGACACACACGGGGCAGCCTGGCTCCTCACGGTCCAGCCTGCCTGAAGCATCCACAGGCCTGCCCAGAGGTCTGTATGCCAGGTGGGTGGGTGCCATTATTATGAGTGAGTATGTGGTGGAGAAAGGGGAGAGAAAGAGAGGCTACTGTATGGTTCATGCACTGTGGTAAGAGGCAGTTCTGAGAGAGAAAGAGAGGCGGTATGGTTCATGCACTACAGTAACAGGCAGTTCTAAAGTTGCGAGAGTGGTGAGGAAAATGGCTGCTATTGGCAGCCTGCTTGCCTAGGGTCATATCTGGGTCTGTGGTCCTACTGCAGCTCGGGTCTATGTTGACATCCATGACCCACCTGACCACCAAGTGCATGAGAATGCCCAGGGTCTGGGCTACCACATATGGTCATTTTGGTGTCCGAGGGCCATGATGCTGCTGGGGACATGTTAATCTGAGTGGCCTGTGCTTCCGCTGAGGAAGACAGGGAGGAAAATGATGATATCCAGACCCAGGCTACTGGGGGAGGGGACTCGTAGGTCTGGGTCCATGACCCTGCAGCCCCCAGAGTCTGTGTTGATGTCCATCACTTCAGTAACCACAAAGGGTCATGCAGATGACTAAGGTCTTATCAGACACCTAAGTCTATGTTGGTGGCCAAGGGCCATGCTGCCACTGGGTCATGCTAATCTAGATACTCTGTGCTGTCACCAGAAGTCATGATGACATCTGAGCCCAGGCTGTAGCATAGGGACACATATGGGGTTGGGTTGATATATATGGCTTCTGATACTACCAAAGTCCATTCAAATACCTGGGGTCTGCCATCACCTGAGGCCACATGATGGCTCTGAGGGTCTTGCTACAGCCAGGACCATATAGTTTTGAGTGGCCTGCATTGCCATGGTGACATCCAGGCTGAGCTGCAGCTGAGGGCCATGTCTGCATCTGTGGCCCTGCTGCAGCCAGGGTCTGTTTTGATACCTGCGGTTCCTGATATCATCAAAGGTCATGGCAATGCCAGGGGTCTGGGCTGCCACCTGGGACCACATTGGTGCCCAAGGGCCATCCTACTGCTAGAGTGATGCCCATCAGGTGACCTATGCTGCCACCTGAAGCCAAGATGATATCCAAGCACAGACTAACATTAATTTAGAAAACTGATTCAAAGAGCTAAGTGGTAGTTCCATGGTGCTACCACAGTGGGGTCTGTGATGCCTGTGGCCTGTGGTGCCGCCAAAGGTCATTTGGATGCCCAGGATCTATATCATGAGCTGCCACGTTGGGGTGCCACATGGATGGAGCCACCTTTTTGGGGTGACTTCTGCCATGATTTTAGCCGCAGCAGTTTTGTATGTTCCAGGATAGGGGCATGAGGATTAGAAAAGTTAGGTAGGAGGAACAGAGATAAGGAATCACAGACCAATGACCTTATCACATGAACTTTTGAGAAGTTCTCACCCAAATAATGGTAATATTAAAAAGTCAACTCAGGTAAAAAATAAAATATTAAGTTCATTTCAACAGAGGAAGTGTAAACTCATTTACTAGAAACAGTGTTTATCTTGATTCTTAAACACACTTGCAATCAAACAGACTCCTTTAATTTAATAATTAAAAATAATTTCATAATTAAAATAATTGAATTATTTAGATGCTTTACTTTTAAGATATCATAACTAAAACCTGGAAAAGAAGGAAAAGGACTGTAAAGGAGAAACAACCATCATGAAGCACTGTGTTCAGACTGTTCTGCATCAAACATTTCTCGAGGAACTAAATATCTTAGAGATGTTTTAATAAAAGCATTTATAAATATATTAAATCATTTTCTTTTTAATGACATTAAACCCAAATAAAACTATCATAAATTTTATATTTATTACTGCGATATTTAGATTGTTTTCCATCATTTACCAATGCAAATAATTCTGCACTGAACATTCATCTATGCCTTTCAGTGATATACGCAAACAGACAGAGGTGCGCTTCTGGGAGAAGCATTAAAGGATCATCAGAATTTACTTGCACCCTGCCTATAGCATTTGAGAGAATCTGCCTTCTGATAGTCACATTCACACTCTATTACTTCATGCTTTGGTCTTTGTCAGTGAATATATAAGATCATTCTCTAATTTAAATATATATTTTTGTTAAAAGTGAATAATCATATTTATTGTATCTCAACCTTATAAACATGAGTTTTTTCTATAACTTGTTCATTTATAGACTGTCCCACTTGTATTTAAATAATATACTAGATAATGAATTTTCTTGGATTAGAAACCAAAAGTTCCAAGAAAGAATGACACAATTAAAAACTTCTCTACCACCCCGTTTTCGCACTGCCCAGTACTCTTTCTCATCAGTGACCAATCCCATTATCTTTGCACATGTGTTTCCAAAGAAATTGATGCATAAGCATGAAAATATTTGCCTGCGTTTATGCCTGTGTGTTTCCCTTCATCTTCCCTCAACTGATAACTGAATTATACAAATAGTTATACAGTTATACACATTCTTCATTTTTTAAGTAAAATGCTTGTGAAGACTTTTGAGGCTTTCCCCAATTTCATCTGACCGAGTGTAAGCATGCAACAAGCACCATAATTCTCACCAATTAAATACAACCAAGGAGGCTCCAGCTTGGAGCAGGAGGAAACCAGGAGAAATCGGTCTGTTTCTAAGACTTGTTGTTCATAAGCCTCTGCCCTGGAGCTATTTCTTCCCACCAGAAACCTCAGGATGGATAAACAGCCCCTCCCAAAGTGCTGAGAAAAGCAAACAGCAGATGTGCAGCAGGGATCTGAAGACATCCAGAGGGGCACAGCACCGCGCTTGGGGAACTAGACAGCCACAGAATGAAGGATGGTCCAAGCTGAGGCCACATGAGTGCATCTAACAGCTGGCACAGCCAGGCTGGCTGCAAAGCAGAAGCAGAACTCTGAGCCTTCAAGCTGCTAGCCCTCTTTCCAAGTACAAGGTGATGCCAAGTCAAGAACGCAGAGGCTAAACAAGCCAGAAACAGGCTGAGGTGGTGGGTCATGGACATTCACTGAGAAAATCTAAAGAAGCAAAAGATCCTAAAATATAGGCTGGGAGTGAGACACTGAGGGTGGGTGGGGTCGAGTCCCACAACAGCATAGGAACAGAGACATGGCCTCTGGGCATTGTGACTAACCAGGAGAGATTAGTGATTAAACAAGATCTTACCTGTACTCTGCATAGTATAATTAGCTTTGTGCATGTTTAAATTAATTAGGAGATAGTTTTATATGTGCGTTGCTCATAGAATCATTTGCTTCTGTTTGACTCAACTCCCTTCCCTTCTTTTCAGTATCCCTAATCAAGGAGCCCCAAGAATTGCTTAAGAATGGGAATTTCTAAAAACCCAAACCGCCTGTCTAGTTGCGGCCATAAATGGATGTGGTTGCTGTAGAAATATATATTCATTTATCATCTTTCACACATAGAAAAACATTGAGATTCAGAAAATTGCTTGCGTATTATTTTCAATGACTGACTTACAAAATATTGGCACAGGGTGAGACTATTTAGTACTCCCTGTGGGAGGATCCTCCATTGATAACTTTCAGTAGGCTGAGAATTATTATAAGTAGGTACTGTGAAGGCAGATTTAACCAAAGAAGCCTGTGACAAATGATGTACCCCCAGACCCCACTCTTAAGGAATCCAAATCTAGCATGGAAGAGAGAAAGAAATAACTAAGCAAGAGTTTCATTCCAGGACAAAATGTTACGTAATAAAAATAATAACAAGTACCTTATTGGTACAAAAGAAGCAGCCATCAGTGCATCTGAAGTTCTCAGTAAAAGATTCGCAGAGGAAATGACGCTTGAGAAAGATGAATTCAAAGTGGTTTCTAGGGATTATCTTGGTAGAGAGGTAGAGACAGCATTTCTGGCTCTGGGAACACTGCATATAAATGCAGAGTCAAATGAAGGAAAGATCCACTGAGGCAAAGCAGCAAAGAGAAGAGAAGAGATGGCCAATGTCAGGACTGCTAAAGTATTTGATACGTGCACACTACCCAATCCTGATGGATCTGAGTGAGGGGAACTGACCAAATAGCCATCTAAAAGAGCATCGGGGGTCACCACTTTGCAGACACACGTAATGCACAGTTCATGTAAGACCTGAGATAGGATTTTGCAACCCATCCAGTTTTATACACCAAAATCAGGAAGGAATTCCCCCTCCCACCCTTACCATATCCTACTGCTTCCCAACCAAGGGTTCAGAGAGGGGCAAATTTGTCACAGAAGAAGGGTGTCCTGACGAAGCCACTGAACACTCTACCATCCATGGAAAAACACCACGAGAGTCAGTTCAGCTACTAACAGTCCCAGGTTTAAGAAGTCTGCCCCTCAGTATAGAAACGTCCCCCACAAATGGGTTTCACACTACAGGTGAGCTGTACAATGGCTCTATCCTGCCTAATATCCAGTCCTGTCTTTCGCCTCCAGCTGCCTCCCTTTACTGTGCTGGATCTGCTTGTCTCCCTCAATTATGCTGGACTCTCATTTCATAACAACACCTTCTCTACAGCCCTTGTCCTGGTGCTCTTTAGTTTTCACAACACTGCATGGCGTTCATGTTCCTATTTTATCTTTCCTATGAAGTAAACACGGCAGCCGCAGTTTGTGTCTGGAGCACAGGCCTTCCATCTTGACTCCCTGAGATCAGTGTCCTGCTCCTATGTGCTCTCCAGCATAGTGGAAATTTGCCTCAGCTTTTTAACTGGTGACTCAAAGCTTCCTGGAAAGTCTCATTGCTTGTGAGCTTGTTCATATTTAATGTACGTGTGGACTTGGGATGGTTAATTTCAATTGTCAGTTGGGTGGATCAATAAACTACGGCTTTAACGAGGCACGTTTTTAACGTGGGTATTAGGGCTTCGGAGGAGGACGACCGGAGAGGGTAGATTGTTCTGGATGTGAGTGGCACCATCACTTAGGCTCGAGTCACAGAATGAATGAAAGGGAAGGAAAGGAACGAACCAGCTGAACACAGAATTCCCGTCTCTGCTTCTGGATCGTGAGCAAGCAACCTGGAGCATGCACCATAATGGAGTCTGCTTCTGCCGTGCCTCCTGCCATGATGGACCATAGCCCATCAAACCATTAACCAAAATAAGATCCTCCCTGGATTTGATTGTGTCAGGTCACAGCAACAAGTAACTAGCAGGATGTTTAGTGGTTTGTTTGGGGTTGGTTGTTTTGAGACTGAGTCTCATTAAGAAGCTGAAACTGGCATTCGAGTCTTGTGATTCTGCCTGAGCCTCCAGAGAGCTGGGATTACAGGTATATGGAACCACATCTGACTTAACTACTCTTTGTTTATACTCAGGTGAAAATGACCCTTACCTTCAATGCCCTTCTGTCTCTTTAACAGTGCTGCAGTATTTTTGAAGTGCTACATTTGCAGGTAGGATGCCTAAGGAGTAAGTCTCCAGCCTCAGGTGGTTCTTGATACCAATGACTTATTCCCCTCATATTGTCAGTCCAAGCCCATATTTTTGAATGAAGTTGGATAGTCCCTTTCTTGGGATTTGGTATTAAAGTATGCATAGGCCTTAGCATTCCACTGGTCACTTTAACAGACATATATACAAACTTGAAAACTATTTTTAAATATATTTAACTTATATAATTTTATATATTTCTAATGTATACAAGAGGAAAAGCTTTTAAAAAAAACTAGTTTTCTATAATAGGATTATGGGGCAGATAACAAAAATTTTTCCTAAAAATGGATATTAATACACACCAGAATTTTTACTCCTTGCACGATATTTAACTCAAATGAATAACAGAACTGAATCTAAATGCAGGGGTAGTTTTTTAAAATTCTTGAACAAAAAATATTGCCATGAATTCCTTGATCTTGGATTAGGAAACATTTCTTGAATATTACGATGGAAACAAAAACAACAAAAGAATGATAAATTAAATGGCTTGCATTAAATTTAAAGTCTTTTATGCCTTAGAGGACATCCAAAAGTTAAAATACAATGCAGAGAATGAAAACAAAATTTGTAAACCATGTATCTGACAAGAGAGCTGTTTCCAAAATACATGTATCACTCTTATAACTTGACTCTAAAAAACAACCTAATGAAAGTTATCTAAAGACTGTCTGGACAGCTCTTAGTGGCTGTAACAGGCAACAAACACATTTTCATCCATTTGAATTATTCCTCTCACTTGATTGCTGGTCACATGCTTGCCCATCCTTTAGGTGACAGTCCGAAAAAACACGAAGAAGAAGAATAATTCTCTTACTGAATGGACCTCGAATGAGGACAATATGAAAGAACTTGTTTCAAGGACGGAGCAATCTGAGCAGATACACAAATTATAAAATTATCTATAATTATTATTATAGTCGTATGCTGCATTTCACATGCCCTTATGATATGATAGGTATGATAGAGGGACTGCCTGGAGCCAAAACATAAGAGATGGGTAGGAATTAGCCTAGAGAAACAAGATACGGGAAATAATTCCAGCCAGAGAGAACGTATTGTGCCATAATAATATGAATAAAGTCAAGCAGAGTTTGTGGTCAGGAGTGACACTCCTAAGGAGTTCGAACTTTCCAGAAAAAAGAGCTGCACCCAGAGGATAGCTGTGTTACAGAGTGGTACTGCTTGTGGATTCAAGGAAGTGTGGTCCAAGAAGTGAGAAAGGAATCAACGATTTTATTATTTTCCCCAGGGGATGATAAAGACCTGAACAAAGCAGGAACCATGGACCTAAAGACCATGGGGCTGCTGGGATACTCTGAGAGGGTTCTCTGTAGGAGGCTTGTAATGTAAGCATGGAGCTTTGACATTGACCCCCAATGAAAAAAACACAACAGGAGATAGTTTCCCAGCTAAGACTAGCCCTTTCCAGTAAATACTACAAGGGCCATTTTAACTGAGATAAACCTTATGCAATAAAGCACGCATTCCCCCTGTGATAGTTCTATTAATTTCAACTAGTGTACACACCACTACAAACACAGAGCACAGTTTATTCACCTTTAAAAAAAAAATCCCCCTCAGAGCCTTCTTGCCGTCACTTCTCCCTACTCCAGCTCCTTGCAGCTGCTCTTGTCCCTGTCGTTCCACCGCTTCGCTTGTCATTAAACGGAACCCTATAGTGTCTATGTGCTTGTGTACTCTGGAATACGGCTGCTGTCGTCGTCGGAATGAATTTAACATACAGCCAGGACTGCTGCTTGCTTAGCTGGATCCTTTGTTGTGTATTAGGCTTTGGAAAGGGGTGGCAAGGATTCCAGGGGACACTGAAATGAATTATTGGGGAAAAAAGGGTTTATTAGAAGAGTTACTCAGCCATGGACAGACAGACAGTGAGGTAACAGCAAGGCGGGACTCAGGAGAGAGAAACCCGAGCACTTGGGGCCGAGAAGGGAGCCTCTTTGCAGAGTTCAGTGAGGATGGGGGAGGTTTCACAGCAAGAGCCTGGAGCCAGGCTCTCAGATTCCCTGGCAGGAGGCAGGGAAGGGGGTGGGGAGCAGGCTGTGTCACATGCCAATAATCCCTTTGATGTTAACTCACTTCCCAGGTGAGAAATAATGGCGAGGGGATTGTCTGTTCACTCGGGACTCACAGACAATGTATCAGCAGGGTGCCTGTCGGTCTCGTCCGAGCAGGAGAGAGGGCTGCTGCCGGTCTGACAGCCTGCTCAGGGGCTAGATTCTTACACACCGCGTTCTTACACAACTTCCATCCCGTTCTTACGTTCCAGCCTTTTGTTTACGTGTTAAAAGTAAAATCAAAACAAAACCCAGAAAAATGATTTTATGGGACAGAGAGGTGAACGGTTGGTGGACCGCTTGTCCAACTTCGGAGCTGAACAAGGACGAAATGGGGGCGGGGCTTCCCCTGCTCTAGGCCTCTAGTGCAGAAGCTGGCACTTGCGGCAGCTCGTTGGGAGGCTGTAATTGAGTCCACGTGGTGTGCATGCCGGACAAGATTCTGGGGAGCCAGAAGAGCATGCAGAGTCAAGAGGACTACGGATAGATGCTCTTCCTGATCAATTATTGGTAGTTAAATCAAATTTCTGACAATTCTTAGAAAAATGTAATGTGGTATATTTTTGGCCCCAAATTCTTAGCCCTAGTGCTACATTCAAAGTACTGCTGGTTGAACGTGTTAGGGAAGTGGGTTGTGTTCTGTGCTTTGACGAATAACTCACCCAACCTCAGCTCAACAGCAAGGCAGGTGGCTAAGAGGTTTGCAGACTTTGGCCTACAATAACAATGAGGTTGCCTTTGAAGGTTTTTTTGTTTTTTGAGGGTTTTTCTTTTTTTGTCGTTTCTGTTGTTGCTTGTTTATTTTTGTAAGATGGAATTAAGCATTTCTAACTAAATAAGGTGATACTTGAACCTTAGGCATATGTAGTATATTTTGTATTTAGACTCCATACTTAACAGCTGTGGACTTTTTCTAACATGTGACTGCATTTATTGACCTGGACATTGCAGAGCTTTTACTAAGCATTACCGTTAGTAAAACAGAGCTAGACTAAGCCCAGGCCGTGCGATGGCTAGTGTTTGAGTCTACAAAGGAAAAAAAAAAAACCAAAAGCACTGCTACAACCTCAGCCCGCGTGATATAGGAAGATGTGGAAGAATTCTTCCTAGAAAAAGCTCTTCTCTGGGAGAAAACTGTATGAGATCAGACAAATGGCCCTTGTGCTGGTTATGGTTAGTTGGGGTTTGTTTTGTTTTTGTCAGTTTGACACAAACTAGAGACTTCTGGTAAGAAAGAACCTCAATTAAAGAATTACTTCCATCAAATTGGCTTCTGAGCAGGTCAGTGTGGCATTTTCCTGACCACTGCTTGGTCTGGGAGGCCCCGTCTACTGTGGGCTGTGCCAACCAGGGGCAGATGGCCTGGTTGTTGTATTAAAAGAAAGCTGAGCAGCCATGAGGAACCAGCTGGTAAACAGTGATAGGAACTTAACAACCAGTACTCCTCCATGGTCTCTGCTTCAGTTCCTGCCTCGAGGTTCCTGCTCTGAGTTCCAGCCTTGGAATTCATTAGTGATGGCTGTTACCCATAAGCCAAATAAACCTTTTTCTCCTGGAAGTGCCTTTTGGTCAGTGTTTTATCACAGCAAAAAAGAGCAAACTAGAGCAGAAACTGATCGTGAGGGTAGAGAATTGAGGTAGTGAACCTTGTTGGTTTCTGTGGGATGGCATGAGTAACGTCATGGAGCTGTTCGGAGCTGCAGACTAGAGAAGCTATTGACTTCTCAGAATTTACTGGGCCTTTAGGGGAGCTTAGGGGATAAGAATGTTGAGAAAGATGAAGGCCTGGCTTGTGTGGGATTGTAATGCTTCCTTTCAGAGGGAAGCAAAGGCTCTATCAGAGTTGTTTGTGTGATCTTTTGTTTTGGAAAAAAAAAATCTGCGAGTTCTGGACCGTGAGGAATCAGCTGTGATTAGTAAGAGGTCAAAATCACTGAAGTGAAAATTTCTGGGACGTATTTCCCCAGGGTCAGCACATAAAAGATGGTCCCAAGGAAGTCAAGGGTGCATCTAAGGCTGGACGCTGAACTCAACAGTGTGTCAGTTCCCCATGTGGTACTGATTCTGCAGCATTGAGGGGTCATTGAGAGCATGGAGGTCGGTGAGGCTTGACAATGTGAGGGATCTGAAGGGGCCGTTGCTGCAGGTGCAACCTCAGTTGCAGTAGAGTTCCCTGAATGGAAGGGGTTGTGGAGGGAAGCCGAGGCTTAGCACCAGGAGAGTCCACTGGTAAAAGTGGCACTGGAGGTCCCAGCATATTAGAGAGGCTAGGACAATGGGACAACCAGCATAGCCGCAGATATATAGAGAAGCCAGCTTGAGCCAACTAGAAAAGTTGTATTCCTAAATAGCAGAACCAGAGAGGTGGGCCAATCCAAGTCCTTTAAAGCTCAACAGGTCATGAATGAGTTCCAGAGTTGGATACCGAACCATGTATACTGTTAGAGTTTGATTTGACTTGGATCTGAATATGTCTGTAGCCTAGTTGGAATAAGAAGGTATGTAATTTATTTTTATTTTAGAGAAATCTTGAACTTTTATTTTTTGAGGCAGGATCTCACTATGTAGCTCTGGCTGTCTTGAAACTCACTATGAAGACCAGGATGGGCTTGAGATCTTGAACTTTTAAACTATCAAAAATGTTCAAAGACTGTGTGACTTTTAAGGTTGCACTGTAGTCTATACTGTGGTATTAATTAAGATCTTGAGGACAAGATAATGATACGTTTGTGTGTCACCATGACAAGGGGTCCATTGTACTGATTAGTTTAGTCAAAAAACTAGAGTCACCTGGGAAAAGAGTGCCTCATTTGGGAAAATATCTCTGTCCAATGGCCTATGAGCATGTCTATTTGGCATTCCCTTGATGTAGGAAGGCCAGATTCACTGTGAGTGGTGCCTCCCCTGGACTGGTGTTTCTAGATAGCACAGGGAAAGCAGGCTGAGCAATCCACGGAGGCCAAGACAGGAAGTAGCATTCTTGCATGAGCACTTTGGTTCCTCCTTTGGCATCTGTTAATGTTGGACTGTAACTTTTAAATTTAATAAACTTTTTCCTCCTCATGTTGCTTTGGGTCAGTGTTTGATCCCAACAGAAAGCAAACCTCTTTCAGGAATGTGATAAGACTAAGGTACCAAGAAGAAAGGAGAAGGTCTAAAGAACAGTCTGTCAAAATCCTTCCAAGGTAGAAAATCACACCCTATCATTTCCCATTGGAGAGGCGCGTGCTCCTCCCCTGTCCTTCAGCAATCCCTGAAAATACTGCCTTCTTTTCTGTTTTGCTTAAAAAAGTGAGAGATTTATTTGTGTGTTTTGTACACAGTGTTCTGCCTGCATGTATGCCTGCAGGCCAGAAGATAGCACCAAATCTCATTACGGATGGTTGTGTACCACAAGGTGGCTGCTGGGAATTGAACTCAGGACCTCTGGAGGAATAGCCAGTGCTCTTAACTGCTGAGCCATCTCTCTAGCCCCTGTCCCATTTTGCTTTTGGAAATAGGATCTCATTCTGTAATATAGGTTGGCCTCAAATTCACAATCCTCCTGCCTCATCCTCCCAACTGTAAATCAATACGCCAGCTTTTAAGAGGTATAAACCAACAGGCCTTCTTAATACATTATATGAAGATCTCTGATTTATCAGCCCACCTAGGACTCACACAGCTTTGGATTTGTCCTAATATTAACACTTTAATCCAGCAAGCAAAGGACTAGAAGAGAAATTGCCTTGGTTAGGGTTTCTATTGCTGCAATAAAACACCATGACCAAAAGCAACATGAGGAGGATAGGGAGTTGTTTCTGCTTAGAGTTCACACCACAGTCTATCACTCAAACAGAGCAAGAAGCAGAGGTAAGAGCAGAGCAAGAAGCAAATGCCATGGAGGAGGCCTCTTAACTGGCTTTCTCCACATTGCTTGCTCAGCCTGATTTCTTCTAGCAACCAGCATCGCCAGTTCAAGGATGGCACCACTCATACTGAGTCTGATCCACCCACATCAACCACCAATTAAGAAAATTCACAGGCCAATCTGATGGAGGCATTTTCTCAATTGAGGCTCCCTCTTCCAAAATGACTCTAGCTTGTATCAAGTTGATATAACACTAGCCAGCACAGAGATGTAGTGAAGATAAAGTATGATTCAAGATTAATACGCAAGCGAGTTAGTCTTTGGAGCTTCTGCTTTGTAAGCATTGGCTGGAGGAAGCTAAACATTTGGGTGATGTTGATTGGTTGATTCTTGAGAGAACTGTTGTAGTTGAAGGACAAGAAAGGTGTTATATTTCCATCCACCCCAAATTTCTTATCTTGAAGAAGTAAGTGTGGGTGTTACAGAAAAAGCTGATGAAGGCTAACCTAAGAGAAAACTGAAATTCAGGAATAGTTCTCTGCATCTCCCTGTAAATTGTGAATGAGGAACACCTAGCTCCCTAAGCTGTAGGTAGAAGGGAAGGAAGTTGTTACTGTCCCGATTTACAGGAGCAGAAAACTACAGAGCTGGGCTCCTCATGACACCAACTCAAGATCCCTCCAGAGTCTCAGCACTACCCACTGGTCAATAGTCCTCACAAGTCCCTGAGGGAGGAAAGAGCTGATCCCTTCTGCCTTGCCCACTCTCCTCCAGAAGTGCCGAAGGGAGAACAGCTTCCTGTATGAAGTAGCTGCTTTGGCCAGTGTCTCCTCACTGTAACAATACCGAAGGCAATTAAATCTTGAAAAAAAAAAGTCTCTTGGGCTCATGGTTTCAGAGGGCTGTTGGATTTGTCTTCTCATTCCAAGGCTGCTTGGTGTCCTTGTTTTAGGCTTGGAGAGGGGCAGCATTCCATGGCTAAAGCTCTTAACAGAGCAAAAGTGACCTCTCATGAGAAGGAATTGAGAAAAAGGGACGAGAAGCCTCTTGTTTGTTTCCTTTGAGGACACAGCTCTAATAACCAGAGGGCCTCCCACCAAGTTCTATATCTCAAGTTTTCCACCTCCCAACAGCACCCAGGTGACCAAGACTTTAATACATGAGACTCTGGGGCACATTCTGAGTTTAAGATATAGCAACACCCCAAAAGGAAACTGAGGACTCTGGTGTGTAGTAGCCTCACAGAACTGCCTGGGACAGGTATTTTCTTTTCTTTAATACTTCATTATTAGTATCATTCTGTAGTGTTGCCTTATATGTTGGTAGCAAAGTTGAACGGCTTCCTTTTGCTTGACACTGATCACGCTTCTTGAGAAGAACTTGGAGAAACATGTGTGACAAATTTAAGAATGAATATGACCTAAGTGAGGGTGCAGTCCATCACTGATAGAAATGGAAGCCAGCTTGTTGTTCCTACTTCCTGTCCTTCCGTGAAGCGGTAGAAGGCATGTACTCATGTGTTATTTAAATGAATCATTCCTATGACACGAATCTGAACATGTTGCCAATTCTTGTTGATCTAATCCTCAGAGACTGCCAGAGAGAGCAGCTACCGACAGCCTTAGGTTGGACTTGAGCCGATATGCCCCCTGACACTATGTCCCCCCCTTCTGTACCTCCCACTACCGTACCTCCACACACATACACACGGAGCTTACTCCGAAGATAAATACCATGTTGGAGTCATTGGGAATGAGAGGTATAAAGAAACATAAAGGAGATTTAGTGAGCCATCTCCCACCCTGCAAACTCCACAAGTTTCAGAACTGAACACCCATTATTTTAAATATGATTGTCCCTGGACAGGAGCCAGAGCACCCAAGACTCATTCTGTGGAGCACCATTAAATGCATGAGAATCAAAAGGAGGTAATTTCCCAGCTATAATCAGACCTTCATTACGAGCCAGCTCTGGGGGGTAATTAGCCTCTTCCTCACAATCGTTTCCTCTCCTTACATCATCCCACCTTACATCTTTCTTATGACTTGCCCTCCAGGAATCACAGCGCCTAGCATCCCCTCCCTCATCACCACTGATCTCTGCACTTCCGTGTTTCTCTACTGGAGATAACAGCCATGATTTCCATCTGTCCTTTTCAAGTAGTCCTCCGGAGCACCAACTGCTCAAGGATACTCTTCCGCTTCTAGTCCCTGCGTGCTAATGGATGTAAATCTGTAAGCAGGTTTTGGAAAGCATTAGAAGGAAAAGGATATGTCATTTGTTGGCGTGTCGGGGAGGGAGAAGATACAGAGGTTCAATGGCAAAGCCATCCAGTCAGCTGCTCAGAATCCCTCCTTGGATGCCACCACCTTAATGGGGTCCACATGTTCCAAGAGCTACATCTCAGCAAATGAGGAATAAAAAGTGGTTTTGACAGTTTTCCACGGTGTATAAAGCTCAAGGAAAATAGCTTATACTAATAAATCTCACACCCACACAAAAATGGTTATAAAATCAAAATTCCTGCTCACTATTTTCGTTCAGTAAGAAAGGGGAATGTCTGAATATACCCATGTTTCCATCAGCTATCAAAACATTTGATCATCTTAAGAGAATTCATCTAGAAAGACAAAGGGTAAAATATTATTCATTCATTGCGGCTAGAGAGAAGGCTCAGCGCTTCAGAAATTTGGGATTCATCAGTGACTAGTAAACGGGGGGGGGGGGGGGGGGGGAATGACTCAGCAGTTAAGTGTGCTTGCCAGTCCTACAGAAGACCTGGACTCAGTCCCCAGCACCCACATGGTAATCAAATGTAGTTCCAATCGCAGGAGGTCTAATGCCCTTTCCTGTCCTCTGTAGGCTTCTGCACAAGGTGGTCTATGTATATATTCCCAGGCACACACGCATACACATAAAATTAATAAATCGAAAAAACTATTTGAAAATACTGTTAATGCTGGGCCTCTCAGAGGCAGCCTTTCAGGCTCCTTACAGAGCAGAACAGGCATCTACACCCTGGCAAGCTCTCCAAGTGAGAGCATGCCTGCCAAAGCCTGAGAGCCACTTGTCTTAATGGGCACGGCGCTGGAAGGAGCTGCACAGAACATCCATTCATGGAAAAAACAGCAGTGCATCCATCGTCTGCTAGAACATGGACAAAAACGAAGTCCTCTTCCGGAAGCTGCTCCCTTCACTAGGAGAGAAAGTGTGGCGAGGTCTTCAGTGCAGTGACAGGCCTTCTACTTGCTTATTGTTAGAAACCTGGTGAAAATCCGGGTTGAGCTTGAAGAAAGTGAAAAAGAAAAAGGGAAAGTGAAGAAAGGCTTCCCATGGAGATAAAAAAGACGTCTATGCTGGTCCGATCCCAGTTACCGCAAGAGATCCTTATAGAGGGACAAGGTTTACCTTGGATCATAGATTCAGGTTTCAGTCTGTGTTTAGTTGTCCCTAAGGCTTTGGGGACTGTGGTGGTGGCATATCACATGGAAATTCATGGTAGATCGAAACTGTACACTTCACAACCAAAGTGTGAACAAAGAGTGAGGAGAAGGCCAGGGTCCTCACAATGTCTTCGAAGGGCACACCTCCGATAACGTTTGCACCACCTGACAACAGCTATTCAAGTTCAAGACTAAGGCCTGCACACATGGACTTTTCGAGACACTTATGAGCCAGTCTGTACCGGAAAAATATGAACAGTCAGGTAGACACAATATGGGGGTGTTTATAGCAAGGTTAGATTGGTGGCTACTTAAGTATCCCTCTACAGAGAACTGATTAAGCCATTCAAATTGAAGTTGGCAGGTATATTTTCATTGTGTTGTCTAACCTATGGATTTGTTCTGTTATGGTTTGAATTTGAAATGGCCCCCAGGGGAATCATCTGTTTGGCACTCATTCCTCACTAATGACACCCTGCTGGGAGGTTATGGACCATTTGGGACATGGTGATAGCTGGCAGAGGCAAGAGGGTCACTTCGGGGCATGCTTTAGAACATAGTGCTTTGATTTCAGGTGCTGTTCTCTGCTTCCTGGTTGGTCACGGTGGTCACATGCTCCCGCCACACCTATGCTTCCTCGGCTGTGACAAGACTTTACTTTCTGGAACTATCAACCAAAATAAATCTTTGCTCCCTCAAGTGGTTTCTGTTAGGTATTTTGTTCACAGCTGCGCAAAGGTAATGACTTCACTGTCTTCAGACTAAATATTAAACAGCCTAAAGTAAATTTGCACTGACTGGACCAAAGGGAGGGCTCTGAACCACCTTCCCCCCCCCTCCTCTCTCTCTCTCTCTCTCTCTCTCTCTCTCTCTCTCTCTCTCTCTCTCTCTCAGTGCCTTCTTCCGGGGCTCTGGTCAACCTGGGTGTAGGAAGCTATGAAAGCACCTGTGGTAAAAGAAAATAGAACACTGTGGAGAAATCCCCATACTGCTCTATTAAGTTGAAGGAAACTTTTCAAGACCTAGGAAGAAAAGAGATCGGAGGGCTGTCTACAAGGTTAGCTTCCCAGATCTCTCAGTCCAATAAGTGGACAAAGGCAGAGACTTGTGATCTGCCATTCATGGGATGAGCTGTGCAGGCGCCAGGCTCTTGTCAGTTTCTCCTGAGAAATAAAGGGAACGGGTCCAATGGCAGTGAAGTGGCCGGTGCGGTGCCACCCGAATTCACAAGGAAACACAAGTCCATTTTGTTTTTTATCTGAAGAATGCGAAATGCATGGAATTACAGCGCACACTACATTCGAGGATTTCTCATAGCATAATTCTTTGGAGACTGATAATATACATTAATTTGTGGGTTTTTTTTTTGTTTGTGTATGTGTTCAAAGAGTCAGGACTCCAGCATCCTAAATACATGTTCTAACACTGAATTAAACACTAAACTTTGGCTTCATTTTTACTGTTGAGTAATAGTCCCTGATAGAGATATACTATGTTATAAAAGGACATACAACTGTTCACAATTAAGGCCTTTTAATATAATAATACTGTGAACATTCACATGCAAGGTTTGTATAAGTCTTCACTTCTCTGGGATAAATGACAAGAATGTAGTTGCTAGGTCACATGGCTATTGCAAGGGTGGCTGATGGGAAACTGCCAAGCTGCTTTCCAGAATGTCTGCAAAAGTTTCCCCTACCAATTTTAAGGAAAGGGGTATGGTTTCTATTTTATGGGCTCTTGCTTATGTTAGAGCATCTTTTTATTGCTTCATATGTATGATAAGCTGACAAGGCAAAGTATGCTTGTGTCAAGATAGATCTTTCTTGAAATTGTGTGTGATTGCATCTAGCATCTTCTTAGATTCTTAATTTTAAAGAGATCTGGTCCTAGCTTTAATTTTGTTCCTTTGCACACAACCAGTGTGTTCTATTGAGATACTATATGCAATATTTTCTTTCTTTTGCTTAAATAAAAATATTGCTAGATATGCTTTCAACATCTGTCTTCGACCGTGTCCCACGACACCTTCTGTTTTCAGGCCTTGTCTTATACTTTGGTTACTGTTTCTGTGCCGGGCACTACCACTCCACCCCTCCTGTACCACATCCCTACTCTTTCCCTGTGCATCCTGGCTCTCTTTACTCTGGGGGAAATGTCTCAACTCTTTGCTTTGTATCGGTGGCCTTCTTGTCCACAATGTCAGCCCAGCTTTGACCACTTTTAACCAGATTTAAATTCTTCAATTTCAATTGCATTTCAAACTTCCCGTCTCTCACCCAGCCTTCCTTGCACATCATCCTGACATCCTCATCTCTCGCCGCATCCCTCTGAAACCGCTTCAAAGACCACGACTTTTCATGTTGAAAGTTATTGAAAGCTTCTTTTTCAAACTATTGAAAACAAATCACTTTCAAAAGCATTCTTCATGCTGAAATTTCAAAGTGGTATTTCTTTTTCTTGTGCTGCACGATTAAATTGTTTTTAATTGAGAGAAAGTTAACGTAACACAATATTCACTAAATTATCCCTTTTCATTGCGCCATTCGGTGGCTGTCAGCCCATTTACAGTTCTGTATAATTTCTCCGGCCACTGCTGAGCTTCGAACCATTGCCACCCCAAAAGAAACCCTTCACTGGTTAAGCACCTGCTTTTCACTCCTCCAGCAAACTGCTCTCTGTCTCTGTAGATTCATTTGTTCTGGTTGTTTCATATAAATTCCATCATTTAATACGTAGTTGATTGTGTTTGGCTTTTCTTCAATGAAAATGTTTTGCAGTATTTTTATAAGAGACATGATTCTGAGTGTAGTTTTATGGTCACAAGAAAATTGAACTGAATATGTGAGACTTCTCCTAGACAGACCTCACTCTTATCCACGAGGGAAAACTTCCAGTACGCCAGTGGAAGCTTGAAATTAGTCACAGAAGTACAATGTCTCACTATGCGCTATGCAAGCTTTTCTCTACACGTAAAGGTAAGCCTCAGTTACAAGGAGAAATTTACAGCTCCTCGTTAGCATGTTAAAATAGCCAGCATCACTGCTCTCATGCATTGCAGCTGTTATCAAGTTAAATAAGGGTTATTTCAGCCCAAGCACTGTAATAACGTGATGTTTGCTCTGATACAGACGTGATTCTAAGTGACTAACACAAAGGGAGCATGTGCAGCGTGGATATGCTGAACAGAGGAATGGTTTGCCTCCTACGCAAGACAGAGAGGGGACCCCCTGTTCTCCCTGCTCCCCTTGCATATAGCCAGCCCTGCTAACAGCATCCAGCACCCGCGTGGTGTATTTACTACAACTGCTGCACCTACACTGGCATATTTTTTTTTATCATCCAGGACTCCCAGTTTCTGTAAGCCCTCCCTTTGGGGGGTGAACTTTATATGGGTTTCGACATGTATGTAAAGATATGTATCATTGCAGTATTCAACAGAGACACTTGCTGTTCTAAGGACCTCTATGCTATGCCTGATATGATATAATCCTTTGGTTTCATTATTGAAACAGACTCTTACTATGTAGCCCAGGCTGGCTTAGAACTCACTATGTAGAGCCAATAGCTTCAAACCCACAGAGATCCACTTGCTCCTGCCTCCCACATGCCAGAAAAGTCCAAGCCACTATGACCAGCATTGTGTGATCTTTTTGAACATAAAGTTTTTGGGCTATCATTAGTCTCCACCACATAGATTAATCTGGTCCCAATATTTGTCAAGAGATAGAAGAAGGGTCACCTGGTTGCTATTTGCTTGGCAGTGGGAGATACACCTTTGCTACCCTGCAGTCGTCGGGTCCACAGGTTCCACAGGGGTCCAGGGCTCATCCTAATCTCCCACTCTGCTTCTCTCAACTGTACTGTCTGACTCAAAAGCACACCTTGCTTTCAGAAAAGAAAAATTAAAGTGAGTTTTGTTTTGTTTTTACCAACTTAAGTAAGTATTTTGTAAAACAGCTTTGAAGATGGGCTTCTTCTGAAAAGGCAGAAAACAACAACAACCAAAAAGATGCTTTTACAAGAAACATACTGTGTTTGTGTTTGAGATGGTTTTCTTCAAGTGGAAGGCAGAACAGTATGGGGCTTGAAATGGAGGCTCAGGGACTAGCAGCCTGGGTTACGTTTTATTCTGTCATTTAGAGAAATAACACAGGCAAATTCTTCAACTGTTGTGTACATTACAGGGGAAAATAATAACACCTCACCACGTCGTCCTGAGAATTAAATGAATGGACATTCATTTGTTAGCAATCAACACAGCACTTGGAACTACCTACATGGGCTGGGGAGGCAGCTCTATTGTCAAGCACTTGGTAAGCATGTGAAAGGCCCTAGATTCAATTCTCCAGATCCAGGAGGGGAAAAACAGAACAAAACACTACAGGGGTCATAGAAGAAAGGATGGGAAATATTAAATTTAAGCATATTTTTTCAACTAAATTCTAAAACAATTGTGTTCAATATTTTATGGCAATTCAGAGAGTCATTTTCTTTTTTAGATTTTTTTTTACTTTCAACATTTAATACACAAAAGTAGTAGCAACCTGTGTCTAATTTCTTTCTTTTAAACACTAAATCTGTTTCTAATCTTTCTCCTTCTACTCTCAGAAGAAGAGTGCCCAATACTTGCCAAAGCTACTTGCCCAATAGTACTTGGGTGCTATATCAATTCCACCATGCTCCAGAGACTGCTGGTTCATTTCCCGGCAGCCCAGACCCGAATAATAACACAGAAACTACATCAATTACAACACTATTTGGCTAATTTAGCTTATGCATAATTCTAGCTAGCTCTTATATATTAAATTAACCCATTTCTGTTATTCTGTGAATCATCCCAAGACTGTGGCCTGCTGGTAAGGTTCTGTTTTGCCGTCTTTCTCCTTCAGCGTCTACATGGCGTCTCTCTGACTCTGCCTACTTTCTCTCTATATCTCTGTTCAGATTTTCCACCTGGCTTTACTCTACTAAGCCATTGACCAAAACAGCTTCTTTAATAACCAATGGTAATAAAACATATTCATAGCACAGAGGGGAATCTCACATCATCTATGTAACCTCAGCAGAAAGGTTTCTGCCTCTCCAGAGGAGGCAGATCTCTGTGAGTTTGAGGCCAAACTAGTCTACAAAATGAGTAATTGAGTTCCAAGATAGGCTCCAAAGCTACACAGAGAAACCCTGTCTCAATATATACATATATATATGTATATATATATATATGTATGTATGTATATGTTCCTCTCTTTCTGAACCCTCCACACCCCCACAGATGAGAAGCAGGGAGATCAGTCCCAAAGCTCCTGGTGATACTAGAAGATACAAAGAGGCCTTGGAAGGACTGAGTTTGCCTTCCACCCTGTGAGGCAAACTCAATTTACTTTCCAGTTGAGCGAGGTCCTTGGCAAGTGTCACCGAAGGAATAAACACACTGAAGAAGCTGAATTTATTCCTTAATGGCAATACAGACACATTTGTGCAAGAAGTCATCATGCATGTCTTTAAAGGAAAATTGTTTTCCAGGAGAAAAGTTGACAATACTTGGAAATAAAAGACTTTCTAAAACTATTCTGGGAGAGTCCAAGCAGGCTGTAAGGATGATAGATACCCCACATATTACAGAATATGAAGTTCAAAGGTTATGGATGCTTTTAGGGTTTGCTCTCTAGGAAGGGATCCCTGCCTTCCACACTAGATACAAATCTTCTATTGACAGCAGGGAAAGTGACTGGGAAGGAATGCTTTCCCTATCTGGGATCTTCAAAGATAAAAATAGAAAAACATTAAATGGTATATTAAAAAAAAGGACAAGTTCTGTGTGATGACCTAATATGGTCCCTTTTCTTACCCCATCAATAGCTTGGCAGGCTGATCAACCTGGCCTTGATTTTATAAGCGGTCAAGTCTCTGAGCTTGCATGTGTCTTAGTTGCTGCTCATATAGAATTATCTAATTCAGAAAATTAATGTAGAGAGTTAAGTAATAAAGTTGCCCAGGGACCATATTTTTGTAACAGTACTATGCAGAGAGCTATAGAATTGAATACAGCTTTCTTGTTCTCTTAATGTTTCTATTTCTATGTTATGTAATCTCTCAAATTCCTGTTTCTTTTTCAGTGTGTGGTACATAGGCCATAATTATTAGTTGATTAGGTTAGTAAGTAAATAAGATGAGACTATCAGTTTTACCTACCAATAAAGAATTTGACAAGGAGCATCTCAAAAGGATGAAGAATACAATATAGTGAAAAGCATTATATTGTTATTAATATCAATAATAATATAGATCAGTTAAATTTGCAAATTCATTTTTGGTGCAACAAATGAAGTCTCAAAATCTAAGGAAGCATTTCCTGTAGGACATTCAGAAAGCTACAGTGTTAAACCTTTTACCACAAAAAATCTGTATGTATTAAGAACATGTATTGAAATATGATAGCTTTCTCCAAGATAGTATTTTTAGGTTTGTATTACAAGTAGCAATTTAAAAGGCTGGACAAAGTGGACTGAAAGATGAGCAAGCTGACAGAAGGGGGACTGAAAAAGACTATTAAAACCCTATTCAGTGAGCAGATTATGTAATTTAGACACACGGATTCCACTCCCAGGAAACCCTGTGGCTATCATTTTATTGCGGTGTTTTGCAACAACTGATATCAATAGGGATGACAAAGATCACTTAATTGTTGTGAGAATACTCTAGCTAAAGGGCAAAAGAATAATTAGGGTACCTCTTCAGCATAATTTTCATTTAAAAATTCTTCTTCCATCATGTGGGTCTTGGAAGAATAATGCTCAACTTGTGCTTCACACAATTCCTTGTCATTTCCCCAGGGGTCAGGTTTTCTCTGCCTTAAAGGTTGGTAATAAGCAAGGCTACTGACAAGCCAACAAGCCCTTCTAAACCTCCCACAAGGGCGTTCCAGCTTAGAGATTCTTGAAGAACAGTCTTTAGGATCCTTCTTAAGTGTCCATTTGTAAATTCTTGTGGATAATGGATTGATGGCTCCAGAGAGACTCACCACCCAATGTTCTGTTTGTAGTTTCCTAACATATTAAATATGACTAGAGTTTGGTATTCACAGACTAACGCCAACAAGCTCATTGACTTTATTAAAAATTCTAGATCAGCATTCTTTTAGAAATATGGCTGTTATCCAGGCTTCTGACTCTCCTAAGGCCCTATATTCATGCACACACAGATAGCAAAATGTCCAGTTGGGAAGGGTAGAAGTGTGTTATTAGTTTGTCATTTTTGCTGCTTTGAATCAGTTGTAATTTTTAAATGCGGCTAGTTTTACTTTTGTAAATCACTCTTTAATCTGTCACTAATACATTGGTTGTCCTTAAAACATAGGCTGGCTGGTAGAACGGTGAGACACATTTGCCTCAAACAGTATTTCTGACAAGCTTTCCAGTGACTGAGCTTCAGCACGCACTAAGTTCATACATAATTCATTCCTTCTCTTCAAGATTTATTTATTTATTATTTATGGGCCTGCATGAGTTTATGTACAGCATGTGTATTAAGATGACTTTGAAGGCCACAAAAGGGTTCTTGGATGCTCTGGAACTAGAGTTACAGACAGTAGTGAACTACCAGTTGTGGGTGCTGGAAGGCAAACTCAAGTACTCTGGAAGAGCATCAAGTGCTCTTATGTGCTGAGCCATCACTCCAGTCCCCAGGACTCATTCTTTATCATGGAAACACAAGCAGAAACCAGTCCCTGCCTCATTTTTTACACCGCCTGTGCGCCTACATAGCTTGTACTCTCAAGATAACTGTGAAGTAGATGTTAGAGTTTTTGAAACTATGAAGAGTATAATTCATAACAGAAAGCATAGACAGTATTCATTTTAGTCCATCCTGGAAGTAATAATTATTTTCTCATTAAATGAAACGTTTTGAAAAATGTATATGTTTATTTTCATGTGCGCGTGTGCGTATCTTCCTGAGTTTCTCTGCACCTCACACATGTAGGTACCCCTGGTGGCCAGAGGGCATCAGATATCCCAGAACTGGAATTGCAGAAGGTTGTGAGACACCTAGTGTGGATGCTGGGAATGGGACTCAGGACCTGCACAAGAGCAGTAAGGCTTAACCACGATGCCATCTCTCTAGCTCATGATAAACAATTCTTACTTGTTTCTTCTAAGTTTAGTTCTGTAGTTTATCATTCTTCAATTCTTGGCTATCCCCAAATTATCTTTTGTTTTAAAACAAGTAGTGGTAGGGTGTCTAGGGGTTTCTGCTCCTCAAAAAGCTGGGGTTTCCATACGGGAGAGAAGCGACTTTAGAAAGGGACGGGGAGAGTCATAAATGGGTAGCACTCTAAATCACCAAAGTCATATTGTTCTCCAGAATGAATCATCCTGTGCAGATGCCGGATAGCTAAAGCAGTGCTGTACATGGAGACCCATCCAAAATATTTCTGCCCACGAACTTCGTAAACACGTTGTCAACAAGCGTGCATGCATAGCTGTTTTCCCTGCAGAGGGAATCTCCCAACTCCTCTGGCTGCTCATCTGACTCGGCGGAGAGTTCACTTCTGAATAATCTTAATCAGAACAAGCTTCTCTGTTGGCCAAGGGAGCATAGGAATTTTCGTTCCTCGGAAGAAGCTGTTCTGCCCTCGGCACAGGATGCTCCCAGCAGCTCGCTCCCCACCTCAGAGGTCCACTTTTAATGCTTTGCTGCTGTTCCAGACTGAGTCACGGGCATATTTTCCGGTGTTCTTGTTCTTGCCCGCTGTCTTCTGTTGCAGCATGCCGCCTTCTGCCTTAGCTTCCCCTTCCAGCCTTCCCCCTTCTTTTTGATATTTTAAACAAAACAAAACATGGTTTTTTTTTATTATTTAAAGCCTTCGATTCAGCCTTATGCTACCTCGAAATTTTTCCATAAATAGTCCATTTAATGGTTTAATCAATTTTTATGCCTTCAGTAACAGATCTGTTTTGTGGGCAGAGCTTCCTGTCCATTTGTTTCTAGTTCAGCCCTGACACCAAGCTTGAGAATCACTCAGTCCTACAGCTGGTTCTCTGGTACTATGAATCACAAGCATGTAAAAAAACTCCATCTACTAAGGTTTAGATGTAGCGTGAGGACTTCACTGAAGGTTCACTGCTGGGTGCCTGCTCCCCACTGTGGCAGTCTTGGGAGGCAGTGGATTCCTTTAAAAGGAAGGGCACAGAGGAAGGTGATGGGGTCACTCAGGCCCCACTCTGGGACGGAAGTAATGAAGTTCTCACAGGAGCTCAATGCTCCCTACAAGAACAGAATGTTATCAAAAGAGCAAGGTGGCTTCTGAATCAGCGTAGCTGTCTGCCTTACCATAGGATATTTGCATCACTTACCATATGAAATGTGAGCTCACCTCTCATGAAGCAGGTAGGAGAAAGGTACAGTCTCTTCCCACAACCGTCTCTTCATGGAGACACAGCAGTTTAGAACTGATGAGAAAAATCAAAAACAAACAATCATGCAACTGTCACTTCCAAGGCACCAACATGTGAGACACATATTTGCACTTACCAGGCACATTAAGTGTTTGTTTTACTATTTGCACACTTTTTGGCACCGTGTCTGAAGATTGTATCTTGCTGAAGAACAGCATCTGTTTCATGAGTAGAATCCCTGTATTCACAAGGGACCTCATGTCTGGATGAGTCTGACAGTAAATGGACGAGCCACCTCAACCTATGGTTGATTCTCTACTATGTGAATTAGAGGCCGAGGCAGGGAAAAAACATATGAGGGTCTCTGTTTTGCTTATTTGTGTGCTAAGTCAACAGAAGGAGCAGAAGATACTGTGTGTACTGTGTCTCTTCATGTAAACCGCTACAGATTTCTAGTAATGGAGAGTAAAAGAGCCCTGAGAGTTGCCTGTGCTCTGAGTTTTACCTGTGTATCTGTTGGAGAAAGTCTCCATTTTTATAGAATATAAATGTCTCCTTAATTCAGGGAAAACTGACAAAGAGTGGGTGAATATTCCAACTGAATCCAAGAGAGCCAAGTAAGAAGTGCCTATCAGGAAGAGAACTGACTGACTGCATTTGCCTCAACTGCTCTCCACCTACCAAGAAAGCTGCACAGGCTCAGAGAGGTGCAGGTGACCAAGGTCTACGTGGGTCTCATTTGAATAAAAGGCAGTTAAAGAGAAACCAATTAAGTAGTAGCATGGGATCTACAGGAGGATCGCCTACAAGGAGAGAGGAGTAGTGGCTACAAGTGTTAGCATCATAACTCAACACTGAAGATTGCTAGGACAGGAAGTACAGGAACATTTCAAAGACTGCTTGGGATCATCCATAAGATGGGAATGTAGAGCTCACAGGAAAGGAAAAAGAATCTTTCATAGAACGATCAAAGATAAAGATGGGATATACTTCAACATAGTAAAATTATATATAAAAGTTAAAACCTTCCTTTTTAATTAGGCAGAAGGGGGGAAATGATGTTGGATGTCTTTCTGCACACTGTGAATATGTGTTGCTCTCATTGGTTGATAAATAAAACTGCTTTGTTCTATGGTAAGGCAGGACAGAGCAAGGTAGGAAATCCAAGCAGAGATATATGAGGAGGATGGAGTCTGGAAGATGCTATCCAGCTGTCCAAAAACAACGTGCCATTAGACTGGTAATGCCACAACCACATGGCAATACTTAGATTTATAGAAATGGATTAATTTCAATGTAAGAGCTGGCTAGTAATAAACCTGAGACATTGACCAAACATAAGTTAAAAAAAAGATGCCTACACAACCCAAGGGCCTAAGGAACTGACAGGAAGGAAACTGAGAGCAGCACCATGCCAACTTATCAGCACAGAAAGAAACGAAGCAGTGAGAGTTGAAGTGTTAACGTGTACTCACCGGAGTCCTGTGTGCATCATGTGCCACTCATACAGAAGGGTGGAACAATGTTAGTTAAAACACAAGCAGTAGGATGAAAGGTAACCTTATTCCTCATAATTTTCCTTCATTATCTACACTGTCATTAATAGGAAAAACAAAGGTAATAGATAATACTCCTATGTTTTAAATATAGAAGCAATATAATACTGTAATAAAAAAAAACTTTGTTTTTTTTTGGGGGGGTGGGGAGACAGGGTTTCACTGTACCATACTGGATGTCCTAGAACTCACTCTATAGACCAGGCTGTCCTCAGACTCAGAGCTCTGCCTGCCTCTGCTCCTGAGTGCTAGGATTAAAGGCATGTGCCACCACATCTGGCTGAAAAAAAATCTTAATAATAAGAATGATGCATGAATGAACTACTCTGTTACCATCGTGTAAATGCCCTCATTTCTTCTATATTTCCATTCTATATAGTTTTAAGTATTACATGTATGTTTTAAAATAAATTTTTGAAATAAGCTTTGTTTTGAAATAAAGTAAATTTCAATTTACATACTTAAGGATTCACGTTCATTTTATTTTTTGCATAATCTTCTATTATTCTTAGACAATTTCACATACTACTCAATGTAAACTGACCACTCTCACAACTTACCTTCTCACATCTCTATACCATTCTTGTCCATAATCCATACTCACCACAAATCTCTCTAATCTTCAGGTGCATCTGTGGTGGTTTGAATGAGAATGGTCCCAAGAGACTCATATATTTGGATGTTTAGTTCCCAGTTAGTAGAACTGTTTGGAGGTGTGCTCTTCTTGGGGGAGGCATATCACTTCGGTTAGGCATTGAGGTTTCAAACATGCGTGTCATTCTCAGTGTGCTCTCCGTTTCCCATCTGTGGTTCAGGATGTGAGCTCTCACCTGTTCCTGCCACCACGCCTTCACTCTACCACCATAGATTCTGACTCTCTGTAATCATAAATTCAAGAACATGCTTTCTTATGTAAGTAGCCTTGGTCATGATGTTTTATCACAGCAGTAGGAAAGCAAGTACTATATCATTTTTGTGGGTTATATGTATATGTGTGTATGTATATGTGTTTATGTGGTGTGTGTTTGTGTGTGTGTGTGTGTGTGCATATATATATATATATATGAGGATTGTTGACAGGGCAAATTTCCTCGGGCCCAGTCATGGTGACTACAGTTGTTGTGCATTAATTATTGCAATGGTCTTATCAAGTCTAGAGGATGGCATTTCACAGCAACCCACTAGACAACAGGAAGAAAGTGTCCAACTTAGTTCTTGCCTTCTATCTCTATGTGTATCTTACAAGAAAGTGTGTAGTGTCTTCTTCAATATACGCATACCCTCTGGTTCTGGTGAGCAATAAAGAGAACTGACAAGTGCTTGTACTGTTTCAGGACCTCTGGGATCCCTCTGACCGAATCCCGTGGAGGTATCTCACTCCTGGACCTGAGAACTGTGTTCAGTAATGTGCTGCCTCTAGGGATAGCACTACCAGCCATTACTGTTAGAAGTATTCACTTAATGGCTGCAAAACAAGCCACTGGAAATGTATTTAATAGATTGTCTTGTGTTTTTATTATTAGTGTACATGACAGACCTTCAAACGTTTTAAATTATGAATGATGATAAATAAATATTTTTACATAATTAATAGTTTAGCATTTTAGATTCGTTAACTTAGAATCTCTAAAATACTTAACACTCCTCTTTACTCTTTGTCTACCTTAACATTAAACTCATTTCCGTCTTCCAGAAAAGGAAATTTAACTTTAGAGTGCATCCTTGATAGGTATTAGATCGAGCTCTGCAAGCTGCCTGGAGATCGGCTCACACTGCTACTTGACTTTCCAAGACTACCACTTTTCTGATTAACATTGTCAGCAGACCTGCCTCATAGATCCCACTTCACAGGGAACCCTACCAGAAATGGGGCATTTAAGTTCTCTTTCGGGTGATCCATCAGACAGGGAAGAAAAGATACTACATTTTTGTTGTGATTGGCATTATTTTCTTTGCTTTCAAGATCACTAAGGAATGTCTAAACACAGAGCAACACATTCCAAATGATGAGTAACTGAATTCATCCAGTATGTTGATCATACTGTGCATTCATGTGAGCGGGATCAAAGCAAAATGAAAACACCACAAAACTTAAAGAAATCCCTTTCTCTTCCAACACCCAGCAAGCCCGAGGAGAATGACAGCTGAAACAGTTCTTACTTCCAGAGGAAACTCTTGATGCTGGATCAGAAACAATGCTTTTTAAAGTGAAATTCTTTGAAAGGCCAGAGGAAGAATTCTCAGAGAAGAAAAGTCTAGAAAGAGCCAGAAAGAGCAGGCCTGGGAGGAAAGAAGGCAGCAAGAGCGTCTGTGCCAGAGAAGAGACTGAGCAGAATTGTGGAGAAAGACCAGACTCCCACGCTCCACTCCTCCAACACAAACAACGTGAATGAAATTCAACCAGATTTGAGGATGGAACTACCAATCTAAGGAACTGAAGGAAGTCCTGGGCAAGCTGAGCCGAGTCCTGCAGGCCATCACACTGCAGTGTGCAATGCGCATGGAAGATGGAAGGCAGCCATCCACAAGAGCTGCCCACACACTGTCTTGGGAGATACCCACGCTGAGGCACTACTGACTTTGTTCTAATGTCCCTTCTCAGTGGACATAGGATGTGGCCGCTGAGAGAGGACTCCACTAAGACATCCATGCGTGACTTGCAGCAGTGTCCTTAACCCAGGCATGGGAGGTAGTCACTTAGATCGGAGTGCTGGGAAGGGGGCTGTAGGAAATAAGAAGGAAAATAGGATGGGTTAGAGACAATGGGAGAATGTGTACTTAGTTATCTGAGCTGTGGCCTGGAGAAACCCCATCCTTTATCTAGGGGGAATTCTAGGAGATAACATAAGGAAAGTGGCGGTGAGGCAGGATGTAATAAAGTATCTTAAAATTTACTGGAAAAATGAAAGACATGAGTCTTCCTGGAAAGAGTATGTTGCATGCCAGGAATATTCACAAGTAAATCTATCTCAGTAAAACTTCAGGACTTCAAAGATTAAAATAAAAATATTAAAAGCCAAAATAGAGGAGAAATAGGCAATTCATTAAAAAAAAAAAAACTGGCACTTATGGATGTGAATTTTCCTACAGGCAAGAACTAAGGCCAAAGTCTAGGAAGCAGCAAATTTACAGTGCTGAGAAGAAAGAGAGAAGGAAGGAAGGAAGGAAGGAAGGAAGGAAGGAAGGAAGGAAGGAAGGAGAACGAAAGAGAAGGGAGTGGAAGGAAAGGAAGGGAGAGGGAGGGAGAGAGAGAGGGAGGGAGGAGGGAGGTAAGGAAGGAGGGAGGAAGGAAGGAAGGAAGGAAGGAAGGAAGGAAGGAAGGAAGGAAGGAAGGAAGGAAGGGGAAGGAAAGGGAAAGAAGGAAGGGAGGAGAACAGAAGGGAAGGAAGGGAGGGAGGAAGGAAGGAAAGAACCAAGCAAGCCATTGACTCAGAAGTATGTATTTCATCAAATCATTTAGAAGTAAGAGCAAAATAAAGCCATTTCAATTGAGAAAAACTACAAGATCATTAACCATGCGGAACTGAGCATGAAGTACAGTAAATCAGAGGAAAGGATGTGATGCAAGCAGCAATGACAGGCACAGCTAATGCATGATACACTGGCAAATTCAATTAATGGCTTGCCAAGAGTATAACAACATAAAGACTTCTTATTAATCAGATAGATAGGGCCAGTGAAATGGCACAGCAGATGAGAATGCCCGCTGTCGAGCTGACAATCTGAATTCAAGCCCTGAACTCACATGAAGGAAGGAGAGCACCTACTCCCATAGGGAATCCTCTGACCTCTCTGTCCTGCACACACTGTGCGTGTGTGCACATGCGCACATGTGTGTGTACATAAAATAAAAAGTAAATTAAATAACTTTAAAAGACCACTACAAAGAATTTTAAGTGTAATTATGATGTTAAAATATTTAGTTTTACTCAGTGGAAAACGACAGGCACTTAATTGATTTACATAGTATTAATATGTTACTCTCAGCATCAAAGTGTTTGTGGTAAAGCAAGAGAAATAGTTTTCCCCCGGGGTGAACACACCAATCTGTTATCCAATGACAAATGGTCAGCTCTAAAAGACATACATGCAAATGGCATTATACATTTAGAAAGAATAGAAAAAGTGATCCAGTTTTACTAATCACAAAAAGTAAGAAAATAAAAAACAGAATCAAAAGAGAAAACAGTAAAATAGGTGACTGAAGTAATTCTACTACGTTAACAATCATAACGAATGTAAGAAAGCTTGTTCATCAAAGATACAATTGAGAAGATATATATATATAAATGTATTTTTATATATGTATTTTATATATTATATATAAAATAAAAAGACAGAGGATATCTTAAGTGACATAATAAAAATGAAATCCCAGACTAATGAGATAAAAATGAGTGTTTAGGCCAGGCATGATACAGTTGTAATCCTGGTACACGAAAGGTTACAATGACAGAGTCGGAGATTAAGATCATCCTTAGCTTTGTCTGGAAAAAAAAAATATTTTTAATTTACAATTTATTTTCCCTTCCAGATATAATGGGGAAATGTATGCCAAAAGAAAACCAATTTTCAAAGGCTTGTTTTCATTTTAGATAATAGAGTTAAAATAGAAAATTCTAAGGATGGTAGAAACACACTATAGAGTAAGAAAATATTTTTTTTCCAAAAAGAATCATTAACTATTAAGTCTAAAGCCTTCAAAAAAAAAAGTGAATGGTCCCTCTACAGTGGGAGACTTGAAGATGTATTTCCAGAAAGTACGAGATTAAGAAGGCAAAAATGGGAGCCAGTCTTCCTGGCCTACGCCTTCCATCCAACACTCTGGAGGCGGGGCTAGACAGATCTCTGTGAGTTCCAGTCAGCCTGGACTACAGAAGGAGACCCTGCTATAAGACAAAAATAAAAAACTCTAAGTACAAAAAAAAATCTGGAAATTATAATTATATATCATGACTCTCTAAAAGACAACATTCATTTCTTTTGAAAAAATTATAAAATATTGACTAATAAGTAAACCTCCAAGGAAGTTCTGTGGATTTCAGGGAATTAGCATTAGTGTGTATTTTTAACCAAAAGCTATTACATTACATTTAGGTTACAGTCAAAAGACAAGTAAAACAGATTGCAAATTCTATTTAATTGGATGGAGTCTCATGTAACCCATGTTGACCTTAGACTCCTGATCCTCCTGCCTCAACTTCCCAAGCGATGGAACAAAAAAACCAATTTCAGATAACGCCTGAATTACAGAGAAAACCTGTATCCCAGGGGCTGTAAGGAAATCTGGAGCCATGCTGTAAAATAACATTAAGAAGGAAATTTCTGCCCTTCTATGAATGCAAGTGAGACAAAGATGAGGAAAAATGAGCTATGTTTTCAACTGAAGAGTCTAGAAAAAGGACAGTGTATGTCCAAAGAAGATTAAAAAAAAAGAAATGTATGATAAAGGTAGCAGCAAATTTATGAAGTAGAAGAAAATAATGCAGGTAACTGGAAACACTTAAAGACCATTCACAGAAAATGACTAATGGAATAACTATTTGTACACAGATACCAGGGCAGGGAAAAAGAAGCTATAGCGGTAGAGGGAACAGAGCAAAAAGGCTGAAGCAAAGTCTTCATTCTCCTCCTATAAAGAGCACTAGTCTGAGATAGCTCAAGTCTTGCATCGTACCTGTAAGAAAACATGGCTCTTCACATTCCCTAAATTCTTATAGTACAGTCTCTAAAAACAACAGAACGTTCATTTTCAGCTCACATTAGCCAGGATGCTAGGGCAGAGCTTTAGAAGGCAAGGAGATCACAGTTGAACTATTGCTCTTCCCTAAACTGTCCTGAAGTGTAATGAAGGAGAAGTTTAAAGCCTTTAACACAAAAGTAAAGGAAACATACACACGCACATACACAGCACACACACACACAGCAACCAAAAGAATGTAGGGGACACAATTCCTGGTACGCTAGTTGCCCTGTGCAATCCCTGGGAACTTGCACTGAGACTCTGCAGAAGCAAGCAGGCACCTGGCAAACAGCTTGGCTGAGGGCTTTCGTCCTTTGTATGCACCAGAAAGTAAGTGACAGTCCTGATCCCTTCCCCTGTGTTAAGAAGTTTTTTATTTGATCTGGATTGTGTTCGTGTGGATTGCTATAACAAAATACTTTGGACGGCACAGCTTAAAGAACAGACATATATTTCTCACCTTTTAGAGACTGAAGTCCAAGACTAGAGTGCTAGCAAGTTCACAGTTCATTTCTCCGAGGAAAGGCCAGCTTCCAGGAATGTAGTTGTCTCCTCGCTATGTTGTCACTCGGCTGTGAGAAGATGCTAATCCCCTCAGAGGGGCTTTGGTCACACAACCTCATCTAAACACACCCACTTCCAAATATCAGCACATTGTGGATAGAGTTTCAACATATGAATTTGGGGGACACAAATATTTAGTTTATAAAATGAGTTTCCCAGAATGAAAGCAAGAGAACAAATATAATTTATCTTCTTATTTTAATTAAGTTCAGAAGCCCTCAAACCCAAATTGGTTGAGAAAAATGATCCTTTGCCTTTGAAAATGAGTATTTCACAAAGATTCCTCTCCCCTTCCCTGATTTTTCCCTTTAGCTTATAAACTAACGAAGAACTCTGCTGGGTTATGACCATGCCTGAGGGCTTTATGAAAAAGAAAGCTCGGGAGCAATGAATTCGAATATCCAGTCGAAAAAAACTATCTAAGCAAACTGATCAGGCTGCTGCCCAGGTGCTGCATGGCTGCCGTTCAGCACATCCATCAAACTGTAGTAGAGAAAGAGATCAAGAGGTAGAAGCTGTATATGAAAGAGGAGCGATAAAGGAAGCGTTAGAATAAAACCTAGAGTGTGGGCAAAAAAAAAAAAAAAAAAAATTTCCCTAAATGATCGGTATGGATAGTGGGGAAAGGACCTGAAATCATTGCCCACAGCTTTTTGTCCCAGGGCTTTTGCAGGGCAACTGCTCACTGCTCACTCAGAGTGCCTCAAGCTACTGCCCTCGTATCACAGTGTACTGCTATACGACATCTCCCAAAAGGCCCAGGAGTGGCTCAACTCACTGCCGAGGAGATACAGATGCTAAACCCTGCAGGATCTTCATGGTATCAAGTCTGGAAACATACAGAATGCAAGAGCTGGTAGAGGTAGGACTCCATCTGGATTGAAAAGGATGAATTAAGCCAACAGAGAGCATCTCCAACAGGACCTCTGGTGAGATCTATAGGTCTCCAGTGGGCAACAGCAGCCTAGGGAAGCTACAGTCTCAAGACTCCAACTGCAGAGGGCAGGAGCACAGGCTGTGCTCGGCAAGGACATAGAGTACAACTTCCCCAGGCTTTGGCTGCTGTGCTCCAGAGTGCACAGGAACCAGGACATGGAGTCGAAAGGATGATTCTGGGGCATTAAGATGAGTCATTTTTTCTATGTTTGATATTAGCCTTCTTTGCAGCCTCTTACTTCCCCTTTTCTTTGTCTTCTTTTTGGAAGACTGCCTCTCCTAAGCAAGCATATTGGAAGTAGAAAACAATCTTGATTTTACAATATTGTGGGTAGAGTACCTTCATCCGAAGATGTTTGGAGTCTAGCCACAGCTGATCTAGATAAAGCCAGATAACAACCTGAACTTGGTGTTTTTGGGTTGGTGCTGGAAGAAGTTAAATGGGATGTTTGTAACACACCACTTCTACCCAAGGCGCGGGAACGTGGTGGCAGAGAGAGCAGTCCAGACAGGACATGAATTTCAACAATATGGTTGCCTGCACAAGGTCATACCAGTTGCCATCTCAGTACAGATAGGAGAAACTGTATTTTATTAGCATGTTTTAGTGATTGTACCAACTTGCCTTTCTACCTATAGGAAAATAAATACCCATTTTTTAACGTAACTGATTATTTAGATATATATTCAACAGCTGTGCACAACCATCTTTCTTTCAGTTTATCCTAATGCAACCTCTTCAAATAAAATATCTTTTTTATTTACATACTTGAGCTCTAGAAAATCAACAGGTCATGCTTAACTCAACATGCTAATACTCAAAGTGTACTACCTGTGGTCCAAGATGTAAGTGGATCTCTATACAGTCAGTTCTAGAATACCAAACTGCCTTTATCTTAATTTTCCTTCTTTAAAAAAATGATATCTTTTGGAATTCACATATGAATACAATGTATTATCATCATATCCACCTCTACTCCCTCCAAATCCTTCGATGTGTCACTCCAAAACCCCTCTCAGAGTAAAGTCCATCCTCTTCTATTATTTATATATATATATGTGTGTGTGTGTGTGTGTGTGTTTGTGTGTATGTATATATATATGCATATATATATATGTTTTGTGTATGCACATATACATATCCACTTAGTGTTGCTTGTATGTACATGGGTGTAGGTTGAACATTTAGGCATGAGTAAGCTATCAGGGGACTCATCTCTGAAGAAAGTGGCTCTTTCCCTCAATAGTCATGAACTGTCTTTAGTTCTTCAGCTAGAGGTGAGGCTTTGTGAGCCCTCTATACATCCACATATTTTCCTCTGACCTCTGCACATACTCTTCCACTCCAAAATGAATAAAGTATAAGTAAATAAGAAAATAAATAAATAAAGAGATTCTTAGCTTTGACCTACCTTATCCTTATCTACTATGGTTACAGGATGTCAGTAACAAAATTCTCAAGTTTGTGAATATTTTCTCTTAACTCTTAGCAATAGATTCAAAATTAGCCTTGTAACTATCACTCTTATGTCAATATTTTAACATGCTATACTTTGTTTTTCTGGTTCTTTCCTTTCTTCTTTTTCTATTTGCTTTTTAAAAAAATTAGCTTGAATTATTCTCCTGCAAGTGTTTATGTGTACCACGTCTGTGCCTGGTGCATGCAGAGGACAGAAGAGGGCATCAGAGTTCCTGGAACTGGACTTAGGAATAGTTGTGAGCATCCATGTGGGTTCTGAGAGCTGAGCTCAGATCCTCTGCAAAAGCAAAAACCTCACTGAGTCATCTCCCCAGACCCACTTTTGTTTTTGTTTTTGCTTTTCTTTACTTGAGACAGTGTCCCATTTTGTAGCATAGGCTAGTTTCACACAGTGCAATCCTCTTGTCTCAACTTCCCAAGTGCTGGGTTTGCAATCAGAAGCCACTGTGCTTAGCCTATGCTTTATTGGGTAAGAAAATAAAGGAATAGAATAAATCACAAAATTTGGCATCATATGAAAATCACTGTCATTGAGCTGGGGTGGGAAAAGATAGAGCTTTACTTATAGAGATTATGTAGTGAAATATTCAATGTTCTACTTAAAATAACTTAAAGTTATTTCTCAGTCCCACTGTGAGCTTTTCTACACTATATACTTAGGACTTTTCATTATCTCTTCATTTGGTACTTGAAAATATCTAATAATAACAGGATGGATTCTTTCTCTTTCTGAGATCAAATGAAATCAGAGATCTGGGGACTTCTCATCAACACTGATCTTTACAAAAAGGAACCTCTGCATTCAGTGTGTTTGTTTCTTTGTTTGTTTCTCGCTGTGACAAAATATGTGTTACGAACAACTTAGAGAAGAAAGATTTCTTATAATTCATGGTTCCAGAGATCTTATTCCATAACTAGGTGGCTCCATTACTGTGGGCTTGAGGAGTCTCTAACATCAAGAAGGAGAGAACAGTTGTGCTGCTCATTTTACTACAGCCAGGAAGCAGAGTGTTTGGAGCAGGTTGGGCACAAGGCATACCCTTAAGCTCAAACTCTCAGTGGTCTGCTTCCTCCAAACAGTTCCTTATTGTCACAGCTTCCACCACCTCTCAATGACATCCTTAGTCAATCAAAGAATGAATCTATGAATGAATCAAAGCCCTCATGATTCAATCACTCCCCCAAAGCTCCACCTCCTCTGAACTGGCATTCTGGAACAAGACTTAAACACATGAATCTTCCAGGGACATTTCATATCCAAACCACAGATGAACCACATTTTGTGGGCACTGAGAATAAGAAAGGAAGTGGGTGGCTGGTATATGAAAGAAGCAGATTTAGGCTATAATTTAAATGATTTTGGTAATAAAAGGAAAGAAAAGTAGAGTTTTGTAGAGAAAACACATCCATATGGACACTTTTGGGCATTTGTTTTGTAGTTGCCAAATGCATGCACATTTAAATGATTGTTTCCTTCCTGTGCAGAAGCATCTCCCAGAAGGCCCCTCTGACCTTCTGGAGGACCTCTTTCCTTTTACTGGCTGACTTGTAAACAGGATTTTCTTCTACCTTTTTAGCCACTTGTTCACTCTTTCCCCTGTATTTAGTCTATATCTATTATTCCTGCTCAACTGAGCGTGCTGGCATTAGCACTCTAGTATCCTGGCAATTTTGCCTGTTCAAATATGCCATTGTCCTCGGAGGGATCAAATTGGAACTGATCTGAAGGCCTATGCATAGACATACATGCAGGCAAAATAAAGCTAGTTGACATGCCATTGTGGACGATGGAAATTCTCCACGGTCCCGTTTCTAAATGAAGAGCTACAAGTGGTCAATGCCCATAGAGAGAGGAAGAACCGGTTTGCTCCAGGGCAAATTCCTGCATAGGTTGTCCATTCCCAAACTGTCAGTCCTGGATGCATGTCCATGCAAGCAAAGCTAAACAGACTCAATACATTGTGTTGTATATGTTTATGTGTATGTATATGCACATATGTGTAACAATAACAATTAAGGAGACGATCATTCATTTAGGAGAAAGACACAGGGGAGATTGGAGGGGAGACACAGAGAAGTGAGAATGATCAAGATGGAGTGCTCACGTGTGAAGTTTTCAAAACAATAAAGTTATTAAATAAAACCAAGCCATCTCTATGACTTTGTCTCTGCAGGCTGGATCCTGTACAAACACATCACTTTTAAAGTATATCATCATCTGGTTTATGCTATCATCATCTTCATATACCATAGCTGAATGCCGTTTATCCTCTATTCAAAACCAAAGGTTAAGAAAACGAAATTCCCTACGATGGCCCACCTGAGGCTTATGAGACCCGACCAGCTCTAGATGAAATCAGTCCTGTCAATTCATAATCTCAGAGTGTGCAGTCAACTGGTCTGTTTCTCACAAATACCAAGTTCCATCCCACAAGAGGGCCTTGAACCTGGGATTTGCTTAGCCTAGAATTTATTTCTAGCTTCTACCTGTTTCTCAACTACTCTTACTGAGTATGTGTGCCTCAGCTCAAACATCCCTGGCCCAAAGTACAATCCCACGTTACCTTTCAAGGACAATTAAACAATCCAATGTTACCAATTAAGTTCTTGTGATGTCCCTTGTTGGCCTTTACAGCGATGGTCGGTTTCTAAGCTTTCATTTCTTATTTGGCATTGTTCTTCCTGCTTGAATATAAGCCCTGAGACTGTAGGAACAGCTGACACGACATATTCAGTACGTGCTGTATAGAATGTTTATAAATAGGTGAATGTGCTTGAAAATAAAAGTGGAAATTCCATAGCAGTTAATGAATTTGAATCCAAAGTCAAATTCAACCATTGAATAAGGTAAGCTCAACCATGAGTTTGGTGACGATAACCGTGGTTCACACTCGCTGAGTAACAAGGATGGGTTACTCACTTGTGCTGTGTCTTACCCATGAGCTTAGAAGTCATCAAACTGGGAAGCTGATGTTTAATTCACGTTCTCCAAAGACACCAGGCTCTGTACAGGATAAACTGGCTTCAAACCTAGGCACTCTGGCTCCAGCGCCTTCAGGCATTGGCACTACTTAATTAGAAACTTCCCGATTTGTGAACCATGAATGAACTACAGATGCGCCACCAGTAATTGATTCGTTCGGCCCCGGGGCAGCCAGGCTGGTGGCCCCAGGCTGTGAGCAAGCTAGTCTAGGGCACCTAAGAAAGTGGGTGATCAGCTCTGATGCTGTTCCCCATCCCCCCTTAACAGAGGTGGGGAGACCTGACTGTGCCTGATGCCTCACTGTGGATGGGTCACACATCCTAAACTTGGGCGTCTGTCTTGGCAGCGCTGTGGACCAGATACCTCTGGAGCTCGTGGAGAAGTTTTTATCTGAAGTGCATGTGTAATACAGGCAGCAGCCCTGGGCTTCAATTCTGTGGACAGAGAAGCAGAGAATGCCTATAAAGGATTCCGTTTTCATTTAATTGAGTGCATCTGTCAGGCAGCCACAGACATGCCCTTCAATGTAGAAGTCAGCTAGCTAGCTAGCTGCAAGGTGACTGCCTGGGCACTGCTCATGGGGTCAGATAACACGAGATACATCTTTACCTTGATTTATTTAAAATTTTTGAGTCCGGGAGCTGGAAGGATGACTCAGTGGTTAAGAACATGGGTAGTTCTTCTAGAGGACCATGGTTCCATTTCTGCTATCCATATGGTGACTCACAACTATCTGTAACTCCAGTTTCAGGGGATCTGACACCCTCACCCAGACATACGTGCAGGCAAAACACCAATGCACATAAAATCAAAATTCTTTCATTTTTTAAAGATTTTAAAAAAAACAAATATTAAACTCTTGGAAGGGGCTAGAGAGATACTTGGCGGTTAGGGGCACTTACTGCTATTGCAAAGGACCTGGGTTTGGTTCCCACGCCCCACATGGTGGCTCACAATAATCTGTTCCATTCCAGGTGGTGCAACACCTCATCAGATCTCCTTGGGCTCCTTTATCCATGTGGTATATATACATACCTTTAGGTACACACACATACATAAAATAAAATTTAAACATAAATAATATAAAATCTCTTAATTGGACACTCTTTGCATCCATTTGATGCATTAAATTCTCCTACATGACGTTATGATCATGGTTTTTCAAGACAGGGGTTCTCCTTGTAACAGCCCTAGCTGTCCTGGAACTAGCTCTTGTAGATCAGGCCTTGAACTCACAGAGATGTGCCTCCTGAGTGCTGGGAATAAAGGTATGCACCACCACCACAATGTATACCTCACTAAAAACAATTAAAAATAGAAAGTTATGAATATGGAATCAGACTCAAGTTTTTGGCAAAAAAATTTGCAAAAAGATTGGGTAGAAGTTTTGTATCAGTTTTATATTGCTATCTTTAATATATTTTAATTCATTTTTCTTGCCATAGTTATATATAAAGAAAAGATAACTGGCTTTGTTTTTCCTTACCCAGCCTATTCAGATACGGAAAATATGATCCAGTTGTTTTAATTTGCTTTCTATTCCTGTGATAAAAGCCATGATCTAAAGCAAGTTGCGGAGGAAAGTGTTTATTTGACTTAGAATTCCCAGTCATAGTCCATTATTGAAGGAAACCAAGGCAGGAACTCAAGCAGGACAGGAACAAGGAGGCAGGAACTGAAGACACAGAGAAAATGACTTGCTCCCCGTGACTTGCTCAACCTGCTTTCTTATATAACCCAAGACGACCTGCCCAGGTTTTGCACCAATCACAGTGAGCTAACCTCCTCTACCAATTAACAATCAAGAAAACACCCCCACAGACTTATCAACGCGCGATCTGATGGGGGTATTTTCTTTACTGAGCTTCCCATTCCCGTTTGATTGTAGCTTGTGTCAAGTTGATGAAATGCTAACCAGGAAACCAGCATCCTCCCAAGATCATTTTCTATGTGGGTACCAACGAGAACAGGTCTGGAAAGCCTCCTTATAGCATACTTGATCTGAAGAACAGTTATTTTGTACACATTATGGGAAAGTAAAAAGCAGGCATTGTGTCCTGCAGAGATGCAGGCCCATTCAGCACCCACTTGCACTGGAAGGCACAGTGCTCTCTTCTGCTGTTTTATCTAGGTGACAGGTAAGAGCAGAGACTTTGGAGATAGAATGCTTGGTTTTCACTGCAGTTTACTACTTAAATGTGTGACACTAAGCAGGCCCCCAGCCTCTCCGTTTTGTCATATAAAAGGGGACTGTGACAGGAACCAGCCCATAATTGAAACAAGGTATGTAAACATCCCCAAGTGATGCATGGCATATAGTAAGTGCTCCAAAATGTCCATTTTTGCTCTTTCTTATCCCCTTTCCCTCTCTATGTCCCACCTCTCCCTTGCTTTTGCCTAATTAAGTCTCATTTCCGGCGACTGTTGAATCATTCTTCCATTTCCTATCTACCGTGGATTGGACCTGAAACCCTTTCACTACCACACAGAGACCAATGTTAGCCTCATCTTAGCACTTACCACAGAGCATGGCCATTTTCATTTGCTTGTCTGTTGCTCTCCCACACTTCCTCAAAGGAAGCTCCTTGAGAACGGATAGTATTCTGTTGGTCCATGTACTCAGCCTCACTATAACGCCTTGTACTTAGGTGGTCAATGATGATACATGAATGGAAGAGCCCATTCTGTTCCACTTCTGTAACAATCACAGCAAAAGGAAGGCACCCACATTTTCTAATATTTACTTAAAATTATATCACTAAGTAGGACATTTTTCGTTGTCCTATTTTGTCCCAACTTCTCCTGACCTTATTGCCAACAACTATGACTTTCTCCCTTTTCCATTCAAATCCACCCCATTTGTCACTTTATTTCACCCTCAGAATTGTGGGTGGGTCAGAGGAAGGTTGGGGACACTTTGGTGATGACAATACAGCAGGCAATATGTTAGCAAGAGCTTCTCAATGCTTTACAATGCATGGAGCGGTTTGTCATGAAAAGGCAACTCTGGCTGTTTGGGGATCAGCAGAGATGGCTCCAGAGTCAAGCTTGAGAGCAAGCAGCAGAATGTTGACCACACCTTTCCGCCGAAAATAGCTCCAAGTGACAGCTGACTTTGTCAAAGTTTTCTCGTTCTTGCCTCAAGAAGTCATCCAAGACCACCCAGTTAGTTCCCCTTGGATCTGCAGCTTGTTTCGTTGGTTTTCTATTTCTGTTTTCTAAGCATGAATATAGCAAAGGGGGAACAAGTAGTCTATATTACAGAGCATATTGAGTTTTCTAATCATCAAGCCCACATGCTGGGTGTTATCTTCACAAAAGTCAATACCTAGGCCAGAAAGGAAAAATAAAAAAGAAACAAGAAAGAAAAACCTTTTAGAACTTTTTTTAAGTGTTCAGTGTGCCTGTGTAGATTTCCTGGCAAAGGAGAAGAGAAGAAGAGCGTGCGGCAGAGGGAGAGGCAGCGCGTGCCTATAGTTGCTGTCCAGGGTCTAGCCTAGGCCCTTTGTGAGTGTAGACTCGCCTCGTGTTCACACTGCTAGATGAAAGTATGTCAGGATACTTATGGATGGACAAATATGACAAAAAATAGTTAAATAAAGTTTCAGGCATAAACAAATTTTGAAATTAGATTTTTCTAATCTTAACCTCTCCTCTTCTTCCAATCAAGGATGAGTGAAAAAGCCACAAGTCAAATTTGGCCCTCTGCCTATTTCTTTAGAGTTATAAGTTGTGAATGATCTTATACTTTTAGGGATTTGGGAAAGGACCAGATGACAGTTTGTGACATATGAAAATTATGATAACTATATGAAATTTCAAATGCAGTCTCCATAGCAGACTGTCCAATCATACATACATACTGGGCATTCTGGTTTCACAATGACGGGCTTGAGCAGTTGGGTAGAAGTGACCACTTGACAAGTCTACAGAGTTGCCTAGACACTGAACATCCTTAATCCAAGAAATTAAGTCTAAAACTCTCCTATATCGAAAACTTTCTGAGAGTTGGCTTGGTGCCACAAGTGGGAAGTTCCAGAGTGTGAACTGGTGTTTCATGCACAAAACTATTTAAATTAGGGCATAAAACTGCCCAAAGACCATATAGAGAAAATGTATATGAAACACAAACCAATTTTATGTTTAGACATTGCTCTTGTCTCCAAAATATCCCATTAGATTCATGCAAATATTGTGCAATCTAAAAGAATATCAGCTGGGCGGTGGTGGCGCACGCCTGTAATCCCAGCACTCGGGAGGCAGAGGGAGGCGGATCTCTGTGAGTTCGAGGCCAGCCTGGTCTAGAAGAGCTAGTTCCAGGACAGGAACCAAAAAAGCTATGGAGAAACCCTGTCTCGAAAATCAAAAAATAAATAAATAAATAAATAAATAAATAAATAAATAATAAAAGAATATCAACTCAAAGCACTTCCAGTCACACCCATGAGACAAGGGAGATACTCTGTCTCCATCTGGTCTTCTACAGAAAAGTTTTGTTGGCCCCTGCACTAAGTGAATGATTTGCCAGAAGAAGTTTATTTTCAAAAGAGAAAAAAAATGATTTTACCCTGGAAAACATTCTCTTGTATTCTAAGAATGATATCAGATTGATAGAGTATATTGACGAGGTCAATTTTGATCACTTTTCTGTCTCATATGCACAGCGCTGTCTTTCCCCTCAGCAGTGACCTGCACAATTTGCAGGGCCTTTGGCCAACCAAGAATTTAGCAGAAGGTGAAGATGCAGACAGTCCTTTCCTGGATCTTCTAAGTAAACTAACTTCATCTCCCATTTAAACTTCCTTATCTTTAAACTGTGGCCCAGACAAGACAATCCCCATGGTCTCCCAAAGCAATAAAATTATAGGCTTTGTGACTTAACACATCATTTTAGGCTGCTAAGTGAGCATAGTGGTTGATGGCAGCAATGGCTTTGCATTTATGGCAGAGCAGCAGCCATAGCCGTGATTTATTTTACTCCAGACCCTTAGTCAGTATCTCAGCTCCCAATTATGTCACTATCCTTTGAGGAAATATGAGCAGCTTTATGATAACTGGCTTCTTGGGAAGACTTCCAGGGATACACTGAGTGAAAACAGTATAAACTTTATAGTTCTCTGGTTTATCACCAATTTGAAATTTGGAATTTTGGGGGGAAGGACAATGGAGTAAGCTGGTATGTGTTTTAAATATACTTTTTTAAATTAAGTAATAATACATTTTCAGTAACTAACAATAACAATTTTGATTTTTTTTCTGAAGTGTTTAATCCACTGATCACAAATCCAACTGCAAATATAGACACACATGTTGTGTCTCATTGTGGTATGTATTCTGAACAGAACTCTGAGTTTCTTTAGATGGGTGATTTCTCATAGGAAGGCTCTAAAGGTAGAACTGCAGTTCCACCTGTGTACATTTATTTCGTTGTCTATCACCACCATGCCATTCCCTTTAGACCATAAAATAAACTACAAAGAGAAACTTTTCCCATGTGGAGAAGGCCATAACCAGGGTCTCTGAGCAGACAATGCTATACCTGCCATCCCTGGAGAAAGAACTGAGCTATAGAAAATGTACAGTGTCCTGTAGCCCTGCTCAGTGCTGGGTCAGTGATTCTTAACTGCTCTAGACTTCATTTTAATAAACCTTAAATGAAGCACAGGACCACGTGCCATAATTTTATATTCAGAAGTTGACTATGAAGAAGCCTAGTGGTAGGCTAAAGAGAAACGGAATATTTTCCATCTTATATACTCCTTGAAACATCAAGATTTTTAAAGGTAGGTGTGACTTTGGTCTCTTGGCCCATTCGAAGATGACTGTATTGTGTCATGGACAGATAGTCTTCAGCAGGAAGCCTGGACACACAAACCCACTGGGCTCAATGAGTAAACCTTGTGGTTAATGTTAACCCGTACTCCTTACCCAGCTATGAGCAGCTGTGAGCTGAAGAATGGGCACTGTCATCAATAGAAGGAAGCATGAAAACATTCATCCTTGCACCTTCCTCCTGCCCCAGGGCACAGTGCTAATATCATCCATAAAATTATGGGAGTAACTGTATCTACACACAAACTTAAAGAGTCAGACATTCATGAGGCTTGCCCCTCTACATCCAGCTTAATAAAATTCATTACGATTTATTGTTTTAGACTAAATCAACTAATTTTAGACTAAAAACAATTTTAGATTAAATCAACTAAACATTAACAAATTAACTATTGGGTCCAAGAAATCAGTATCCCAGATTTGATTTAGATTCTCAAATTTCAAGTCCAACCATTTTTGTGTTTCTTTGTT